>NC_053409.1:11155475-11497975 GCF_016859285.1 Xiphias gladius
AACTTTTTACAGATAATTAGATGCACACCGATTTAGGTCCTTCCTTTTCAACTGAGAAACAAACCTGCAGCAACACATAAATTTAGCCATGGCTGTCATGTGAATTATGGATATCACAGATCAGAGACCATCACACCACTCCACATAATACATCCACAAGTTGCATACACCATGTTCAGCAACACTCCGCACTGTATGTAGAGCACATGATGATAACTTCAAAGCTTAAAAACAAGTATCTTGTTAGGGTGTGATTAAATCTACAGTTTTTTTTTTTTTTTTTTTACCATTGCAAGCAAACTGAAAGACTGGTAATAATCTAGGTTAGAGATTAGAGATCTGGTTGCAGCTCAGTAAACTTCTTGCTTACAACAAATACATAGTTACACAGTACTGAATTTTTGAAAGTATGTAATGTATGTTTAAGTCATATAAAGTATGGCCAGTTCAAAGGGAAAATAGCTTACTAACAAATGGTGTAATTCTCTTTGTTAAAGGTTAGAGGATGCTAGATGTAGCCATAAGAATAGCATCGGATGTGTATACAAACATAGCTACTTAAACGGGCTAACTGGTAAAAGTCTACCAAAAATCTACCACCCATTGTCCTTCAGCATGATCTGACAACTGCGTGGATGGCTTCACAGTCGCAGTACCTGTACTGCTATATAACTGCTTGAATAGATAACTAAATCGATAACAAGCTAGCAAGCCACTGCTTTAAAAACCCAGACTGGTCACTAATAGGTTTTGATAATGTCATTGCTACTGGTTAAGGACTAACTAACCAAAAAAAATGAATTAGTTAACGAAATTTTGCCAGAGCTAATTTATTTAAATGCATTTTATAATATAACATGTGCTTTTGTTGCCTAGCAACACAATTATCGATCTTGACTGATGAAGTGACTGACCACAAGAAGATATCTGTTGAATGACTGATAAAACCCTATGTGAATACAAAAAAATGACAAGTTGGAGGCAAAAAAAACATGATCCAAATATATGAAAAGAGATGAAGTATAAGTGAAAGAAATCTTGACTTGAACAAAGAAACCAAAACTGAAAACTTTTTTCCTCTGATAACATTTCTAGTACTTTGGCACACTTTTCAGTTTCAACACTCACTTTCAATCTTTTTCAATTTCACAACTTTTTTTTTTTTTTTTTTTTTTTTTTCCAAAATCTTTCTCTACATGCCCTAAATTAAGCATCAAATCCTGCATTTTAACTATATATGAGAGCAAGGGATAGAGGGGGACTAGGGATAAGAGAAATTGGTACAGAAAGAAACAGATAAGAAGAGAGAGATGTCACAGGCAGAGAAAGAAAGAGTATGTGTACAGTCAGTTTTCTTGAGGTCTGGAGTCTTTGATGTCGGACGAGTAGTGCCCACATGTCCAGCCCCTCTCTGCCAGGAAATTACAACTCCGTCCCCCTGGAGCCCCTCTGACTGCTGCGAGAAACACTCTGTGTTTGATGTTCTAAAGAGGGATCTCCAATGCAATTTAGCCTTTCATCTCTTTCCTTTTCTTTTGTCTGTGATTCATCCAGACACTAGCAAAGTTACCAACATTTTCACAAGTCAGAAGTAATATTACACTGCTTTGTAAAATAAATAGCTTGTGAGACAAAGAGAGAAATGCATCAGTAAGCAGAGGGATATGGAGTATGTATAACCAGACATCAATAATAGTAATTTGTATCACTATCCCATTTATAGTAAATTAGGTAACTGTTGTTGATTTTTTTTTTTTTTTTTAAACTCATCCCAAGGACCATTTGGAAGCTGTCCTGGAACTTTCAATCAAATCAGAATTTTTTCAAATTTCCACATTTTTCTGGCCACTTGGGGGCAGCACAACAAACTGTATATATATGATTGAAAGCCCCTGAAAAGCTACTAAATGAGCACTGAGGTGAGAATGTGCTGTCAAGTGCCGTTTCCAGGTTTAAGAATGAACATTGCACCTAGGTTTATTGATGGATATCATTTTGGGGGCTGTATCTTTTGGCTGTAACTGTTCTTCACTTTGCTGATTTCAATCTTATTAATTGACTGGGGTGACCTTGAGGTAGCCAATAAGTTAGAAATGCAACATGCCCTTTCCCTTCCACCCTTTTGACAAGTGCAGCTTTTTTTTTTCCCTCGGAGCCTCTGTTTGGACCAGAAGCTGATTCAGCTAACCTGCCAGTGTACAAATTCAAGATCCAACATCTGCCTTATTTCTATTGTGGAAAGAGCTTGGCACTGGTTTGCTTTGGACAGGGTTCAGTTTCACATTTTATACTCAAACCAAAAAAAGAAACTGGCTTCTTAGGGTTCATAAGCCAGCGCTGATGAGTTTCATGGAGGCACCAACAGCTGTTTTGTGTTGCCCTCCATTTGCTCTGAGTTTTATTAATCAGCTCTTGGTGATTTATGATACAGGAACAGTCTTGCATTGGACTGAAAAAGGAGGGATTACATATAGACTGCAGACCCAGCTGGGGGTGTTTGCCTGTGCACTGAGTCGGATTAATGTTCAACAGGCTGTTGTTTGGCTAAAGGGAAGATTGCTTTTCAAATGTGGCACCGCCCAACCTCCACTTCATATCACCACCACATCCCTCTGCCCACTTCTCTGTAACTGGTGTTTGCTGCATTCATGAGGTTGAGTGGGAGGGCCAGGTGATAAAACCAACATTTACTGTTTGAACTTCTTCTCTGGTATGGTTTATTCCTTCTAATGTGACTCTGCGTAATCCTTTTAGCAGTGAGGCAAAATAAATAAATGCGACCAAAGCAGAGGATCTGATTGTTTTGAATAGAAGGAGACCTTTAATGACATGGCCAGAATGTCACCACCACTGTTGACAAGGTTTTATTCTGAGACTCAGGTTTTTCTATTATCACTGGACCTCATCCTGGACTCCTAAGAGTTAAGGGAATAACAGTCTGGCTCTGTTTGACCCTGGCAAGCATTAGACCCGTCCCCTCTGACTCTGGTTAAATAGCCTCTTTGTAAGTCTACAATCCCATAAAGCAGAATATATCAGACTAATAGCAGCGATGGACAATTCCTTTCTCTGAGGTGAGACAGCTGCCTTTGACTTCAAATGCACTCAAAAGTGCAAAGACTGGGCAACCTGCTTGTGTGCACAGTCACAACAAACAATGTAATTAGCAGGTCAGTGAGAGTACTGATGAATGATGACCAGTCTGACAATATTTGACAGTATGCAGGTATATCATCATTACCTAAGCCAAACAATACCGGCCCATCTATTAGTGAGTTGTACTTCTCCTAATTGTATACGATTGGACTGTGCAGTCAGGGGATTTGTTTTGAGTTAGCTACAACCTGAAACATATGGAGCACTATAATTTCTTGGCAGGCTAATGTGGCAAGTGCCTGACCTCTTCCTGTGCTTCTTTTGTTCTGAGAGGGGCTGAGAGGTATCAGGGGATTGCTTATCACTCTGACACAGGATGCCAGCAGGGGTTCATGGTGCAAGAGGGGAAGTGACAGTGTGGCACTTGCTTGTTTTCATAAGGAATGAGGCGATATTGTGACACACGGCTGTGCACCTCATCGAAAACAGGAACCGTAATGACGTCCCCAAAGCTTGTCAACTGCAATAGGTGTTGTTGCTTTCTGCTGCATATTTGTCAAACGTAATTGTGCTGAGTATGGCTTTTTCTTTTAATGTTGCTCATTGCATTTTGTCTTTGTCCTCACTTCGGTTTCAGTTGTCATTAAATAACTGCACAAGTTCATAAGACACTAGACTCTTAGAAGAATGCACAAGACTCTAGAAGAATGAAGACAGCAGGGATGGGGCAGACATAGTGTCATGTACTGGTTTTGGGTGTATGTGCCTGATGAGGGGATGTGGTTCTCAGGTCAGGCTTAGACAAGGGGGTTATAATCTCACTCTTTCACAGGTGCATTTCCCTCGAGTATCTGTGGTTTTACACACGACCCACACAGCTGTGTGTTTGTTCTCACTGTGTAACAAAGACACGCCAGCTGCCAGAGCTTCAGTAAGAAAAGTGTGATTACAATGACCAAACTGATTTCTAGATGCACAACTGACTTTTGGACAGGCATGTTGCTATTAACTGGTACATGGCCTTGAGTCTCTGACATGTTTTTTGGTTGATGCAGTGCTATTTACTGTAACTTATTTACATGCTGGAATATGGTGTAGTTCTGAAAACAGATAATTTACAATACCTGGACATGCTCTTCACTAGCTAATGAGAAATTGCAACTGTCTGGGTCAGTGGTGGAACAAGTATTCCTTTACTGCTCCTTTACTTGAGTAAAATCCTGCAGCCAGACTTTCCTCTAATCTTTGCTTTTTGTGAAAAATTAGACAATTTTACAATTTTTAGGCCCCAAACAGATATTTCAAGTGAATCATCTAAGACATTTAGAGGGGAAATGTCTCTTTAATGGAACTGTTAGACATCTGAAATATGACAAAGGGGCCCCAGCTAGACTGTGCTTTTTTGTTAAAAGTGAAAAGTGCTGTTTTACAATATATTGTTTTCATGAGCTTTCCGTGTTTTTTATGTAAAATCTCAACCTCAAGTTAAATACAAGTTCCTCAAAACTGTACCTAAGTACAGTACTTGAGTAAATGTACTTAGGAACTTTCAACCAATGATACAGGTGACTGTTCCAATGCAGACATCATCACTTCAGTAAATAATGTACTGATGTTCACACTCTCTGGTCAGTCAAATACATATTCAGCACATACCAGCTGCAACAAGATGAAACAGCAGCATAAACATTCAAAACTAGAGTTTTGCAGTGAAAGTTGCATTTTAGTTCACAAGTACTAAGTGGAAAAAGGTTAAAGACATAAATGTCAAGCCAGATAAAAAGCTGTCCATGAACAAAAGTATCAAATCATGTGTAAAAAAAAAAAAGTCAAAAGTCCATTAGCTCATAAATCATAGTTGAACATGTTTGTCTTGTGACTGGCCTCCACAAAAAGGAGAACAGAGGTTAGAGCTGGTCAAAAGCCTCCACCCCTGTGACCTCTTGACTTCTGATCCCCAGGTCCCCTTCAGACCTCAGACTGGGGGGTCAGGGGTCTGACCTCAGTCGCTTTAGCTCGGCAGGCTAATGGCCTGCCACTGTCACTGCCTGCCACAGTCTGACGGCTCTATGAGGCCTCATCACACTGAACGAACTTGAGAGCCGGGCCAAGGGGGAGGCGAAGGGGGGGTTCATCTGTGTGCTTCAGATCTCTATATGCATTTGTGTGACACAACACAGATTTCTGTTAGAAACACACATGAACACAGAAGCCATAGTTAAAGACATGGACACAGAGGGATTGTGTTTATAGTCAGTGAAAGCATGTGGAAGCATGTAACCCACAGAATATTAAAACAAGGGCGACTCTGGTGGTTACGCGAATGGCAATGCAGAGGGAGAATTGTGTGTGTCTGTGGTAAGAGGTCCTATGATGTCGAACAATGGTTCCTCTTCATCTGGTCATGTGGTGTGTTTGTGTGTGTATGTGTATGCACGTGTGATTTTGTATGCAACTGTGTGTGGTTTGGTCACATGAAAATAGTGCTAATGAGGGACTACTGTTCACAGCTGGCACCAGTGGTCAGACCTCTGCTGCACACACACTGCCAGAGATTAGAAGGTCTGCAAGGGAATAATGACAGTGACATATTTTCACTGGGCCTCATGGAGAAGGTACATCCTGTCGTCATGTGACAGAGGTCACACGTTTTGTGGGCTTCAACACACAGATATGGATGAACGATTAATTGTACAGCTAGTAACTGTGAATGCTAGTGTTGCTTTAAAGCTGTAATTCGTTTCTAGCCATGCTAATGGCTTGGCTCTAGTGATGGCAGTGGTGGGCTGGTCTGCTTTTGGCCCAGATTTAAATATCTCGACTACTATTAGATGGGTTGTCATGAAATTTGTTACAGATATTCATGGTGTCCAAAAGATGAATCCTTAGTGATCGTTTGACCCTTCCTCTAGTGCCACAAGCAGTTCAAAGCTTTTGTTCATTTACTGGATCATTTGGCAAAAAGTTTTTACGAGGAATGGTTCCCAGAGGAGGAAGCACACTGACTTTGGTGATTATCTGACTTTTAATCAAGCACCATCTTCTGGTCAAAATTTTCTTTTGTCCAGTATTTTGGTTTATGACTAAATACCTGCAAATTTTCTTTTACATGCAAATTAGCAAATGTTAGCAAGCTAACATGCAAAAAAAAAAAAAAAAACTAAGATGCTGAAAAGGTTAGCAACTAGCTTGTGAAGAATGTTAAGCATTTAGTAAGACTGTGAAGTTTGGACTTATATTCATCAGGTGACCAGACACAAGTGAAGGCTAATGTTGCTCTGTGAAATTTTTTGCTAACATGATAGCCAAAGCAACATTACAGGCCAGTGATAGGTAGTGGCAGTGTATGTCTTAGCTTGTTTTGGCCTTTGGCCCCCCTTTCTCTGCCCCTTAGTGTCCGAAAAAACATATTATGATAGAGTCAACACTGGAGAATAATAAAAATAAATAATATTAAAAAAAAACTAAAAAAAAACATGGCAGTTGGGTACGTTTCCTCTCTTAAATTGCTTAAACAAGTATCCAAAATGTTAGCAGTAGAAAATGAATCTCCCGAGGGAAATATGTGGCTCTTTAGCTGCTAAATACTACAATATGTTCACCAACTAGTCACTAATTTGTCTGTCTGCCATGTGGTGCTGAACAGGTATTGTATTGTGGGTTTTTAGAGCTTTTTTTCTGAAAAACAGCTGTCTGCTGTGGCTGGAAAAAGATTCTGGTAAAAGCGACAAAAGTGAACCAAAAAAGTGAAATTAGCTGAAACTCGCATGCATCTATGTAGAGAAATCTTTAGATTTAAGATTTATTTTTTTCATGTGGCATTTATGTTACTTCCATTAGTTATTTCTTTCTTCTGTTAATACACATATCCTTTTGTTTTGTCTGATGGCATTTTTATTGTTTGACCATTGTAGTGGAGGCTGCAGAGCATTATAGGAGCAGTCAAAAAAGGGTTTTAGTTACGGGTTAGTTCACACTGAGTGCATAAACTTAAATGTGCTCCCACAAGCAAACATACACACATGAGTATTCATTTATATTCATATGTGCGCACCAGCACATACAGACATACAGGCAGTTGAGGGCCTATTGTACCAGTTGGTAATCACTGTCGAAATTAAAAGGCTTTTGGCCTTAGGGGGTTGTTTTAAAAACCTTAATCCCTTATCACAGCAGGGGGCTTTTGCTGGCCACTTCCCATCCTCCAGGTAATACATAATAGGAGAGCAGTGGGTGCGATTTTCTGTGTGTGTGTGTGTGTGTGTGGCTCACACTGGAGTTTTCTCATTGGAAACTAGCCAACTGACTAGTTTCATTTGGCAGAGCCTGGCAGAGCCTGTTGAGTCTTTGTGTGAAAACTTTCCTCAGCCAGGAACCAAACGCACTGTGTAATTGTTGTTCGTGTCAGACAATGTGCAGTTATTGCAGCCAGATGAAGATGGATCTCCATGTTTGCGTTATTTCGGAAAACAAAGCATCTTGGGCTTTTTTTGTGTTCGTTTGCTCTGCTGGTGCCTAATTAGAGAGTTACATTAAAGCAACCAGCATGACTCAAGAGCAGCCATCTCATCCCGGCTCCTTTTGATGGAGGAGAGCCGCTACTTTAATTACTGGTCTACATTCACTCATGTTTCACTCAACGGTCACATGATGGAGATTAACCGCTACTGGTGGTCATAGTTGGTTGTTTGAAGATCACACAGCTTCTGATGCACTGATCACACAATCACACCAACTAACAAAACACTTTCCCTCATCAGCTTCGGCTCATCAACACATTATACTGCCTGATGCAACACGAAATGTTTAAGAAATCAATGCTACAGTATAAAAGATCACATCTTCATGCCATTTATCAAAGTGCATATTTAGGAATCCCTGGCTGGTAAATCAGTGTAGAGAAATATTCAACAAAGTTGTACAACAGAAGGAATAATGGAATAATTCAGTTACGGACTCTTCTGAACTTTGGATTGCGTCTCTGGATCCATGTGTGCTTCTGCTGTAGCTCTGCTGCTCTGTATGCAACATCAGATCCTGCAGGGAAACAAGATGCAGTTAGTCCATATAGCACACTGGTCAATACTAAGGAAACGTAGGAGAATGATTGCTCCTTGGCAGTATTTCTGCTGATGAAAACCATACACAATTCCTCCAGCCAGAGGGGAAGATGTGCAGTGGAAACAGTAGATGAGCCGGAGGCCATGAGTGATACATTACTGTCTAACCTTGAGGGACTGCTTGGCTGACAGTGGGATCAGATTAGTGCAATCAATGCCACATGCTGAAAGGAGTGGATGCATGCAGAGTGGGAATCCATCACATATCTGTGACAAGACAGTCTTAAAGTTATGTTTCTGTTAAGAAATGTCTTGATATGGGGTTACTGCGTGTGAATCTACACATGTGCGCTGAAACAGAAATACAAAACAAGCAAACCAAAAAAGAAAAAAAAAAAAGGGTTAGTGCAGAGGGGTTATTAAAAGCATGTGTTTTGGGCAGTGCCATGCAGCAGTGAGTGCCAGGAAAGCGAGATGGAAGGGTGATTTTGCAAAACTTTGCATTGGCTCTGGGTTTTAATCAGGGAGTGACAAAGGTTTAAGGCTTGGGCAGCGGAGATGCATGGGGGAGGACAGCGTGGCAAGCTTTGGTCATGGTGATGTGGAAATAAAGTTTTACATCCCCAGCTGTTTTATAGTGCCATTTACTAGAGAGCAGGTGCAAGGCTATTAAAATCTCTCTTTACTAGTAAAATCACATCAGAATGAATTACACAGCCGGTCTGTGTCACGACAAATAAGGAGTTGAAGCAGGGCAGTAGCAAGTGAAGATGAGAAGCGGGGGGAAGCATGGAGGAGAGGAGGAGTAGTTTCTGAGGGTTAGAGGTTAGTGCTGCAAGAGTTGAATCACCCCAAGTTCACAAACTTATCTGTTGTTCAGCTAAAAGTTTGACTCTTTGTCTGACTTCTAGTGCTGCACAGAGATGTGTGTAATTACTCCCTCAATTTCTTACACAAAACGCATGTGTATCTCCTCAGACACAAATCAGCGAGGCACGGAAAGAGAGGCACTCCCTCTCACGCAAAGAGCTGTGATTGTGTCAGTGCATCGGGCGTCCTGCCAAAGGGAGGGGGAGTGAAAAAGTTTAGGAGGGGGAGGGGCCCACAGGTGCCGAGTCTTAAGCCTGGGGGAGGAGTGGAGAAGAGAGGAAAAATCGGGGAGAGGCAAGTGGATGCACTAGGAGAGAGGAGAGACAGAGAAGGAAGGGAGCCAGCAGCTCCCCTCCGAACTTTCTCTCCTGGTCTTTGATTATCCTGAGAGGATGGATAAATGAGGGCCAGCACACATTTTTATGAGTATATAACAGCCAGTGGCTTCAAACAGGACAAGGAAGCCAAGAGCACGCCAAGGCCTGTGAGAGAAAAGCCTAAAAGGGAATAGCGTGACATCCGAATGTGTCAACAAAAGGAACTGAAGCGTTTTCTAAAGATATCCGAGCCATGACATATGCTTGCCCGCTGCATGATAAATGCTTTCCATGAGCTTTTCCAAAATGAGTATGAGAGAAGCAGGAATGACTCTCAACATGAAAACGTACGTGTTTTGAAATATAATGTGCGAAGATTCTGTATTTCAATACAAGTTTGCTCTTGCTTCTCTGTCCCCCATTCAAATACATACACACATGCACACACATTAAATTAACTCCTCCAAAAGAAGAAAGACAGAGGAGGGGGGGAAAAAACATGCTGGTAGATTGTATTTGCTCAGCAGAATTTAATATGAGCGAGCTGGAGGTGCTTTTCTTCTGGGGGCCAACTCCCTGGAGACACATCCATCTCTGGGAGATGGTTGGGAGGACAAAGGAGGACTGCCCTCAAGGCTCAGCCCAGGCGTGCTTAAACACACACACACACACACACACACACACACACACACACACACACACACACACACACACACACACACACACCCACACAAACACACACACACACACACACACAGCATGATCACACACGCAGATATCAACAGTTTCAAGCACACACATAGACATGCACACAGATGCATGTATTCACACAAGCGCAGTGCTCAGACAGAGACCGCCTTGTCTGACAACAACTACAGACTTGGTCAAACAGAAGAAGGAGGAGGGAGAACGGAGTAGAAAAAGAGTTGAAAGGGACACTGAGAGGTAGAGACCTATACTATAAAGTAAATGGATGGACTTAAGGAGAAGGCAATTAATAGAAAGAGACATGTTGGATGGAGGGATCTGAAAGGCAGTGGAGGAGAAAGAGAAAAAGAGAAAAAAATGAGAAAATTGACAGGAGGTTGTAGTCAGCAGTAATGCCCCATGACGGCCCTGTCAGACATAGGAAAGAGCATGAAGCCTTATTTACACGTAGAGTTGTGGCAGGCCTGCCAGGCTGCCTGTGCTGCATTTTGGCCCCAACACGCCACCTACTTACTCTCAGTAGCTGTCAGTCGTCTCGGACACCTGTCTGACAGCTGACGGTCCAGGTAACAGTGGTGCATATTCTCTGAAATATCAGATATACTGATAAAATGGAAACTAAAGACCAGACCTTGAAAATAAGCAACTCAAAGAACTCCAAATGGACACTCCTTCAAATGTACCCCACAAACTTACCTCACCATATCAAAACCAACTGCAACCTATTATACAAGTGTAATATGTAGTTTAGGGAATTGGGTAATTGTGTTTTGGTTAGTTGGTATAAAAAGTCGCGTAATCACTCTAGTGCAAACCCCTTGGAGAATTCATGCTCTGGAACAGCCCCTAGCCCTGCTTAGTTCATTTCCTGTTCCTGGCGGAGGCAATGAGGGATAATAAGCTCTACGCTACGCTTACTGCTCTTGATGATGTGGTCACACAGCTCCTCTAATACGGCAATCAGAGGAGAGTTAGAAAGAAAAGGCAAGACAGAGAGCTGTCTCGCTAAATCCCCCTGTTCTGTGATGGATGTGACGGATACAGAGAGTTCCTCCAGAGAGAACTAGGAAGACTGTGTTAAAAACATGTCATCAAGACCACAAAATGCGATGCAACCAAAAGGAGATCGCTCATCTTCTTGTCTGAAGTGACAGCTAGAGTCAACCACTCTATGTGGTGTAGTGTGGCATAGACAGCCAGTCAGATATAAAAGCATCGGTCCCCTTAGGAATACTGGCAAGACAGGCTGTTGTCGACAGAAACTTAAAAAGATCATATTTCTGGCCAAGGGGGTTCGACAGTGCTGTCAGACAATTGTGAAGAGAGACAAATAGGAGTATGCACTGTCAGTGACCAAAGCGTGTGTCCCATAAAGTCACACGCTAGTCTTTCAAAACAATTACAACAAGCTATAACACGTAAAATTCTGCTGCGGTTGTTAAATAAAAAATACTCCAACAAAGCACGATTACACAAAAACCAATAAAAACGGGGGATGTCAGTGATTCATATTACAGTCCTGCAGCTCGAACCAAACTTAAATGTGATTGCTACTGCAGCTCCACTCACATCCTCCCTCCCCCACAGCACTCCCAAAATCATAAACAGATCCCCAGCTATTCTACAAATGGTGGTTCCGCCTGGGTCACATTCACCCTAGCGGGGTCGCAGATACCCATGACCAACATTATTACACACTTACCCAATTACCTAGTAAGACTGGGCGGAGGGGGCATACACCACATGCATACATATAAGACCATAAGAGCATGCACACAGGGTTAGCAGGAGGCTACGGGGTCGTCAAGTGCACAGACAGTGTGAGTGGATACTGACAAAGTGCACTGAGTTGTGTCCAGGCCTGGCTTCTTCTTAGCTGGCTTTGGGCCACGATACAGGTGCCACACTAGATCACCCCCCCTAGAACGCTCCACCCTATACCCCCCTCACATATCGTTGTCCAGCCAGTGTGAGCCTCCACAACAGGTGCAGTAGGTTAGGCTGCAGGCCTCAACATGCAAGGAAACAGACTGTTATTGTGGGCCTTCCTTCCATCATCTCCTTCTCTTTTTTCTTTCCCCACCTCTTCTGTTCCGAACAGCCCCGGGGAGCAATCGAGACGTCCAACCTGAACATGTAACCTGAGCGCAACTCTTCTGTATTGTGCAAGGATGTTGAAAAGAGGAGGGGGAAAGTAGAGGATATGTTGCACATGCAGAGGATTGGACATCTTGGCAGTGTGTTCGTGTGTGGATGTGTGTGTTCTTGTGCGCGTATTTGGTGTATTTTGGAAGCAGTAAATACAAGGACCGTGAAATGATAGACTCCTAACCATGTGGCTGGCGTTGGTGCAGTAAGTTGCAGGATTAGACACACTGCTTTCACTTGCTGACATAAGACGGTAATTCATCCATCTGTCATTTTCTACCAATAGTAACAATATAAAAACTGTGTGTGTATGCTGTTTGTATGTATTTAATTGTGCGTACACATGTACTGTACATAAAGTTAACGGTCTAGCGCCAGTTTTTTTTTTTTTTTTTTTTAAAACAAGCCTTAAACGTTGCCATTCACAGTGACTGCTTTCTACTGTATTGTTGCACAGGAAAACTTTGCAGCCTACTGCATTTCATTATGAGAAATCCAGATGTGCTCCTTGGCTGCCAGTGAATGTCTTCAGCTGTGTATGACACTGTTGCTGGCCTCCCTGCACTGAGCGCAGACAGAGAAACGACGCCTCAGGGCAAGACTTTCTACTCTCTCTCTTTCTCTCTCTCTCTCTCTCTCTCTCTGTCATCTCTCCATTTTGCTGATCTCTCTCTCCTTTGTCTCTTTCTTTTACCCCCCACAACCTTTTCCCCCGTCTCACCTCTCATCTTTTTTCCCTGCCTTTGCTCTGTATTGTCCAGTCTTGCTTTTCACCCTTCTCCCTCATCTCCCTCTCTCTTGCTCTGTCTTTCATGCTCTCTCTGCCACTCTTATCACATCATCTGCCTCTGGGAGACAAAGTTGGTCTGACCAGTGACAGGTAGTCAGAGGGCATGCGGGAGCCGGCTCCAGAAAGTCTGCCCCTATACCTACTCTGACACTGGCTCTCCTTCTCTTTCTTTCTCCCCTCACATATGCACACGTTTTTTTGAAGCCTGCATGGAGGACCAGTCACGTCAAATGTCAGCTAACAAATTAGTCACATTCTTCAAAGAGAGCAAGGTGTTGCTAATATCTATCGAGCCAAACACTTGACATTTCATAGCTGTGTTATGAGATGAGTCCTAGTTTTGTTCTCCTTTTTTTTTACTGAGACATACACAGACAAGGGACATCACTGCAGTGACCACTTCACACCAGTGGAAAACCATTGTTCTTTTGCCCTGTGGGAAACACTGCGAGATATTCAGTAATGGTGTAAGTCTTAACACTTTCTCTGTGAAGTTATTCTGTTTGTTCTACTTTTTCTAGCTGATCAATAATCATCTCACTGTGCCCTGAAATTATATTCTTACTCACTTCTTTGCAGTTGACAGTGACCTCAAAGCAACCCACTGGACTGGATAGTTGTGCCATTGTGCCCTCTATTGATTTAAACACGCCACTGCAATATTAAATTAGTCTAAAGTGGTTGTTTTCTCTTAAGCGCAACACTTCAGATCATTTCAGTGAAGTCTTTTTTAGGCAAAACACAGCTCATCATCTTCAGCTAAAGCAATATATGACCGAAAAAGCACCTAAATCCACATGATCCTCAACGGGTGGGATGATGCTGGAAAAATGCAGTTCACAAAGAGCAGGATGCATCAGAATTCACCGAAGCCAAGCTTCAGTAGTCTTGTTGACCTCTGCTAGACAGGTCACTTGTCATGGCTGTTGTTGGGCTGCACAGTGAACCAGGTCTGATACAGCTGACAGACCACTGTCTAGACAAAGAGCAGACCCCTTCCTAGTATTGTTTGTTGGTGGTTAGTAGTGGGAGAAAAACAGGAAGAGTGCGTGACTAAGCCAGTAAAAAACCTGAGCCCAGGAGGAATAAAGGCTTCCTGCTTTTAGACATTTCTTCTCACATGAGCTGGGTGAAAGGCAGAAATATTGTCATCTTGATGTTTTATGTGATAAAATGAGCCCGAATACCAAGATGAGATGAGCCTCAGGCTACACTGCACTGCCTGTATTGAATCACATGGTGGCAGCACCACATTAAGAAACAACGAGGTCATTTCAACAATATTTCACCATCAATCACGTTTACACTTACGCTTACACAATACACTCAGCCCCCTTTCTCAAATTCAAATTGGCTTTATAGATTTGCTGAAGCCCAATGCTGTCAAAGCAGGATGTACAAGGTTGACAATTTGAGGATAATCAATCATAATAATTTAGTGGACACACAGTCTGGTGGACGTTTTATGCCTTTCCTAGAGTCGACATGGAATGAGGGGGAGAGAGAGATTCAGAGTGAATGTCCCTGGCAGGGCTCTAACCCTGCAATTGCATGTTTATCACCTTAAAAGAATAGTTAGGCATTTTGGAAAACATGTGTTTTCACTTTCCTGATGAGAATTAGATAAGCAGATCAATACCACACTCATATCTGTAAGGTAAATATTAGGCTGAGGCCAGTAACCAATTAGATTAGGTTGGCATAAAGACTAGAGGCAAGGGGAAACAACTAGCTATGTCCAAAAATAATGAAATCTACCGGCACCTCTAAAGATAACTAATTAACACATTATTGCTTGTTTGTTTAATCAGTACAAAAACCAAAGTGTAAAAATGACAAGTGGTGGTTTTTGGGGGGATTATGAGACAGACTAGTTCTAGGCAGGGCACAATGACTTGTTCTTGCAGTGTCCACTGGTTTCCTGGCAACCTCAAGGTGAAAACAACACTGCAAGGAGTTAATTAGTGAGGTCTGAAAATGTTGTTAGATGGACCTTTGGACAGAGCCTGACCAGCTGTTTCCCCGTTTCCTGTGTCAAGCTAAGCTAAGCTTACCGGCTGCTGGCTGTAGCTCTATATTGGATGAAAAGATATGAGAGCTGCATCCTTCTTCTTATCTAACTCTTAACAAGAAAGTAAATACATGTATTTCCCAAAATGCTGAAACTATTTCTTTAAAGCCTTAGGCAATCACAGTTTACCCTTCAGAATTTTAAAGAAAAAACACAACACACATGCACATTGCTACAACACTTACTACTAATCATCCTTTCCACTATCATACACGCCAGGAAGCACGGTTTAAACAATTTGAATCTCTGACGTGTGTTTTACATGTCAAGTAAACATAAAGTTTATGGATTTACAGAGTATTTATACAGCACATAAATTAGATCCCCCCCCTCTCATTTGACCTGTATCTACTTTCCTTTGGCCCAGGTGACTGCAAGTGCGCACATGCCGGGTATGGTAATGATGTCAACTCGTTGCTTCACCGTCATAAAGGTCAGAGTACTCACACATTTCTCACATTCTTGCTCTTGCCGCCCGTCCTTCCCCCCACAAAGACAGGAGTAAATCTGTGTTCCAGACATAACATTAAGCCGTAATCATTTTCACCTTGCAAGGTGGTTGTTTCACCTCAATGTTTGAGTTAGTGGCACTGTAATTATGTCACAATTTACAGCTGAAACACAGGTTGTGACATTCCTCTGCCAGCTGGAGGTCTGCCTGTAAATCTGGCACCTTTACCTGAGGATCCTCCCCCAAAGCCCACTGAAACTGCTAGAACCATCTATATACAATCACAGGTTTATGTTTGTATTTGAAGGGGGAGAGCAGGATTTAATATGTTCTAATCAAGAGGAAAGACTGCAAGGACACAGGGTTACTAATATTTTATGAAGAACCCTCATTAGCTTGATTGATTTTCACAGAATGAACACTGCAGATTTTTTAATGAGATAATGCATTAATATTTAATGACTTTGGTGAAGATTATTTACTATTGTGCGCTCATTTCCTTGTTTTTGTCAAGGTTGGAGAGTTCATAATTCAATTCTTATCACTAACTGGGTTAAATAATCTGTGAGGTTTGAGGTCTTAGACAAATAAAACATTTGGTACCTGATAACATGTTGATAGAACTGGGGATTGTAATGTAAATTCTAAGAATGAAACTGAAACATTAAACATGAAAATCTGAAAACCTAATCCCCTCTTCCTCCTTCTAGTTTCTCCATTGCTGCCAGAGAAGAGGAGATCAGCTCTATGTAATAGAAAGACACCATCTGAGAAATGGATCTCTAACAGAGAAGACAGTAACTCCAAAATAATTAGATGATGGAAAGAAATCAGTGACACATGATGAAAAGTGAAACTACTGTAATGTCCTAAATGTAATGTATTTTAAAGCTGCACTCATCAATATTTTATAATGAAAAATGGGTCAAATTATTACATTTAATGTGAAAGGAGTAGCTCATAGTGATGAACTCACAGAGAATTATTACCTGAATCTGCATTTCCCCTCAGCTCTACTGAGCATTTTAGTGTCTTTCAGCTCATTGTTTTGGCTTCCTGGCCCACAGCTTAACTGTTTTTGGTTAATTCTCATTGCTCTTGTCAGTGTTGTTTTGTGACCTATCTTGATATTTTTCTCGGGAACTGGTGAAGACCAAAACAGAACTAAAAGGAGTGTGAATATTAAACTTTGTCGCCAGAGTCATGTCCAAATAAATGCTAATGTTGCTCCGTGTCAGCCGTTAGCTGTTTGCTAACAAGGTGACAATATGTCAATAGTAACTATAACTTGCAACTATGTAACTTTAACAAGATCGCGGTACTATGACATAGATCGGCACAGTAACGTAACCAGCAGGAAGATGAGGGTTGGTTCATTTCCGACACCATGACCCACATCAAGCCACCAAATACTTTGTCTGTAAATTTAAACCTTTTACTTGTGGGAAAAGCAGTTCAAGCCCATTGAGATTCGTCTATGAGAACTGGACAGACATTCAGTCATAAGCACAGGACAGTTTCAGTTCATCTACATGACAAATACCTCCAGCTACACCCTCTCACAGTACCTTATGACCAACAGAAAATTTGGGTTACAGCCTCGCCCTCTACTCATTTATTGTAACCGTATACCCTTCAAAGCTCAGTAGCTCAGTAGTATCAATGATCCCATGTATGAAAGGGAAGATTACACTGGGCAGGTGTTGTGGGAATGGGACACAAGGGTTCTTTTAGGTCCCAATCCACTGAGGAATTCATCATCATCACATAGATCTGCAGATTAAAACTTCTGAGACATCCACTTAGCGTTCCGCTGGAGCAGGACAGAGGTGAGCAAGTATGCCACTTATAATTGTCAAACAAGCTGGTGGCCGTTGGCAGGATCTCACGGTAGAGGGGATGGGGGGAGAGTGAGAGGCCAAGTATAACCTGCAGTCATGACTGTACGAAGGGTCTGGGGCTGAATCATAATGACTTACGGTGCCAATCGAACTCAGAAACCTCATGTGTCATTACAGTTCTTTTAGAAAGTGTTGATGTTGTTGGTAAGAAAAAATGTTTTAAGTTGACACTGTATGGCTGTCTTAGACTTTGTTAATTTATCCATGCTATCACCAGTGCCAAAATGCAGATGTTTACCATATTAACCACCTTAGTTTAGCTTGTTGACATGCTAACAGTTACTAATTTGCACTAAATATGAAGCAAAGCAGAATATGGTGAGAATGTCATTCGTTTTGCATGTATTTCATAGTAAACCAAAGTATTGGACATACTGAAATTTGTCCAATATATTAAACTCATGGTGGTGCTAGAGGAAAAGTCAGGTGATCACCAAAGTTATTAGGATTTGTCCTCTGGGGACTGTGAATGTTGGTAGAACATTTAATGGCAATCCACCAAGTAGTTTTTGAGATATTTTAGTCTGGACATAAGTGGTGGACTGACAGACCAACATTGCCATCCCTAGTTGATCAATCCTGTGTATTCGTGGCACGTGAAAGGCTCATGCTCCAACACTTGTCCAATGAAATCTCATCTGTCTTGCCCTCCTCATGAAAACAAATGAGAAGAGATTCATGTTACCTCAAATAGCAGTGATTTACATGTCAATATCTATGATGTACTACTCACTAGATGACCAGGCATCTGCTTAGATTTACGTCCTCTCCCCATAATTTCACAGAAAACAGCCAATTCACAGGCTACAAAGCCAAAGTGGCGTACCTAACCCTCAGGGCTGTTTGAACTCACTGAACTCTTTAATGTTCAAGCAGGACTGCTTACAGCCAGAAGAAGAAGGCGGGGACTCGATGTGTATCATTGTGTTGCTATTCTGCTGCTGTGATGACTCTGGGGGTTCTGCAAGACAGAAAGAAGATGACTGCAGGAGACCTGACGGTGTCAAAACACATTATTATAGTCCCCGCAAGGACAACAGCAACTGGACCAGACCTCACAGAGAGAAAGAGAAAACACAGCAGTACAGAGAGAGCAGAGAGGCAAAAGAGAAAAAAAGGAGGACAGAGGGACATAGATCCCATAAAAAGAGAAGAAGACAACATGAATAAAGACCAAGAATCAGCTCTGATCTCTTACAAGATGAGTTACTCTTTCTGTTGGACTCTCACTATTTCCAAACTCTTTCTACAGAGGTCCAAACAAATGAAGAGTGCAAAGTGAGGAACAAAAGCACTTGTGAGTCCCTCTGGATGGCAGTAATGGAAAAGAAAAGTAATCACCTCTGTTGATTATTTCTTCAATATGCTGTACAGCTGTCTGTTTCAGAAGAAAATCATTGTGTTGCATCTGTTAAACGTTTTGGCTCATTTTCCGAAAAGTTTTGGTTCGTTCAGACCTTTTTGTCATGTATCTTATATTTTTTTTGTCTTATTTATGCTGCTTGTGTAAAAAAAAAAAAAAAGACCTAATCTGTTCTGAGTTTGAAACAGGCCATTCATTAGTATATGTGTTGATTAACCTCCACGCTAAATGTTACATATTTGCACTATTTAGTAGATGTCTGAATAGCTTTGAAACTCCTTCAACTGTCAGTATAGATTGCCATTATACCCCCTCAACCACCCCCGCTCCTCACCACTATCTCTTGGCCTGGATCTGAAAAGTATGGCTCAGTCCAGCACCCTGTTCCAGCTCAAAGATAAGCCAAGCAAGGGTGATAACCACCACTGTGCACTGGGGGAAAAATCCCCGAGCACATCCTGACTTGTAATCAGGTGTGCCGCACGCCATCCACTCAACATGCACTCAACTCTTTGTATCACACTCCACATTCAGCCCCGTGTCACCATCAGTCATGTATTGCTGCTGCCAGTTAGTTCACCTACAAACCATCATTCGCACCTATCGGCATCTTAGAAACACTTCCTCCCCACCAGCCTGAAGCGTCCACAGAGGCAGGGTGTAAATCAGCTGCCTGTGCTGCAGAGACATGAGATGCGACAGGAGTGGGTGACTGCGGTTGACTGGACCACCTGAAACTGTATCGCCAAGCCTGGATCACAATTATCACAACAGGGACTTCAGTGTAAGGGAGAGTGAAGCTGGCGCCCCTACTCCTGTATTTTCCAAGGGATCTGTGAGTCAGAACATTATTAGCACACACACAGTACAGTTATTAAGGCCCTGCAAATGCTTTTCACTGTCCAACCTTTTCCCTCCTGCTTGGGCCATTCAGAGACTCAACACCCAGGCACATGAAATAGCAGATTGTGCTCTGGTTTTAGTGAACATGGCACGATAGAAATCTTATTAGTTTTGTTTGGGCCCAATTTGACACTTATTTGAAAATAAAAACAAAGCCAAAATGATGGATAATCTGACTGTGATGTTTGACACCGGACTTAGCAATTGGGAGTATTTCCAAATACCACATTCATGCAACATTTGACAAAGGGCATATGCTCAGAGTGACTCTAATGAGGATGTATTCTAGTTTGGTCCCAGTCATTGTATTGTTTATTGTTGCCCCTCTGAGGGAGAAAGGCCCCCATTTATGATCCCGTTTGGCATTTACACATCTCATTACTAGTATAGATAGATAGAGGGAAACCAAGTGGTGCTGTGGTGACCTTTCAGCTGGCCAGAAACAAACCCTTGGTCCATGATAAAAGGATGAGGGGCCTCTGTTGGAAGCCAGCTGGCCCCCTTTGAAAGCCCATCGCCCAGGCAAATGGGTAAGCGCTGCTGGGCCACAACCTGTGCAAGTGAGTGGAAACCGAGGCTCTCCAAGGTCCTGGTCTGATCTGTTGTTAACCAGCAGTGGGTGTCCGTCCAGCGGTCAGCTGGTTGTCCCATTTGACAAGAGCTTTAAGGAGGGGACAGAGTGAGGGAGGGTGGAGGGAGAGCAGGAGGACAAGAGCTGAGTTGTGTTGCAAGGGCTGATTATGCGTGCCGTGGGGCTGGTTTCCTGGATGTTGTGTTTGTGTTGGAGCGGATGGCTCGGGGCAGATGTTGCAAATGAAGGAGGCGCTGTTGTGTGTTGACACTGTGGGGAAAATCATCCCAGATGACATCTGATTGGTGTTTGAAGAGGAATTGTTTCCAATGACAGTGAAGAAAAATCCGCAGTACTAGACCATCCTAATGCTTTTGATATTTGATATGTCTGTACTAACTGCTTTCCAGGTATTCTTATTAGTTGCTCAGAGTTGGCAGTGACCTTCATGTAAAGCAGGCTTCAGTGTTACCATCAAATGTAACTAGTTCTGAAAACTAAATGATCTGTCACCCAGAGAAAAACTGTCTGCTTTGTCCTTGCTCACTTGTGCAGCAGAAAAAAGGGAACAAAAAGCGTTTTTATATTTTGTTTTTTTCAAGCAGTATTGTTTTCTCTGATTTTTTAGTGGCACTGTCACAGTCAAGCCTCCAGCTGTGCCCACTGCCCCCCAACCCCCCCCCCCCCCCCCCCACATACACCATCCATCTGCCAATGTAAGCACACAAACACTGCTTCAACAAACATCAGATGACCCTTTACCTTCCCAAAGCCACCTGCATACACAATGTGACACCTACAACACACAAGTAGGCACACGCTCGCACACAAAAGGGTAAAGCTGTTGAGTGAAGTATGGCCTTGAAAATGCCTGATATGTTTGATTATGAAGCTTTGAGAGATTTTATGGCTGTATTGTTGAAATACGAAATGAAACAAGAACAATTAGTATAGTGGTGAAGGGACTGTAATTGCAATGTGTGTGTGTGTGTGTGTGTGTGTGTGTGTGTGTGTGTGTGTGTGTGTTAGTTATGTAATAGTTTAATATGCTGTAGTTTAACATACTTTTATTAGGTAAGTTCACGGGGCTCTAGGGCTTTAGATTCATCATTTACATAAGGGTAGGACCAACTCCATTCGTTTTTAATTTGGTTAACTTGCTGTGAAAGCCATACTATTTCTCCAGATTACAGAATATGAAGAGAAAGGGGGAACTTGCATTCAAGACATTCAAAGTTGCATCATTGCGCAACCCAGAGACGGAGATAAATCACTTCAAATCCTCCCTCCTTTCGCTCCTTCTGACTGGTCGGCGCCCGTGTCAGTCAGGGGGAGGGGTGCACCGCTAATTTCTATATGCCTGTATGTCAAATTAGGGCTCAGATTGCGTTCTCGTGTGTGGCTGTCAGCAGCAGCAGCGAGCCTCCGTGGACGTCCACAGCCTCG
This sequence comes from Xiphias gladius, assembly GCF_016859285.1. Lineage (NCBI taxonomy): Eukaryota > Metazoa > Chordata > Actinopteri > Istiophoriformes > Xiphiidae > Xiphias > Xiphias gladius. The sequence goes on from NC_053409.1 coordinate 11,177,171, forward strand.
GTCTAGGATTTCTGCATGTATTTCATCAGATGAGACCCTCGGGACGTGCATCTACCTGCGCCTCTGGATACCGCTGCCACTTAAGACACACTTCAGTCTCGTGGTTCTTTTTTTTTTTTTTCTTTTCTTTTTTTTTCTTTGCTTTTGAAGCGAGCTGCTGTGTAATAAACAGCGCGCCCGAGGGACGTCCCATCACTAAACTTTGAAGAAGACTCAACAACTTTGGCAACATCTCGTATTGCACGTCGCTGTGAGTTCATGCGGCTTACCATCTGACAGAAGCGGGCCATTTCCCTGGGAAACTTACACACGGCTTTTGAAATATGTTCAGCAAGTGTTCCGTTGTGTTATTGAATGTCCTCTTTCTGGTGCGGGCGCTCTCGGCTCACGAGTGCACGCCGTGTAATCTCCGGACTTGTCCAGTCAAAGCCCCGCGCGGCTGCGAGGGTGGCCGGACCTTGGCCAGGGATCCGTGCGGATGCTGTGACCAGTGCACCCGGCTGGAGTGGGAGCCCTGCGGCGGACAAGACTGGACGCACGGCTACTGCGCCCTGGGGCTGACCTGTGCCTCTGTCAACAAAACCGGAACTGCCACAATCCCCGAAATTGGAGTATGCAAAGGTGGGTACAAGTGTGTCATTTGAACCTAATCTAAATTGTTTCATTTTTATCGAGTCATGAGCAGTGACCCGAAAAAGAGAAAACTGTTTATGCCGTTGCTGAGTGCGCAACAAAAGAACTGTAGGCAACCAGCCCCTTCATTTAAGTGGCTCGAGGGCATCACCATTCAGATGTCAGCGCAGTCCTGACTGCGGTGACTGTGTCACTGTTCACCTTGTCTTTGGCCGCCGGGAGCAGCTCCCCAGGTCTGAGGGGCCCTTGACTGCCAGGAGAGGAGTCGTGTTCAGCTGCTTCTTCTGCTCCTCAAAGCTTCATTCACTCTCAGCTCGGACGCACGACAATAGGTTTGGCAGCAGCGATTTGGCACTAGGCTACACTTCAGCTCTAGTAGGTGCTGTGCTTTTTTGCCTCGCAGCTCAAAGGAGACTTTCATTAGGAGACAGTGAATTGAGATAAGAAAAAAATGACAGTTTGAATCTGAGCGAGGGTTAAATTGTGATTACCCATGGCGTGAGCAACAATGATTGCTTTCTTAAACTTGGAATACACTATAATTTAATAATTAAGCTGCTCTTTTCTTGTCTGTATCGTTTGTGTCAGACCTTCAATGGTTTGACAGCACGATTACAAAATTCCCCAGCAGATTTTCATTTGCAGTCCTGTGAATCCACAGTGCTGTTCTCCTCTGTCCCTGCCGAGCAGAGCTGGGCTGTTATACTGTGGATGTGCTCATTTTACGCGCAATTTGAGCAACTTTCCGAAAAGAAATGTGTAGGGTGTCAGGTTGCACACAGTGAATGAAGTAAGTAGCAATGCCCCCCCGAGGAAGAAATAACCTGTGGGAGGACCCCGCAGCCCCTCCACCTGCACTCTGTCCAGCCTGTTTTGGGATGATTGAAGAGGACTGACAGGACTGTAGGAGAGAGTAAGCAGCTCTCAGTGGGTGTCTGGATCCCATGACCCTGCACTGCCATCATCCATCCGTGGGGTGGTCCGAGTCATGGCTCCATGAGGGTTTTTCCAGGGGTCTCCATCCCAGGAGACGCTGCCACTGATTGTGCCCTGTGTACAGGTTAGGCTTGCGTCTGGAGGACATCTCTGCAAATTAACAGCTTTGGACTGAGTGAGAGGCCTAATGGCTCCTCTGATTGAGTCGTGCCTCTGGTCCTGTGGCTCCAGGGGCCTCGGAGCATGCTGCTGCCCCCTAAATCAGACACATACACATGCAACCTCAATATCCCAGAGGGTCTAGGTGGGGGTAAATCAACACCTCCCAGTGTGTTTTCAGGGGCCATGGTAGGCAGGCTGCTGGAGGCTGATCCCAGATTTCCCTCCTCTAGCTGCAGGGGTCTTAAAGTGATTAGACTCCCAATCAGGAGTAGGGGGTAAATGTTTCCGCTTTCTGATCCGCTGGCTCTCTTCTCACAGTTTGGATTTTCTGGGTGGTCAGAATCTGTCAGTGTGGGGATGCAACAACCTTAAAACACAGGTGGCACGTTGCATATTATATGAGAGGAATACAGTCAGTCATTATATGGTTATTGTTCATTGGCTTAACAGGATTGAAAAACTCAACAGAAACAATTGTAACACTCAGGGTTCCTGCTGCCAAGGGGAAGCTGCAATAGTTATTGTATGTTGAGTTTTCCAGACTTGGAAATGTTATGTAAGATACTGATATCAAAAAGGAATTGGAAATGAAATGTTAACCCTTTTTTTCTTTTTTGTTTTATCTGGGGAAGTATTTAGTTCCATGTTTTGTTTCCCGTAATCTAACTATTTTGAAGGTGAAATAAACAAAAATAATTGCACGAGCCTCCCAAAAAGGTTTGTATCTTGCCAAATACAGTACATGGGTTTTTATATTTAATGTAGCAGCTTCAGGTTGCAAGTTGTGTCAGTTTCCTTTTGCAACTGTCCTATGAGCATTCAGGCTCCTGTTTAAAGAGCGAGATCTTGGCTTTTCACCTCATCGTTTCTGCTTCAGCGATCAGCCCGTCAGTCAGGTGAAATCATTCGGTCTTCGCAGCTAAATTATTTGTTCTGATGTTGTCATTGTATTTTCGTGTCTCTCCTCCCACACCAAGTTTCCCCAAGCTCTAGAGGCACTTAACATACCACGTAAGAGAGTGTCTGTCTTACAGGGACGCTATGTCCACTGCAATCCTTCACATGCCTTCTACTTCTCCCTCTGGTATTATCTAATGTTTCAAAGACTTCCTTTTTAGCTCGCTATCAGCCAGAGGGCCTCTAGAGGTCAGCTTTCCCATCCTGGCTCTGGATGCCAAGACAAGCAGTCTCAGTGGCTGAGAGAGGAATCCCCCTGGGACGAAGCCATAGACCTTGGCTAGAGTCATGCCAGGCCAGATAACAGATAACCAGGCTAGACCAGATCAGGCCAGGGTCAAGCTAAAGAATTCAAGGCTGAGACAGACCAGCTTAGAACCAACTGGGCTCACTGGGGTCAAGCTAAAATTAGTTAATGAGACAATGTTTTCGGTGCCCAGGCTTTCATTAATTGTTTTGACTCCTACCTCCTCTTCTATGTGCCAGATTTAGCACCCCACACAGACAACCACCATCTCAAATGAAAATACCCTCCCAGGCACAGGAAAGCCTTGGGATGGAAAAAATCTGGAGGTGAGGATCATTTAAAGGTGAAAGGAAATCACAAGGAAAGTTTTGGCGCGGTTTATCGAAAAACCAGCTTGTGCCAGTCCCGCTGGCCGTTGGGGAGAGCTATTAACAGCACAGACTGGCTCAGGTTAAAGGTAGTTTTACCTTCACTTCTTTCACTGGCTGCTGTTTACCATAGGGCTAGTTAGCATCCTGCATCACACAGGAGTCACCCACATTATCAACCCTAAGTTGGGGAAAGTGTTTCCAAGGATGTTTGCTTCTGCAGTCACATTGATTCACAGTAAAATTTATTATGGTAAGAGACTGGCTTTTTCCTGTGGTGGGATATCTGTTTTAAATGAATATGGATCAGCATATGTGTTTTATTATGATTTACCGCATTTAAAAGAAAAACATCAGCCTATTATTGTTTCTTCAACCCCTAACTGAGAATGAAAAGGATTCTCATTTTACATGGCTTTATTTCAGGTAGGATCACCACAGTAGTCAGGTAAATATACCATGAAGTGCTCATGTTTATCTTGGATAGTTAAACCTTAACACCTTTCCTCTTGTGCATTGTTCTGGTGCGTAGCTGTTTGGAGAAGAAAGGCAGAGTATTATGATAAGCTCCAATCACGCTTCCACACTGTTGATTTGAAGCCTGGGAGCTAAATGCTTGGGAAGGGGTTACTCAGTGTTACAGTTTGTCTCATCCTGTTTACTCTGCTGCCACTCTTACTGCTCTAGAACAACTATGAAGGAGGGTAATTTAGGGTTATATGTGTGTTTATTTATGAACGAATGTGAAAGGGATACTATGAATGATGTGTATTTTGGGGTCCTTTCATCCCAGGGTTTTGGTGGTTACTCAGCTCACATGGCACTAACGTGACACATTATACCCTTGCACATTCCTTCCTATCGTAAAGTTTTGTCCATATTGAGCTAAGTCTTGACGTGCCATCTCAGGGGGTAAGGCTCACAAGGCGAAGGCGAAATATGTGGGTATGGTGCAAGTGGAATTGGTACAGAAGAGGCGTTCCAGCAACGGGCAGAGATGGAAACCCTGGGAGGGCCCCATGCTGTGGAACAAAAGCAAACAAATTGGCTCAATGGCTCAAGTAGCGTGGCACGACGAAGAGGGAGGAGAGATGGCAGCTCAGAAATACACTGGTCAGTTCAGTAACTGTTGTGCCAAGGCAATGTGTTACAACAGAGGCTGTAAGCCGGCTAACCCTTCAGCAATTTTGGGAAACAAATCTCGGTTTCTGGCGCATTTTGCCTTGTGATTACACTTTACCTGTATCTTCGTCCAATGTCTGTTTATTCACAGTCAAAATTAGTAAAGTGGACAAACCTATCCTAATGTCCTCTCTTCTTGCTACTGTCCCCCGCAGTGCTCCCTGACCATCCAGAGGCAGGTCTTGAGGACGAGCGCTGTCCCCTGATGACGGGCTGTGACACAGCTGGAGGACAGTGTGTGTGTGATGCCCGTCATTCCTGCTTGGGCTCATTCACCTTCCCAGACCAAGAAACCTGCATGAAGGCCAGCAAGACAGGTGAGCCCACTCCTTCCATCGCACACACAAGCACAGAATCTGAGTCAGGGGGAATAATGCTGTCCATTGAGAGGAGCTAATCCATAACAGATGTGGCTCTGAGGTGACTAATGCTTATTACATATCATAGTGATGACAAACATGCTAAGGCTTTGTCTAGTGGTTCCCCACTCACCCTTGAGTGGTGCCATTCTGTGTGACTCACTGATAACTGCGGTTTTTGTGTGTGTGTGTGTCCATGGCTGACTTTCAGAAGGTCGGAGGCACGAGCACCGGGAAAGACACAGAGAGAAGTATGTGGGACCATCCAACCCGGCCTGCATGTTCTCTGGGTGTAACCTGACCGCTGAGGGCTGTGTGTGCGAGTCTCAGAGCTGCCACCACCACTTCGCCTACATCAACCGCAGCCAGTGCCAGGAAGCCGCAGGTAACCTTCAAATGACCTGCAACTGGAAGTGACAACCACATAGCAGCCGACCAGTAACTCTACTTAGTTCAAGTCATTAAGTGTTAAGATATGGAGATTTATACCCGAGTCTGAAATAGATTCCGCATTCACGAAGTTACTTTTACATAACAGAATTGATCTTTCTCCATGCTTAATATAAACATTGATAGAGCTTTGCTCTTCTCATGTACAAATCACCTTTGAGTGGAACAATCATTGTTCCAGTTCATTATGTTTGAAGGGAACCATATAGTCACTGGCAATGAATCTCTCGTGAGTCTAAATTTGGTCACCTTTGATTTTACCTGAAGGGACCCTTTGAAGTTCAAGTGCTCGATCAGTGTCTGATTGTAAAATCAGATGCAGTTTTTGCATGGAGTCACTTACCATCTATCAGTCTGGTACTACCTGAGAAAGCTTAACATGCACAGCGCTTTATAACGTGCAGAGGATGGGAAATGGAATGGAGGAGGAAGAGAGAGACAGAGCGAGAGAGCAAGATTGATGTCATGAGGAGAAAATGAGAGAGAAAGATGTTGATTGTGGTTACCTCTGCTCTTAGCTGGCTCCCTGATTGACACTTCTAAGTGAAAGATGCTATTGGCACCGTGACTTTAGTTTCCTCATTTGGATTGTGAGGTGTCTGGTAGATAGGCAGGCGCTAAGTGTCGGCTTCCTCCGGAGTGACATTTGCAAAATAGGACAGGACTGCCACTGAGTGAACTCAGTGAACCTCTATGTATGCTGGGTAAACCTCATCTTTCTGAACACGCTTTGTAAAGACAAAAAAATGGAAAACTTTGCTGAAACCTGGAGAACCAGTTTGGTGCTGTAGTCAACAGATTTAAGTCCAAAGCCTGCGACTGTGACTGCTTCTGTTTTTATCCACAGGTTGCTCTCCTGTAATAGTCAAGGTTCTTCCTCTCTTTGCAATTTGCTGATATTTCAATTGAAGAATGGCTGTTTAGATGGGCAGTACTGTGGCTGGCAATGCGCCATGGAGACATATTTGAGATTACTTAGGCTGCAAGTAACACAGAGGTTATTACAGTACATTTAAAGCACAGCTGTGTGGATGTTTGTATTGAGCCATTTACTCAGTAAATCCCACAGGAAGTGTGTTCATCAAACATTTTATTGTTTATACGCATCATCATTAAAGTCTAGTGTTCCAATGAAAGACATACTGTTAGTCTTCTGTGTTTTGTAACTGCCTCATCTCAAAGTCTGAGCCCAACGGATGACGGTTTAAACTCACACTCAGTGAAAACTGTAAACAACATTTTTCAGCAGCTTATGAGTTTTCACCACAGCACACACCCACCCCTTCTGATGGCCCCTCATTAAGTAAGAGACCAGGATGTGTGTGTATGTTATGTCTGTAAGTGTGCATGTGGAACGATGCACACATGCGCATGCTTGCATGTGTTTATAAATCATCATGTGTTTGAAATGAGCCTGTATTTGTGAGCATCTGAGCCTGCTTGTCTGCATCTGTGTTTGCGCATGCGTCTGTGTGTGATAATTATCTTGTTTGTCTAGATGTCTCGGCAGAGATTTTCCTTTGTCTGTCATCAGCCGGAGCTTCCTCTGTGACCAGACCGGGACACTGTGGTTAGGATCTTATTTGCTTATTTGGACTCCATGGTGACTCCATGGTGACAGTGTCCATCAACCCCTCGTTTTCTTTAGATGCAGGCAGTTATTAAGATCTGTGTTAGCATGCCCGGCTAGAGTGTGACAGCAAATGTATCCTGTAAACCTGCTCTCGAGGCACGAGAGCTCCACTGACTGCACTCGTCTTCACATGCACCAGGACATTAAAGAAGACCTTTGGTGCCAACAAGAAGCCTTTTTGAGTCATCATTAAAGTTGGATTCTCTTCTTGAGACTCCTAAACTCACACATTGAGGAAATAGGGCCATTCACTTTCTCTCTGACTCACTCAGTGGTCCTGTGAGTTCAGCCCTCCGCCATGACTCACTGGGATCTTTTAAAACTCAACATCTTTTCAGCTTCATCACTGTTGGTGCTGATCACCCAACTTTGCCTCTTGTAGTTTTAGTGGGATATTGTTCTCTGCTGGTATAAAGGACGCTGATGTAATTTGGCTGCAGACGTTCAATCAGAACCAACATGGTGCGCCACACATATCACCCGCATGTCAGGGAGTAAAGAGGATGAGATAAGTGAGGGAGAAGGAGGGGGAGGTAGACGCAGGAAGACAGGAAATCACAACTCAGGCCAACCATTTTCTTGAGGTATTTGTGTCAAGTCCAGGCCCCAGAGTCTTGGTAGGGTGGTGTATGGTAATTTTAAATTCTAGGATGGTTTACATATTTCATTCATGATAAGAACCCTAAATGCTATTTCAGAGGAATTCCTCTGTTGTTACTCACTGACAGGAACAAGCAACCGCAGTCTTCAACAGACAGAGAGGTGGTGCCGGCTATGATGTCATGACACAAACCGACTTGTTCCCACAAATCTACTTGCCCACCTAAGCCACCATCGTCCTGCCTCTCTCTGCCCTTGTGAAAGGACTGTTAGTTCTGCTCGGCTGCAGCCTCTTTGTGGCAGGGCTATTACTAGCCGAGCCAGACCGCCACTGCCTGGAAGGGACGCAAGACGTCTGAGCACCGTTTGTTTGTGCACCGTCTGCGGAAGCTGAGGCCCCTGTTGTACCCGGCAAGGTGCTGGTTTGCCAGTGTGTGCGTATTTCTATGTGTGTGGGTAGTGATTTCAAAGAGGAAACAAACCTCTTGTGTGACAATCAAGACAAAGAACTTCCCTTAAAGGCATGTTGGGATTACTGTCAACCCACTCACTACTCATGGTCAGCCGCTAACAGAACCAGCAAGCATTAGGCCAGCAGGAAAAGCCAAGACACACAAATGAAATCTTAGAACATTCCTGCGTGTCCAGCTCTAGCCTTCACCCCATTCACTAAATCTTGGTCTAAAACCCAGCTTAATGACCCAACCATAAACATTAACAAATCAAAGACGCCACGACCAAAGCCCAAGCCAGCTCCTGGTGTCCCCCAGACCCATTTCTCCTATTATCAGCTATTCTTTTCAGATACATAAGGCCAAAATTCATACATAACTCAACTGCCTGTTCCAGAATTTGTTCAAGGCCGTCTACCCCATAGAGTATTTTCTACATTTGCTACAGATTATGGCTGAGTTATTTTTTTAGCTACAGTGTCCTCTTTCGGACAGTACACATGACAACTGTTTAGTTTTGCTTTCCAGTGCTTTATGTATAGTATCCTGTAGCAGAATATGTTCCCCCTTTTCATACGCATTTTGTGCCAGATAAAGTGACAGAACATGCGTAGTGTTGCTCTCTGTCTGAGTGACAGGTCCTATAGCCTGATAGAGGTCCCGCACGCTCTTTGTCGTAGGCCTAATCTTATTGTCCATCTGATGTTAAGGAAAGGGTGTGTTTCAATGGAATAGAAAAATGCTATGCACTCTTGCTATGTACACACACAAACACATACATGAATACATCTGTACATCTGCAAATGTGCACCTACACGTAGACATTCTCATTACCTCACCCAAACATGCTCATTCACAGCTGCAGCGATGTTGCTCAGGACACTGAGATCACGTTTTTCATCTGCAAATATTTAGCCAAAGAGTGAGAGAGCAAGGCGGGCAGGCAGCAGATTCCAGCTCGCTGGTTGCTGTATGTCTACGCCTGGCTACCTCAAGCTTCTGACCATGGTGTGAAGTTCCCACCAAGTGTTTCTTCCAGGTGACCCTGTCTGTGCCTTTTGGCCTGGACGCCCTCCCAGGCCTGCTCCACGGTCCTTACATATATACTCACACACGCTGATACACACAGTCAACAATGGTGACTTTCTCAGCTGTAACTGCTGGTGAGCACTGGGCCAGACCCCCACAGCTTTACGTGAGAGACGGCCCTGATGTGTCCCCTTGCGGAGCAACTTTATAAAACCTTAGGATAGACCAAAAACCCACGGAGGGCAGCTGGACTGAGACAGCTTTGTTCACCCCTGACTTGCTTCCAAAGTCAGTCGGTGAACAGAACTCACATTGTGCTCTTTTTCCATGAGTAAACTCAGCCCTGTCAACACAGCGTCCTCTGCCTGTCCGAGCCGCTCCGGTTCAGATACTGCACTCCTTGTATCCGAGCTTAAAGGGAAGAAAAAAACCCATTTAGAAGGGAGATGTTTTTCTTTCTTCAATGAGCTGCTGAGATGCCAGAAATTTGCATTGTTTACAAAAGTGACTATTTTGTGGTAATGAAGCAATTTCCGTATCCCACCTCTTCCAGAGCAGCGTCAGGTGTGTGGAAATTGCTTCACCTGTGAGTGTGTGTGTGTGGGTCAGTATATTGCTGCAGGTTGTGCATTGGGGTCAAAGGTTTTCCATTCTTTGCTATCTTCCAGTTGTACAAGAGCACATGTTGCTTAATCTGCAGAGGGAATTTATCAAGCATACCAAATCAGGCCTTTTGTGTTTGTGCAAGCTGGAGTATGGCCACCATTGTGATATGAAGATTGGTTCTGTGGTTGCTGACTCACTAATTACAGCCATTTATGCTCTGAGTTAGAACAAACAGCACAGGATAAAATCCATTTGCTGCAGACTTTTTCCATCTTCTCTGTCTGCCTATTGTGCTTATAAATGTGCCCGCTGGAAAATGATATTAATTGGAGATGCAAGGGCTGGACCGTTTCCACAGATGGATAGAATTCTATTCATTTGAATGACAATGGTATGTCTGCCAGCTGCTTTTCCCAGCACACTCTAACCCCAGCCATTATCACAACTGAAAGAGTAATCAGCCTTCTTTGGGACACATAAGAAACACAGAAAGTGTTTTTCAGTGCAGAACATTGTGCAAGATAGTCCCAGGGCATTTTCTATGGCTTTAAACACTGTGAGGTTTTCATATGCAAAACCAGTCTTTAACAGAGCAGCAGCAGACTGCATTAGATTTTATTGAAAGTAAAACATTCGCCAATCAGGGCTTCCAACTGAAGTTTATTTAACTCCAGCATAGGAAATAGGCCAAAAACCGTTAAAAGGTTTGTAGCCTCCCTTAATTCAGGGGTTTTCCCCTCTTTTTCTATGACACTATTCAGCTACGAAGTTTATCAATGAGAGCTTTGTGGTGGCCCTCACTGTTCCCAGCTTGCTTGAGTAAACAGTACAGTACAGATACCTCACACTCCTGATCTATTAATCTTGAATCAGAAAAATTCAACATTTCCCCCATCCTCAATTTCATCTGCCAGAAATGTTACCCCCACCCACCAAAATACAGCAGTCACAGTCTTGCAACCCCTTTCCTCAGTCAGGTAGACATTAAATGGCTACTTAACCGCAAGGACAGCAGAGCATCAGGTCAGACCAGAGAGTTCATCTTATGAAGCTGGAATCATGAGAATATACAGAACGATTCAGAGGTCCTGCTGTAGAGTTGAGGACTGGCAGAACAGAACTATTATCAGGGGATTAGAAGGCTGAACCCCGAACTGCTCACCAGTTCAGTTTCTCCATCTGGTGGCAGAACCAAGGGGGATCCACTTACAGGTCTTCAAATGTCAGATATGAGGCACATCCTCTGAGAGTCTTGTGTTCCGCGGTGGAGCCAGCACCGGTTTGGGAAGACCATCAACAAAACTCAGCTTCTGGAAACATTACCAAGACCCCAAGCACAGTTACGCAACCCCAGCCTGTTTTATTCCCTTTCCGCAAAAGCCATATGTATGCAAAGATTGTCAAGTATTCCTCACGACTAAAACATAACCCACTTCATTTAACTTTCTTAGAAGGCAGGCATTTGTTGACATGTCTCCTCCTTTAAATGTCAGTGATGATTAAAACTAGATGTACAATGACCAGACTTTCCACATTCTCATCCATGATCTCTGCGCTAGTTAATGCTGCCTTTAAACTCTTCCTCCTAGTTGTAAAAGTGCAACCAAGTGTGTGTGTACTATGCTTTCAGCATCAGACCTGGTAAATGACTGGATGTGATACTGCTCTCCCCAATCCTTCTCTTTTGCCTGCACTGTATACATTACAGTGACACTAAGAACCAAAATAAACACGTCCCTTTGGTTTGGGTAATCCAATCTTTGTAAGGTAGCTACTGTTCTCATACAATGTCTGTACAGAGGGGAGCTCCACTTTTCTTTTCCTGAACAGGCTCCAAAATATACGCCTTAGCCCCTTGCCTAGATTTCCAGTACCCCTGCACCTCTTTCCCCCCTAACAAGGGGTATCAGAGCTATTATGTTGGCTCTGGCAAATGAATAGTCGAACACATCCTGGTATGCTAAGTGAAGGGGAGATTCTAAACTGGCAAGAAGAAAGGCTCTGTTGAAAGTTGGCTGGTATTAATGACTGGTTTTAGAGCGTGAGGGGCTGTTTGGATTGTGAGCCAGTCGAGCCAGGCTGGGTGGGATCAGAGGCGCGTAGACAGGATATGCAGAGAGCCTTGTCGTGTCTAGAGCGCCGCTCTCACTTCTCTGACAGGATGCTGTAAAGCTGTCACGGACTGAAGTGGGGATCTGATGACTGTGCACAGAATTTGTGTTGGGTGACTGTGTGAACTCAGCTTTTAGACCGTAACACAAGTAGCGCTGTTCTAAAGTGGCTCAACTGACACTACGAGGAGTAGGCAGACCTCACACACACACATATGCAATCCCTCCTTCCTCTAGGAGAACAGTGTGGGCACTGTCAGAGTCTAGAGCAGTTGAAGGAAGTGGAAAAATTAAAAAGATGCCAAAGCTGTGTCACTGTTTTTGTTTGCATATTCTGTTTTCTGCATAGCCACCTGTATCTTTGAATGGGAATGTGCATCCATATCCGTGTGTTTCAGAGGAGCTGAGGTGTGCCGGGGTGACATGTCCTGCTCTGCAGGTGCCCTCCTGCCCCCACGGTTCAGTCCTGACCAAGAGTTACACGCCACCTGCTGGTTGCTGTCCCTCCATACCTCCCCAGTGCACATGCGACATCCATGCCTGCCAAAAGCCCCAGTGCCCGAGCGGACAGCGAGCCGTGCCACTCAGCCAAGCCAGCGGTCAGCCAGGAGACTGCTGTGATGTCCTTGAGTGCCAGAAAGGTGATTACACTGAACTGCACACTACACAATCTGTTTTGATTGGTCTCCCGCTGGGGGTAGCAATGGCACAGTTGGTGTGAGATTCATCGCCTTTGAGGAGACAATTATTTTCTTCAGAGTAAGGCTTTCCTCCCTGCTGACCAAATGTCTACAGATGAAAAGGAAAGTTGCTGATTGGATAATTACTTTTGGGCTGTTTATCAGGCTTGGCCGATGCCTCCCAGGGTGGCATGGTTCCAAGATATTTTTTCAGGGGTGTAGCTGCAAATATTTATATTGCTTGAAGGGATATTAAGTATAATGGGTCTTCCAAAGAAGATTGCTGGTCTGAAATGAGCTTGTGCAAATATTTTCTCACCAGGTGAGAAAGAGACAGAAGAAATACAGGAAAAGAGAAGTGAGAGAGAGCAGATGTTGATCACACACAGGGAGACTTCAGCGCTCTCTGTCGTGGCCCAGAGGCAATCAGGAGAGTCAGGAAGGCAGGGAGGGGACCTGTGGTATTGGTCTGTTTACTCTGCGCTCCCAACAAATATTCGCTGTTTTACCAACAGAACAAATTCCCATTCTGGCCCCTCCACATGTATAAATGAGTGCCATGTCCCGGAATTAATGGACTTAACGAGCCCAGTGACCAGAAAAGTGCTTAGGCTACGAATTTGCTCAACAGAAGTGCAGTGTCAAAGGGTTCCTGTCTGGTCACACATCCAAAGGGAAAAGGTTCAACAGTTCATTGATGGGAATGCTTTTTATGTGCTCCAGTCTGCCAGTGGGGAGGGTAATCGAGTCCGGCAGGCCAGCGGGGGCTGAATGACAGCCGTGGGGGCCATGGGATCAGTGTTTTGATAACAAGTGTCTGCTGCTCTTTGGGCCTGGGGCTTGATGCCTTTTGTGCTGCCCCCACCGTCTGTTAGGCCTGCATGACTGCGCGCCGTGTCAGAAAGCTCCACAGACAGGGACATGGACAAGGACATGCACTAGACCCCCTAGTCACCTCCCCACTCCTGTAAAGGCCCCCAAAGTACTAGCTACAAATACTGTAACTTACAAATATAGGCTTTAAGTTGCTTTCAAATAACATACCATATCCTGTAATGGAACGCACTTTAAAACGGGCCCCCATTGTCTCTGAGTGTCAGGCTTGGACTGATTAACTTGTTTCCATTGCCCGCTTGGCGGTGGCCTCATATTTAGCCAGGGTCAGTGTGTGTAGTGACAATAAGCCCCACCTGTGTGTTTTGGCCTCCATCGATGATAGACTCTTTTCACTGTTGGCTGGAGAGCAGCTGTATCTGGGTGGCAGAGCAAACCTGGCAGCGCCGTCCTGACCTGACGTCATCTGATGTTACAGATGTCTCTGTTGGATATTGTTTAGCCGTGGTCTGCTGTTTATCAACACTTCAGCTGGCGCATACCCTGCATACAACCCCCGTAGTTTGCCCTGGATACAGAGTAGGTTCGGGACTGCACATGTTCTTTTAAGATTTACCCCTGTGTTAAGCAATAAGGCTGAGATCCCCACACTGATGGTCCTCCAGGAGGTCAGCTTTGTTATAAACATACAACAGCAATGCCCTTGGACATGAGTTAGTGGTTGTGTTAGTAACATAAGTTAAACTCATATTTCTACATTGCCATTTTATATTCTGAACTGATAAAAAGTATCACTGTAGAGTAAATCTTAATAAGTCCTTTCATTGTTCTTCTGTAAGCAGTGTCACGTTTCCCACTGTGGTTTTGCTTTATTTGCCTGTAAACCCAAAGAAGCACCAGTATGACAGTCTGTTGTGAATGATTATGACAGCCTTTGGGTCAGTGTTTTATGGCCCATCCATCTCAACATCCAATCCTCACCTCAATTTAGAGAAGACTGAACATCACAAAGCATGACTGGAATTTAGACTCTGTGCCGCAAGTTGTTTTAGGGATTACTATTAACAAACACTGCGGAAATCACATGTGAGCATCCCCTCATGTGACTTCCTATTGCTTCTGTGAGCGTTAAAAAACGTTGCCGTGCCTTTTGATTTTGGCCAGCTAAAGTGCTTATTGCATTTTCTCTGCTTGGTTTTGCTGCACGCAAAGCAGGGCGGCAGGAATACTGAGTGAGAGAGGAAAAGGCAGAAAGAATGGAACAGAAAAAGGGTGAGGAAGAGAACAAAAGATGAACAAATCCCCACTCTACTTTCAACTCAGTCGGCCCACCTGCTTTGTATTAGAGCACAACACTGGTTGTCGGGAGGGATGGGGTCATTGGCGCAGACACTTTGAGTCTGCACTCAAAGGTATGGTATACAGATGCCACTGTAACCTCTGCACTCATTTATAGAAACCACTGCCCCACATATACCTGCATCTACATTTACTCGTTTGACTAGTGTAGCTACTCCTCTATGATTCTGGAGACTTTCTTACATAATGACATTGCCTCACCTACCTCATGTTGGAGTGTGTTTAATGAGAAGTCACTGTTTGGTTATTAAAGATCTTATAATGTTGAGATGTCATGCTGTCATCTTCCTGTTCGCAAAACTAGCATCATTCATTTTGAATGACTGATCACATTTGTTTCATTTTGTAGAAATTGCAACTGAGGACGTTATTATAGCTATTTTTTAGCTTTTCTTTGTCTTTGTTTTTCTCAAAACAAACTGAAACACATACACATTCCTGCAAGAATTCAGACACCTTAAGTGTGCGATTAGCAGGTCAAGGTTTTCCTGTACGTGTATGTGCATGCTTTACTGGGCCAGTTGTCTATACACAAGATCAAAGCTTGGTTTTCCAACGGTGCTGTTACTAAGATCATTTTATTTCATAGTAGAAGGAATGCAGTTTAAAGAGGTTCTAAGTGCTTGGATGCTTTCGGTGAAGGCAGGCCAGAGCATTGATTCACTCCACCTGTCGCCAGCCTACTGAGCACAGAGTCTGCCAAAATCCGCAGACCCACTACTGTTTTCTTTTACTCGGCACTGCAAGAGTCCAACGCCATTTTGAGACTTGATAGATCCCTGTGAAATCCCTGCTCATAGACTTGGCTTTGTTGTCTGATAAATGCCATTCCACTCTACAGGCTTAACCTCAGCCATCAGTGTCTACCTCAGAACTATTTGGTTCAGATAAACATTTCCATCAATAGCAGAAAATAAGGGGATGTTTATGAATTGGTTGTATACAGTAGCGATAGCCTCTCACTGATCAAGCTTGACAATTGTGATGAAAACTGCATTTTTCTGTCGTATAGTCATGAGGTGATAGTTCTGGTGTTAATCCCTGCCAAACGTGAAGGACACCTGCAAAGTGCACAGTGCCCTCATTCGTCAGAGCAGAGTGTGTTTCGCATTATCATCCCCACATGGTTTTCAATTTAAGATTGAGAGCATCTGTCTGATTCTTATTCTTCTTTTCATTGTTCTTCTGCTTAGTGTCTCCCAAGTGTGTCCATAATGGGAAGGAGTTCTCCGAGGGAGAGGTGTACCGCATGGACCCCTGCTGGCTGTGTCAGTGCAGAGGAGGAATCTCCTTCTGCTCGAAGGCAGAATGTGTTGAGCTGGACTGTGAAAACTTCTACATTCCTGAGAACGAGTGTTGCCCTGTCTGCATAGGTACGTTTGTTTACTTGATGTGGCAACTTAATTCTTCATTTTGACAAACATGACACTGTTTAAATGAGGAGTTTCGGATTTACACTTATGTTTTTGAAGTTTAAGCCACTGGTGATATGGCAAACAGTGGGCCTGTGTGGCTAGTTGGCGGAGTGGAAAGCTGATGCAGGAAGTGTAGAAGTGATATCAAAATCGACCTTGCCTGATGCTTACCTTCAATGACCCTACCTTAATGGCTTCTTCACATAACCAGCTTCCACAGTTGTTAATATACCAGGCATACAAGGGGCACACGAATTTCCACTGGGGAGAGTTAAGAACATAAAAACCCTCTTTCAGGATGGGTGCCTTGGCTTTGTGATATCTGACTCTGGCTTAATAGTGGGGACCCACGCGCAAAAAACACATGCTCAAAGCCAGGTTGAGAGCTCTGATATGTGCACTTTAGATTGTTAAAAAATGGGGTTGCAGCACATATGGCAAACACATTACAGTATGACAGAAGCCTGTGGATGGAGACAGTAGCCAGCCTTGGCCTGTACCTGCGGGGCTACAGGTGATCGGGCATATGAGAGAGAGGGAAGAAGACAAAGAGCAAGTCTGCAGAGGAGATCATGTTATGTCAGTGTTGGAGGTACACCTGGAATGTGCAGGCATTTAGACGGTATGGAATGCTTTCATCTTTTTCTAATGGAAAGCTGCTCTTACTTACTGCATGGCTCACTGCAAAGAGCATTGGCTGTAATGTTCAATCTGGATTAAGAGGTGTATTAAAGGTTACCTGGTTGTGATTATACTTAAAGCTGTACTAATCAGTATTTGAGTATTACAATAGATCATTGTGAAGGGGTTGCTTGTAATGATAAACCCACAGAGAATTATCACCTCTCTGCAGTTCTCCTCACCTCTATGAAGCGGTTTAGCATCTTTTAACTACTGGTTTTGGTTTTAAAGCCCACAACTTTACTACTTTGGTTCATTATTACTACTCACTTCGTTTACAACTCTTAGGCAGCTGTTTTTAGCAAAGAACACTTTGTATGCTAAATGCCCGGCACCGAACATCAGACAAAGTTAGCAACTAGCTGGTGAACATAGTGGAGCATTTAGCAGCTAAAGAGCCAGATATTTCTATCATGAGTTGATTTAGACCAAAAACAGAGTTGAAAGGGATGTGAACATTGGACTTAGATTTATCTGGTGTCCAGAAACACAACACAAAATAAATGCTAATTTTGTCAAGTCTTTTAGATGTGTAGATGCTAACACATGCTAACTCATTCATCGTAACAAATTTATGAAGTAATAATGGATCAGTGCCCTGACCTGTGAAAATCATTGAATGCAGTTTTAATTAAGAAGTAATTACCAAAAGAAACCTGTTAGTCATCTATGACATCAATAGCAAGTTTGAAGTGGATTTACTTTTTTTACACTGAAAACTTGATAGCATCTTTCATACATGACTATATGACTTAGCCTGTGAAAATAGTTGTGGAGAAGCTTTGTCATGTCTTTGAGAATTAATGAAGTGTAATTTTGGCTTGGACTTGGAGACAACAGATTTTTAACAGAAAGCAAAGTGAAAGAAGCTATCGAGCTGCTTTATGGGAAGCGTAGGCTTTAGGGTGTTTGGAGGTTGACCAGCATTGGGGAGAAAAAAAAAGCAGGATATCTTGGTCGCTGCTGCATCAGTTTCAATCATTCTTTTTTTTTTTAGTCTGTCCCTTACAAGTCTCCCACTTTCATGGAAGTGAAATGCTAAAATCATGGACTGACACTTTAAAGTTTCAATGTAAGGGTAATGGTACAGCATATGTGAGATTTACGCAGTGAGAGAGAATGTGAATTGGAGAGAGAAAAAGAGTTCCTGTTCAGGTTAATCACAGCCAGATGGAAGGAACTTCAGCAGTCCAAACTCGGCTGGGATCAGATAGGGCAAATAAGACCCCTGTGTGAAGTATACAGCACCCTTTCTCCCTCTGACACACATTCAATAACGCACTGAACACGTAAACACACAGAAATAAGTACACACCTTCCTTTGTTTCACACGGACACACAGAGAGAAAATGCTGAGACCACCTTCTAACCTCTGCTGCCAGTAAACGGTGTAACAAAAACAATTAAACTGGTTATTGTAAGTGAATAAATTGCTTCCACAACTGGGCTCAGGCATGAGTAGAATGGCTGCACAGATCGGCTTTTAAACTGTCAAACTTTATTGTTCCTACTAATGGCTACAGATCTAACATTTTTTAAAGTGCTGTCTTTGCTTTGGAGTGAGATTTATGGTATCAAACGCTGACCTAGCCTTTGACCCTCATAGCTGAAAGTCACATGGATGAGTTCAAACTTTTAGCCAAAAGATGAGTGGACACTAAGGAGACTAGCAGTTATGAATGTCATCACCCTTGCTGTGTTTCTAATTGTTAAATCTCTCTCAGGACGACAGAGCAATATCCCAAACTTAATCTGTCTCATTTCAACTTAAATCCTTACATATGTTATTGTAAAGCCAGGGGCCTCTCCCCACTTATAAAAGTAAATAAGTCACCTAAATTTGAACATGTTCTCTCCATAGTTCTTGGTGACAAGCCAGTTTCCATATTTTGTTAGCTCCCTCATGGAGTATCCTACTTCCCTCAGCTCTGGTCTCACTTTGTCTCCTGTTAATTCAGTTACAGTAGAGGATGTTGCTTATGATACATTGGACTTTAGCTTTGGGCTTAAATTCCATTCATGGTAGCCAAACCAAACTATACATGTGACTTACCTAAGAATCAGATCAAAGATTCTCCTTTTCTCTCACTTTATTCCTTAACCTACAATGTGTATATCTCTTTCTTTCCTCTCAGATGTAGAGTTACTCTCGATGGACAGCACTAAGGCCAGTTGCTGGGTGAATAATAAGCTGCGAGCTCATGAGGAGCAGTGGAAAGAGGATGACTGCACCTTTTGCCAGTGTGTGGATGGAGAACCGCATTGCACAGCAATGGCCTGCAAACAGAGCTGCCAAAATCCTGTCAAGATCCCTGGAGAGTGCTGCCCTTTCTGTGAAGGTATAGAGAGTTATGTTGCACCTCAAACCTTATCTTTCATATTTATCATATCTGGTGTTTAGCTCGTATATATATGAAGTACACATTAGCCAACATACTACGTGTAGGAGGTTCCTGCGGCCCTGCAGCTTTGCAACACGGGCCGTATCGCCATGGGCTCATTAAAGGGGAGGCCACAGAGCATTCTTCGAGCTGCAGGGTTCTTTGTGTTCCTTTATTACCCTTGCCCACCAAAATGAGACCCACCTGTGTGTGTAAGACTGGCGTGCTTTTAACGCAGGAGGCTGCATAATTGAAGTGGATCCTTTTTTTTTTTGTGAGCGTAATCAGTTACAGCTCATTGGGCTGCTCCTCCCACTGAACGTGGCAAGAGACGTTTGACGGGAATGGCTACGGTGCATGTATGTGTGTGTTGTACCAAACCGTCCTCATTTATTGTGGCTTCTCAGTAAAGCTGGCCCTGATTCAAGATTGTCTGGGCAGTGCCAGAGCCTGACTTCACACCAGGGGTACACTCCATTATCGTCAATGGTTGTCCTAGACTTAAAACACAAGACACATTCAACTTATTAATGGGAGACAGTTCCACACAATAAGACAGAGAGGTATAATCCCCCTTAGAGTGTGACCCACCCTGGTGTAATTGCTCTACATTTATCTGTAATTACTGTTTACTCCAAAATAAGAGCAGTGTAAATAGGTAGCTATTACAGTTGGCATAAAAACCATAGATGAGGTATTACACCTGAGGGGATCCTTGCACACATATATAAAACCAGAACAAATTCATTAGAGGATGGTTTGTTCTTTGTTGTATACTTTGAATATTGTTGCACTCAACAGCAATTTCTCAACCTCATTCTTCTCTTTTGTTCTCCAGAGCCTTCTTATGAAACAGTGAGCCCCATGCTATGTCCTCCCCTGGAAAACTGCTCTCTGTCAGGGAATGAATGCCCCTATGGCTTCCAGCAAGACAAAAGTGGATGTCTTCTCTGCCAGTGTCTCAACAGTAAGTTTACTTTCCTCACATTTTGTTGTACCTAAATGGTTCAAGTTGCAGAAGCATGAACATGACAAATTTCCTTTGACATGCTGCTTCTTGCACTTTTGCACTTTTGCATTAAAGTGGTGTACATACAACACTGTGTTTACCTGTTTGCTCCTGCTGATGTCAAAAAAAATATTGGCAACCACTTGGTTTTGACAGCAGCAAAGACATGTCCATATGCATCCATGGCTACGGTCTTTGCATGGTTCTCTGTCACAGGAATGCTCCTGTGAGCAGCCCCATAGCAACTCATGCCTTTGCCTTTGATGGATTGTTGTGCCCATGATCAGATGACCTCCCCCTCAACTCTTTCAGATGACTCCTGCCCTGAACTGGGAAAATACTGCTCTCTGCAATGCCCATTGGGATACGAGAGGGATGATTTTGGCTGTGAGGTGTGTGAATGCAGCATCCCCGTGCCCAAGTGTCGACCTCTGACCTGCACTAAGACCTGCCCCTATGGATATGTGTGAGTACACCCAGTGACCCCGTGGGTTTCTCATCCCTACTTGTCATCCGTTTTTTCATTTGTCATCCGTGTTTTCAGCTTGCTTAAAGGCATCTGTGACTGTCAGTGATGTAACATGCAGATACATGAAGAAACTATACACCCTGCTCTTACAAACTCATAAGACAGAAAAATCTAAGTGGATAGTAGTATTTGGAAATTCTATTATGACTGTGACAAGTGGTCAGTTTCATAACGTACAATGTGGAGCAGTTTTCTCTTCTTACTCCAGGGAAAATGGAGATTGCCCCCCAAGTCATTTTCACCCAGTCACTTTCTGCATTTAAATTGCTATGGTTAAATAAGAAGTACGATACTTATATTATCAAGTGATGCTCAGAGGGGAAGTGCCCGATTGGTCATGTTCAAAAGGAAGCACAACAGACTATTGCAATAGTAGTTTGGCATCTAAGATCAAAGGGCCTACCTTGGTGGCCAGTCCCAGGTCTCTAAATCTGTGTATGAGAATCTGTGTGCATATTTGTGTGTGAGTAATTCACTGTGAGCTCCACACTGGCCTCTCAGCCCCCTGCAACTCCTCTCCTCCTAATCCCATATAACCCAATCAAACATCTGGAAGTGCTCTCTACTGGGACACTTGGTCCCCAGGCACAACTCTCATTTCATAAATCATCACCCCCGCCTCAAAACAATGATCAAAAACACGTCACAACAAAAGCAGCCTTTATGAAACGTATACAGTTGAGATTCTTCTGGTATCTCAACCATGCTCACTGGAGCCACAGCTCAAGATGGGCCTGATGTGTTTGCATAGGATGCCAGAGGAGAGGAGAGGAGAGGAGGATGAGGGGGATCCTGCAGGGAAAAGAGGAGCAGGAAGTCCTGGCTTTATCCTTCATAAGCAGCTGTTTAAGTCTAGCTTCAGAAGTCTGAAATCCTCTGAGAGCTTGCCAGCCTTAAAATGCAGATCTGTCTTCTCACACAGGACCCCTGCATGTAGCCACAGCAAAGAAACAAAAGGCACAAAGAATCATTGTGTTTATACTGGTTGTATTGATGACATCCCATGAGTACTGTAATGTACCTATTCAAAACTGAAGGCGCAGGCCTCCAAAGCAGGATGAACGTAAAGCTTGTAAATAATTTTCAACCAATTGTTGAACACTCCTCTCATGTGTTAACAGTCTAGATGACGGACATTCTCAGGGTGGTTCTTATGACTGAAGTTGTGTTTTTATGGGACATTAGTGTGTTTTCCATCCTTCATAGCTCAAAATCATCACTGTGACCACATGGGTCATGAATGGCATTCTTCTGGCCATCACGGTTGCGGTGCACTGGAAATTGTGCCGAGCCAGCAGTCCCAGGGCCGGGGCCCCCAGTGCCTCCCCAAGCCCCTCTATCCCCCTGGAGCCTAAAGTGCTGCTTGGCATTCCACACACCATCTTTAAACAAAGCCTTGCTCTAAGGTCGCAGCACTCACTGTCTCTGTATTTGTACAGTGAGGCACTGGCCAACCCCTCACAATGTTGTTTCAAAAGCTGTTATTGCTGTTTCAGCATAGATAGCGTCCCCTGTTTGCTGAGCCTGACATGCTCTGTCCAGTTTATGGAACCCAGCACTGCTCATGGGTTCAAGGGCATCTTTTACTTACATCGTCCTGGAGGATGAAGATTTATAGAGTAATTGGCCAGGCCAAATGAGGCCACTGCTTCATAAAATAGGTATCATCACTTACCTGGACTGTGAGACAGAAAGGGAGGCTATTTGTTTGGGAGAGGATGAATGAGAAAGGGAGGAACAGAGGGGGAGTCGAAAATGAGAGAAGTATAGATACAGGTCATTCTTTCATCTGGGTTTTGACAGTTTATCAACCTGCAGCTCATCTTTGTTTTATTAGGCAGATAATTGGATCCAACTGGTCTATTTCCAGCCTCTGAGGCTTCTGCCCTTTGTACTACTCTCCCCTCTGTATGTGAGGATATCCCTTTAACGCTGCTGTGCTCTGACAGCTGGACTCAACTTTCTTGTCTGGTCAGCTTAGTAAAATTGTCACTTTATTTTTACAAATCAGTGATCATCTTATACATGGCCATCATAGGGTGTGCTTTTCTGTACTCCTCAATCAACATGCTTACATTAGGTCTAATCTGGCCCCTGCTCTTGCGTGCTCTTATATGTCTGCCAAAGGCTTTTGAAGCAATAAGGATGGCAACAGGGTGAATTGAAAGCATCTGAATGGGCTTTAGATTGCTTCTTTCGGAGTCTTTTGGGTTGGTATGATGTGCAAACCACAGGGATCTCATGTGTTGGCCTTTTATTTGGCTTTCTTCAAAGGCAGCTAATATAGAGAGGGGAAAGCAGGTCCAGATGTTGATTATACCAGGCTTGAGCATCTGGGTCTCTGTATCACAACACCATTGATGCTCCATAGAACTATCTTCATTTTGGAGATATCCTCAATGTGAAGCAATTTCAAACTCTGTTTGAGTGGCATTGTTTTCTTTCTAACATTCTCTTTAGATAAATGAGTTTAATGTGTGTGTGCTTCATCTGCTGAACGCTTGTTGCTCTGCAGGAGGAACAAGCATGGCTGTGAGATGTGCCGCTGTGTCAAGTGTCCCCCCTTCACCTGCGACAAGCACTGCATCGACGGCTATCGACAGAACCGGAAGGGCTGCTCCATCTGCATGTGTAAAGGTAACTGAGCTCTTTTAGGCATCAGATGCTAAATTGAATTACTTAAGTGTAGTACAGCCTTTAAGATGTATTTCATGCATTTCTGGTACATGAAAGTGTTACCTTCAATAGGCCACTGCAATATTGAAATGCAGTACTGGTGACCCCATAACTTTCATCTAAGGCCTTCACAAGAACAAAATTTCAACTTTCTGCAAAATTCCATGGAAATTTACTCGTCAGATTTACTGAACTCATTCATGTTACACAGACAATATAAACCTTTTGTATTCGGACACTGCATTAGATTTTCTTTGCAACCTAAGGTCATAAGGTTTGATTGTCATTAAATTTCATGTGTGTATTCACGGTCCCCAGAGAATGAGCCCTGCTTATTGTTGCAAGCTCTTGACCTTTCCTGTACCACCAGACCATAACACACATTCATAGATTATCCTGACATTTACTTAACATGCTCCCTAAAGGATAAACCTTATCAAGATATATTTTGGCAGTTTAAATGGTAGCGGATGGAAGGAGATAGGAGAGCTCTGTTGGCAGAGTTGAATTTTTGCCACTAAGCTACAGCTTTGATTTCCTGTGACCTTTTGCTGCTCTTTGATGGAGACTTTTATGTCTGCTTGTTTTGGTTCTTGATGGCGTTAAGCTTTATCCAGGGGCTGTGTGTGCAGCTTTAATTAGATTCCCTAAACCCATAAGTTTAAATAAAGTATGCAGATGCCATATTTATGCTCTGCCACATTTTATTTGATGTGTTTATTTTGCCAGTTTAGCTGTTGTATGAATATTTCAGGTTCAAATATACTTAAGGTTTTCTTGTTTGGTGAGGTTATCAGTTCAGCTGGTTCCTCATCCCCGCAGAGGGAAATACATAGACCAGTACCTACTGCAAATAAACCGCGGTTTACCTGATTTTGAAACTCTTGGGTCAGACTCTCTGTAGACTGTTAAAATATTTAGGGATAGGAAACCTTTTTGGAAGTATGGTTTTTTTGTGTGTGTGTTTTAGAAAAACTTAAATAAGTGAGAAGAGACATCCAAACATATGCATGATCCGCGCAGCTTCGTACAGTTCACTTTGTTTGGCTTCGTTCAAGATCCCAGTGGATCCCTACAAGCTTTAAAAGTCATGCTGAGTTTAACACATTCTGAGGCCCAGTTACTGGCAACTTTGGCTCTTCATAAAGTGAATGTGTCCCTCATTTTCAAAGCTTTTAGTTTTTTGTTAGTTAACAAAAATTGTGAGAAAAATGATTAAGTTTTACTTTTGGCTGGATTATAAAATTATTACTGGGAAATAAAAGGAAGATCAAATATTCCTGACTGGTGAGTAGAACCATAACCACTGAGCTCTCACTTTAGCCTCTAATGAAACAATAAGGACAATGAAGTTTCCATATTGAATTTACAGGAGTTCTTGCCGTAGCAGGCTTTGTTGCTTTTTGAATTTTTTGCACAGCTATTCCACAAGTTCTTAGCCACCCCAGTAATGTCTGCACTTTTATGTTTGTGTCTCCAGAAAGTGCCCATGTCCCGAGCACCACCGTGCCGGCCCCAGTGCCCAACTATTGCCTCACCTCCAATGGGCACCGATATGAGGAAGGTGATGGCTGGCATGACGGCTGTCGTGACTGCTACTGCCACTCTGGACGGGAGATGTGTGTGCTCATTTCCTGCCCTGTACCCAGCTGTTCTCATCCAGTTGTCAGGCCTGACCAGTGTTGTCCTACATGTGAGGGTACGTCTCTGCAATTCAAACATGACTTTATGTCATATCCAGCATTAAAGGATAATTCCTGGTTATTAGGAATTGGATCATATTTTCATTGCTTTGGTCATCATTACTATTGGTAATGCTCAAAGGAAGTCTGATGGGGCAAGAGACACAAGACAATCAGACAGGTTTTAAACAATGCCCCAGGTCAGTCATACTTATTTGGACGAGTAAGTGAAAGAGAGTGCTACAGTTATTCCTCAAGCTATTCATCCAGTACAATAAGGGATTATGCCAACATCATGGGTGGACTCACTTTCATGACTTCATGAAAGCAATCCTGCCGTGTTTCCAGATCTCCGCATTTACATCTTGTGAGTAGGGTGTTATCATAACAAATAAAAATGATGTCCAAAACTAAGAAAATAAGACTCAAGTTTTAATAAAGTGGAATAATCCTTTAAAAAAATACATTCTACCATTGGTTTAAGATCAGTTTCACTGTTTTTTGCAGTTTGACTACTCAAAAATTCTAACAATATAGTGAATCAAGTATCAACATTCAATATATTCTTTTGTTTAAATTAAAATAATGCTTTAGGAGTCACTCAATTACTTACAGTTAGGTCACATGCTTGCGTGCGCACACACATCTGGCACTACACAGTATACAGTCCCCTAACAGCTCATTCAGCCAAAGGCTTGGGATCATTAGCGAGCTTTTAGGCCGTAGACTTGCCGGCCACTTAAACTCGCAAACGCACAGTCTCTGTCTGTTTCTCTAAAAATGGAAGGCACACTGATCCACACCAACACTTTTTTATCCACAACCCTGCGACTCATGCTGGATATTTATGGAGGAGTGGCTCAGTTGGCTGTTCAAATATTTAGGAGTGAAAGAATGTCTACAACATTAAGAAGCCGCACACACTTTGCAGTCAGGGGACAGCAAGCAAACTCGTTACAGATGTCTGCTACTCTGCTGGACAGAAAGATGTTTTCAAATAAATTAGTGTCAAAACAACTTGTACACTACACTACCCTACACTGCCTGAGGCCTCTTTTTAATGGATAGTGGACTCCCGTGCATCCTTATTCTAGTAACCTATGACTCTGTTTACTCCCTCAAGATCTTTGTTTCCTTTCATTGTGTAACGGTTATTGTTAAGAGCTGAATGAATTAATGTTTGTTTGGCACTGAAAGCAGACCAGAATTTGAATGTCATAGCAGAGCACACACATGACTCTCCTTTCCCCCCCCCCCTTTTCCTTCAGATGAATCAGGCAGTGGTCAGCCAGAAGGGATGGACATGGTGGTGTGCAGAGCACCTGGGGGAGAATTTTACGTGGAGGGGGAGACCTGGAACCTGGACGAGTGCACACGCTGCACCTGCAGGAAGGGACGTGTCCTCTGCGACACTGAAGTGTGTCCCCCAGCTCTCTGCCAGACACCAGTCAGGAACAAGGACACCTGTTGCCACGTATGCCCAGGTATCAGGAAAAAGGCCAGGCTATAGTGAAGAAGGGGTCATTTTAGATCAAAACATTTTAAGCTAATGAAGGGGTTGTCAGAAGTTGGGGAAATAGGTAGAGACGTATAAAGCTGTTTCGAATGTGCTATCAGCATGTGGGTTTGGAAGGTCTTCCAAGTTGCACTCTGTCGGGCAGTTTTATGTCAGGCACACAGGCTCATAAAGAAACCAGCCAAGACCGGTTGGGTTTACATAGTGATCCTCCAGGCAGGCAGCAGCACATGTGGACTGCTTTCATCCAGCGACCCACACTGGAGGTTCATCTAACTCCCTTACTGCTGGAAAGGCAAGAATGTAACTAATCTCTCTGAATGTGTGCTGTTCCTCTGGTTATGGGAATACACTCTGACATAAAATGTCAGGGCAAACACAAAACCACACACATATTTTATTTACAACTGCACCCAAACACTCAGCCTCTCTCATACACTTAGAAACAACATATCCCAAGCACTCCCAAGCATGAGGCCCACAAATCAGCAATGCATGACTGTGCCTGAGAGCTGCTCCTTAAGAATGCCGTCGTTGCCTTATCACTGCATCTCCCCTCACAAAAGCAGACTGTCAGAGGCCAGCCTTTGATATATGTATGGGCTTGGTCACAAGGAATGTGGGAATAAGACACATCTCACTGACAGGCCCTATGATGTATGGGTATACAGTAGGCTAGTACAGTGTGTACATGCTAAGTAAGTCTTTGGTCATGAGAAGGCCATAGATCTCAGGCCTGCGGGGGTTTCTTGGGAGAGAGAGATAAGATCTGAGACTGAACTGACATCGCCATATGGAGTCATTTATGATTGTGTTTAACATACAGTAAAGCATCTTATCTTGAACGCAACTCTAAAGGCCAAATAACTTTTGTGGATTGCGATGTTATACAGCAGGGCTGAATGCAGGAGTCATGTAAGAACAGGCCTCTCCGTGTAGTTGCATAAAACTCCGACTAAATAAGGTTTTTCCTTTGGAAACGGCAGTACGCTACAAGTTAAACTGTAGCTCTAACCCTACATTACAAAGTCCTATTAAGTTAGAAAAGAGGCTGGAACACAGCCCCATGTCTTACCTTAACCTTAGTGTGTTTTCGTGATTAACCCTATTTATACCTGTGTGCCACCACAGAGGAGACACTGAGCCCCTTGCTGCCAGTGAACAACAGCCAGCAGGAGTACTGCATAACCAGCGATGGAGACGTGCTGCTGGCTGGAGACTCCTGGAAGGCGAACGCCTGCACCAGCTGCACCTGCAACAACGGCACCATTCAGTGTTTCTCTCAGCGCTGTCCGGCTGCCAATTGCAGGGTGCCCGTCTTACGCAAGGGCCAGTGCTGCCCACACTGTCTCGGTGAGTATTTTGGTGTGTCTCAATAACGAGAATGCTGCCTTGTGCCAATGTTGCCTTTAGACTGGAGTCATTTTATTGCACTAAAAATAAATGAAAGTTGTAGTCTATACATACTAAATGTGGTTTATATTGCATACTAAAATGTAATGCTTCCACATACTGAGAGAACTGTCAAAGTTGTGCAAAACTACCATTCTTTATATAACAAGTGGTACCACTGAGACAAGGCGCAGCCTGTTGCTGGGAAAGTTCTAATTCATAATGCTACATGTCAAACAGAGGGAGTAACTGAGAAAATGCCAGTTTCCAGACCGCGCGTGTGTGTGTGTGTGTGTGTATGTGTTTGTTCATTAGACTCAGCCACTCTGGCGCTACACAGGCAAACACGATCATTCGCAACAACATTCCATGTGACATGCACACAAGGTCCACTCAGAGAGAAAACATTCCTTGAGCATCCGCACATTCACACGTGTTTCCTGTCTGCGGCTGAATCGGCCCGCAACACTCTCTCTGTGGCGGCACAGGAAGGCAAAGCTCCATGTCAGCTTTTCCTATAGAGGAAAACCTTAGCATAGGCTATCATTGTTCACCCTGACATGTAGCTGTTTCACCAGGCCTTTTGTTTTTGCTATTTGCCAAGTGGAAAACAGAGCTTTTTACGTAATGCCTTTACAAAGCGGTACCATGGAAGTTAAGAGGACAGTTCCTATAAACACAGCTTATCAATTGAGAGACTAACTCACAGTTAGACATGTTAACACACCGGCCATATTGGCCATACTAGTAATGGATCTTAATCCTGTTTGAACAGAAATTACAACGTCCGTGCCGGTGATGGTGTCTACCAATGCCCCCAAGACAACGGTTACTGCTACAGTGGAGAGTGCAGTGTGGCTCACCACTGTCACCATTCCGCCCATCATTGCTGATACAGGTACCTGCTTATTAAATCACCACCTAATCAGCCATCCCTCTGCACAGATACCCAGTCAATGTCTTCGTTACTCACCTCCCTATTCCCTTTAACACACTGCATAGTAACCCCATCCTAGTTCTTTGGCATCATCGCCATACTCTCCCTGCCAATCCCTGTGGGTGTTTATACTAATGGAGGGTGTTTGGAATTCCTTGATAAATGAGTACAATGTAAACTAACTAAAACAACAATGATAAATGGACATTGGCTAAACGTGAACTCTCTTGAGACCTCCAGTTTCAATTTTTTAGCGTTGAGTACTGAGCTTGGATATTTGCCGCTAAAGCAAAGAATTAAGCTGTTTGTAATTTAGACTTGGTAAATGGGCAGGATACAATAATGGGAAAAACTTTCTGTGTTGGGATGGATATCCAATATCAAGGTTGTCTGTGTCCCACAGATGAACCAGGTTTGGGTGAGAATTACCCCAGCCAAACGGAGATGGCCCTCATCTACCAATCAGCTGCCTGGATCCTGGCAGGTCTCCTCCTGGCGATTATCATCTTCCTCATCGTGGCGTTACTCATCAACAAGAAAAAGAAGTGGGTGCAGATGTCCTGCTACAGTGCACCAAAGAAGGTGAGAGGCCATCTGTAAATCACATGAATCATCTTATTATGTTGAAGAACTGGATTAAAAAGGTGCTAAATTATGCAGACTCCATCATACAGATAGCAGTGAGTGCAGTGTTAATGTTTGCGTGGGTCAGGGGGAGTTTTCCTTGATCTTCCACCATCTGCTACAACCAGTGCTAAACCTGTCATGACATTAGGATTAATGTAGTTTTCCTTTGCTATGTGCTTTCAACTGGAACAAGTTCATGTGTGTTGTAAAATCTACAACTCTACCACGAAATGAGATTGTAGTGTCAGAAAATGAGAATTTGTCAGGGACTATTTTCAGAAGTAATATTTAACGAGAGCAAGCTTTTATAAATTAGCAAGCTTTCATCAGTACGTGCTGCCTAAACTTGCATTATGAACAGGCTTCAATCTAAGAGTAGTTTTCCAATTTTTTTCCCCTCCTTAGACGGTGATCCTAAAAAAACATGTAAACAAGAACTCAGTGGTCTACATGGAGCCCTCCAAGGAGAACAAATTTCAGAATGTGAAGAACGACTGTGGCATCATCCACTTCTCTCCAGAGATGAGCTCCCCGTGTGCAGACAAGATGACCATTCCCAGGGCCAAGTTGAACATGGGCAACGACTGGACGTCGCGCTAAAAAAAACCAAAAAAACCCCACACCACTCAGACTCGGCCGATCAGAGCTGTCCGGCACCTCCCACTCTCTCTTACTGCTGTATCCAAGGTGATTTATGTAACTGTGCACACCTCGGGTATCATCATGTTCCCAACCTTTTCTCTGTGTGACAGTAAAACCGAGGATGCTCTACATGAGACAAAGCAAGTGACTTCTGTTTCTTTTATCATATGTCCATATTCTTCTGTGTTCGGACCTTTTGCTGGAGGGAGACGCTGGGAGGTGGATGGACGGGTGGACATGTAAAGGACACAGCCACTCTGGCCTCTGCTTTAAAACAGAGAAGGAGGCAGCCTGAGAGGCTCCTCTGTCAGAATCAGACTTTGACTGTGAACATTGTAATATTATTGCTTATTATTGCCTCTTTTGAAACTGGAACTTTGAGGCAGTAAGAGGAGCATAAAAAGCTTTAGGACAGGGGTTTGGGCTGTAGTTTGAAGGGGACAGAGAGGATCCTGCCCCTCCGAGTGCAGCAGTGCTTCATGGATGTAATCATTATCATCAGCAGGGAGGCCAAAGGAACTGATAATCCAGTTGGATCAAAGTGAGTTCAGCAGCCAAATCAAGTCAACAGGCTTTATATAGACCGCCAGATCCAAACCCCTGCTTTAGAATGTGTGGTTTCCATCTTAGTTTTTGTATATTTCTACAGTATTTGTACTAGTTGTAGTGTTGTTCTAGGCCACCTCATGTTTTTATCATGGGTGTCTCCATGGGGCCAGATTGAAACATTTTGAAATTGCCCATCTAAACATTCCCCCCATCAAGTTCAGGAAGGACACGCTTCCCATATAACAGCCTTGTTTCTACATTCAGTTGACCCGAGTCATTCCATTCAGAGAACCCCAATAACAAACCACAATTGTACGAAAAAAATGTGTGAATACGCTCTCTACACTGGTCCACCATGCTGTAGCCAATAATCCTCGTCTTTCCACTCGGCCTCATCTGAACTGGGCTGAAGCCCATCAATTGTACTTCATCTCAAAAATCGCAGTTGAGTTAAAGCAGAGTGATATTCATCCTGGAAGAATGTCATTTTATTGACTGCAGAGGAGGCAAAATGGTGCCAGACACTTCATCTGGACCTGTGAGGAATGGCTTTGATACCATACCACAGTTCATAACTTCAATCACAGCTCTCTCTCTCTCTGTGTTTGTGGAGCTACTGTTCTTACCGAATGTTAGTGATGGTTAGTAATAATTCTTTTTAAAGCCTTAATTCTATAGCCTTAATGCATTTTCTTTGTTGATATCTTGTTTTCATTTAATAATTGTGTTAGCCCATATCAAGAAATCAAAAAACAGTAATTTATTCACCCATTATTGAGATGAACAGATTATGTTTTACAGCATCACTGATGGTTCCCTTCAGCAATTATATGATGTGGGGACATTAGAGTTTAAGGGGAGCTTATTTGTAACTGTACATAATGGTACACATTACAACATCAGAGCATGTTAAAGAGACAAAAGCACTTTTCTTTGGAGCCAGTGTTTTTTAGAAAGCCCACTGCAGGATTCTTGGAGGGATAAAGGCCCTAATCAGGGATTTGATAGGCATATTAAGCACACCACTTAAACCACTCAAGTGAACACGCTGTTGCAGCTAGAGGCTCTGCACCAATCTGATCATTACGGGGAAGGATGGAATCTGAGAAGCATTACACAACAAACTGAGGTTTCATAGGAAAAAGGTTTTGTATCAGAATTCTCAATCCATTGCCAATTTCTCAATACAAAGACCATTCTGATGCCAAATTGGTCGGAGGACAATTAATATTGAAGTGTTTTAGTAACAGTAGATAATCTGTTTAATCATGACCATGTGCTTTAAAATGAAGAGGTGACTGTAAAAGCTTACACAATTCTTTGTTCTTCTATGTGTAAAAAAAAAAAAAAGTAGTTTAAATTAGTAGGACAGAAGAGTACCTTATTTATTTTTTCACATAGCTTTATTTATTAATACTAAACTATAGTTTGAGATTTTTTCTTTTTGAAAAATGAACTTTTGGTAGCCAAAGCTGCTGTACATTGTAGACCATTTACCATTTCTATCTGCTATATTCTATACAACCTTATTTATTTCACTGTCGCAGACCCTGTAAATATGTTTCCTAGATGATGAACTGTAACATTTACAACTATTTTGAAAAATAAATGTGTGAACCAAAGAGGCCCTCAATGATGCTTAAAATGGGTTGGAGGAGCAATCGCCTAAGTGCAGTGATGTCATCCAACATGGTGTCTGTTAGTGGTTTTTACTTCACTCGCAGAGTTGCAGACTCATGCACATCTGGTCCTGGACTTCTGCTCCAAATGGGAATTTGTCTTCTCTTAGTTCCTTTAAATCTGATTGTTTTCTCTTGCTTACCGTGGTTGTTCTCTTATCTCAATAGCACAAGAAGATGTATTTAATGTTGTTAGGTTGTTTCTGAGGGGTTCCTCTGAGACGTGAGTGCTAGGTAAGAGCAAGTAGACCACTCATCTATCAAATGGTCTAATAAAACACCGGAAAACACAAAGACATGCAGGCCAGACCTGGAAACCTGGATAATCCTCAGTGCAGTCTGCACTGTTGTTTTGACTTGTCCGTGAAAGCTTGCTCATAAACTTCAAGGTGAGGAAGCATCTCCGGAAGGATCAATAAAGCAAACAGTAAGGTCAGTTTCCCAGACCTTGAAAATGTAAAATACTACATAAAGCTTTTAGACTATCGCACACACACACACACTTAAAACACACACACACTTAAAAACACACAATAAACAACACAGAATGTGGGGAAAAAAGTGATTTATTCCAATTATCCATCATGTTGCTATTTAGAAATGTAAAACCGTTGAATTCATCACACATAATCTTCAGTAAAAAGCCCTTTCTTTTTCAAATCCAACCGTTGTATTAAGGCAAAGTCCATTAAACCTCTTGATTACTTTTGTCTTAAGGAGACAACAAAACACTGGAAACTTTTAGGAAAGTTATGGAGCTTGGGTGGAATAGCTCAGTTACTATTCAACTTGGTTAAAAAAAAAAAAACAAAACAAAAAAAAACCTGTCTTTGGGGCTTTCGCTTTCCAAATGGAAAAGGTATGAATCAGTCAGTCTTCAAGCAGATTCTGTAGGTCCAAGGTAAAAAATGGGCTGTGGGGGTCTACTGAGCCTTTGTCAAAGCGGAATGTCTCCCAGTCCAGTAGAACAACTTGGTTTTCATAGAAGGATCTTGTAGTAGTCATCCCTGTAGCTGTACAAGACCACTACAGCCACCCTGCAGAAAGACAACATCTGTCATTTAAATAATTAAAAAAAACATTATGGAGGACTTCCAAATGGAACATCTCAAAATGATATTCAGCTGGGATGTTTTCCAAGATCTTTGATTCCTCTTGGTTAGGAGGTCAGCCCTGTTGGATTAGGATTCAACCCTGCCAAGAGCCCATGTCCAAGGCAAGAAAGTCCTCAAACTCAGTGTAGGAATGAACACTACCTAAATACTTGAAATGTAAAATCACTATTATTAAAAATATTATTTTTTTAAAGTCAAAATTACTCCATTTATTTTCCATTATCACTTATTGTCCAGTTTTTGGCCAGGCAAGTGGAATGGCTCAAGGGATGGTGATGTCTGCCAATTGGTCAGTCAGCCACTTTGGTCCAGACTGAAATATCTCAACGACAATTAGGTGGATTGTCATTAAATTTACATTAAATTGTAATCACTTTGTGGCTTCCTTAACGGTTCATCTGGCAGCATCAAAAGGTCAAAATATCAATTTGTCCAATACTTTGGTTTATGACCAAATACCTGCAAACTAATGATATTCATCAGTGTCAGCTGTACTTTGTGTTTAGTACTAATTATCAAATGTTAGCATGCTAACATACTAAGATGGTGAACGTGGTAATTATACCTACCAAACATCAGGATGTTAGCATTATCAATGTGAGTCCTGTTAACATGCTGAATATTAGCATTTTGCTAAAAGCAGTGCTGTCCCTAATGCCGTGTTCATGTCACATTGGAATTGTCATAATTGAGTTTCTGACTTGGAAACAGCATTCGCATCCAAGTCGTAATTATAGCTGGGAAACTGGGATTTTTCAGAAAGCTCTGATATATCCAACTTGGCACACACAAAAAACCCCAAATATGGATGCCTCACATTAGCAAAAGCAAAAACCCAAACTGAAAAGATAAGGTGTTCTATAATCAGAACACAGTATTTTAATCCTTACACAACCAAATCTTTAACCATACAACCATCTTGATAACGTGAACCTTCAGAAGTTGTTGACATGGGAATCTTTCCCATTTCTACCATCCATTCCATTTGATGTGAACATGGCATAAGTAAATGTTAGCATTACTGTAGACTCTGGAGGTGGTGACCTTACAGGCAGCAGTTTATGGTGCTGCTGTCAGGTTGTACATGCAGGTCTTGTCCACTGTAGTTTTGGCTGAATGGAAGGTTCACTGACGACAAAGCCCCTGGGATAAGTTTAGGTTATGGTCTTGCTGTAGCCAACTGAATGCCTACATTTGACGAAAACAACTAAACAAACATATGCTACAAATGCTGAATATATTCATTGTTGCCTCCATGATGGCCATTTATCAGTAAAGTGCAGCACGCACGCACGCACGCACACAGATGGGAAGCCAGAAAGAGAGGCTCTGATTTTTTTGGTCACCATCTCATTCATGAAAGAGAAAATCCGTTGAATCCTTCACAGGTTTGCTCTCAATGGGCATTCAACACTGAGGATTTAGGCTGGGATTTAGAAAAAAACATTCAACCGCTTCATCCACAACCACAGTACTGGAAGACGTTACCCCCCCCACAATCTCAGTGTCAATCAACTGGGGTGTTAAGACAGAAACATCAGGAGTCCAAACAAAGAAAATCGTTCTTAAGATTTCACCTCAGGAAATGGGATCAGCTGAGGATTTAATGTTCTGCAAGGCAGTAGTTATCCGTCTAACAGCTCTCTTTGAAGGACTGACTGTCACTGTTCCACCTGGAGTGTGTGGGCTTGGTTGAAGCATTGGAATGGCAGCTGCCCGTAAAAGAAAGTGCCTCTTTTGCCTTTTTCGAAGTGGTCTCTAATGTATTCCACTGTTTGCCTCAGGTTTCATTTTAATAAAAATAACCTTTCAGTAGTGGAAGGAAACCTGTGGGAGTGAGCACAGAGGCGAGGCTGTGGGTCTCTGGCTCATCTTCCACGAGCGCTCCTGCTGAGACAAGACGTCAATAGCTATTTGTTCAGAATATGTCTGTACAGTATCAAGTTCCTGTTGTTTCTTTACTTTTGAGGGTAAAAACTTGAATGTAAAACCTCTGACAATAAAGACGAGGCTGAGCATGTGAAAAGAGAGATTTAAAAAAAAAAAGGTTTTCAGTGTTTTGTTTGCAATTTTCTTGTCTGCATTCCATAATTTCCTCATTTTTAATTCTTTGACTTGTCCAAGATTCATTTAGTTATTCTTACATATTAAAATAATTTCTTTCATTCATCAAAATCCTTCAGGGTAAAGAAGCGAGTAGCGCATCAGGCTGTGCTATGACAGTTGAATTAATAATATACTGCTGTATCACCACAGCAAACATTAAACACTGACAGACTTCTTTACCAATGCTAATGCTAATGCTAATGCTAAGGAGGACTGGTAAGATACATAGCTAAATGTGCAAGAATTTCTTTGCATATAAAGTCACACGTGCCAACACACCTTTTCGTAATTTTGTAATGGTGGATCTCATCACAGATGGACTTTAGGTAACGCTGCTTTGGGAGACGAGACAGCAGAGTCTTCACGCTGCTGTTGAACTGCTCCTCACTCTCAAACTGGAAAATAAGGAGAGAGGGCAGAGACTAAAACAACAGAATGAGTAGGAGTGAAGGCTATGTGACGACGTGCTGCAAAAACATACACCAAACTCACTGACGATGAACAAAGCCCAGCGCAGTTCAGCTTTACTGTCAGAAATGTTGACTATCCAACAACATGCTTCATAAGCTGTCATTTTCTACGTTTGTTCGGACTTCAGAATTAAAAAGTCGACTGCATTTTGCAAGAAGGAATGGAGTTTTTCATCTGCAGCCTTTAGAGTATATTTTTGCATGTCAAGTGTACCAGAACAGTGATGCTACAAAGCTACATTGGGTTTATAGATTTCCTTGGTTCCTTGTGTGACTTGCCATATATGAAACAGGCCTTTCCGTCACTCCTGGCTATACACACTGTGTATTGTTATGCGTTTTATATGCTAAATGTGTTTTCTTATGTGCTGTGAGGAGCTAACTATATAGGCTGCCCAATCATTCATGGAGTGGAGGCTTTTGCTTCCACTCCAGCAGTGTTAAGTGCATTTTTCAGCTTTTTTCATGTTTCTAAGTACAATATAATTAAAGTCTTTTTTTCTTTTAACCTACATCGAAGGGAACCCAGTTTTTTTATGAGTGCAGTCTTGGTCAGGAGTTTGGAATGTGAATATTAACACCTCTAAAGTGTGTCTTTTGTTAACCGTTTTCCGCGTCTGTCGCATAAGTGGGCCTTGTTAAAGGAGTGTGAGTGAGACCCTCTAACAGGTTTCCCTGGCTGTCGAAAAAGGCCGGGGTGTTCCCTCACCGCACTCCTCAGACAGGAATGTAAGGAAGGAGACGGGATCCCCTCTTCCTGTCTCAAATTCTGACCTCTATTGGCCGTTCTTTCCACTTCCCCCCTCCCTCCCACCCTTCATTATGATGCAGCCTTTTATTGACTCCGCAATGTTCTCGATGAATCCAGCGGGGCACCAACCTCCAGAGACAGGAAGTTGATCAGCGTTTCCTTCTGCAGGTCCACCTGTGGGATAAAACAAAAACAAGCAGGGTTACACGAAAACACAATGGAGTCTTATCTCAAGCTGCAACAATTCCACAAACTGTACAGAACACAACATATTACACATTTTGATAGGAAATGGCCATTCTATAGTCGAATACTGCAGTCATGATCAAACTAAATATCAATCCTGGCACCCGCTGCCAAACAGGTTGTGTAATTCTTTCAACATAAGATAATCCAGGCCACTCCAGCATCAGAAAATTACTTGTAATTCCACTTTCATAATGCTCTCACCAGGCCTGAAAGCACTCCATGTCCCTTTTCCTGGAAGGGAACAATGGTGTCCTGGATTTGTCATTGGAAACTGAATACTGTTGTGGTCCAGTCTGACTGATGGACAGGCATGCTGCTGACATGCACCAACGAAGAGTTACAGGCCTCTGTGACTGCCTGCCGGAATCAAGGCGATTATGCCTGTTAGGTTTCCATAACCCGTATTTACCGTTGCGTCACTGATGCAATCCAGACCCCAGCAGGGATGACAAATGTTTTTGGAATATGCAGCAATATGGTAAATAAGACAAGCAGAGATGATTTACTTTGAGAATATCTGGCCATAAATATAGAGCACAACCACAAATAAACTCAATATGGCAGCCATTTATATCCCCCGAAATGACACACTGGCTGCTGTCTTTATACTGTTCATTGTTATGTAGTGACTGGAATGGATTCTCAGCCATCTTACCTCCAGCAGGGGATTTTAGTGCAAGTCAAATAACTATAAAAGGACTGCTCCCAGTGATGTTTACTGTTCTAGCTATCAAAAACTCTTTCCTCGCTCTGTGATTTCACACATGGATTCAATAGATAAAGTGGGAGAGCAAAAAAAAAGGGGAGCCGGGATTGGGAGGGATAAAGGGGTAAACAAACAAATCACTTACCGCCAGAACCTCAATGTCATTGCTCTTGTTCTGCAAATTGCTACCGAGATTCTGTAATCTGGTTTGAATCTGAAAAAGAGAGAAACAAACGATTCGAAGAAAGTAAGAATTGTTCCCATGATCAAAATAACACGGCAGGAAAAAAAAATCATCTTCACATGCAGTCATTTTCTAAGCAAACAACAGGCGCTATATTCTTAATGACGAATGCGCCAATGTTTAAGACAGACACGCAGGGACACACAAAGAAGAAGAGAAGATGGTCACAGTGAGACCACTAATATGCAGAGAGAATGCAAATACTATATATCCTGCATCACAGCTTTCCCTTAGTGGTCTTCAATTAAGTAGTAAAACCGCTCTTCATATCCACAATAAACACTAAAGTACTTGAGTTTAAAGTCAGTTTTTACTTTAGAGACCTATTACACCAGCAAAAATAACTGAAACTGAGAGAAACATGTGTGTGTGTGTGTGTGTGTGTGTGTGTGTGTGTGTGTGTGTGTGTGTGTGTGTGTGTGTGTATGCATGCGCACGCATCACAAACCTGAGTCTCATAGCGTCGTCTAGAACTGGAGGAGACCTTTTCCGGGCTGATGACGTTCACATTCATGTTCACGGTGCCACTGCTCCCATGCTGCTCCGAAGAGCCTGGAGCCCAGAAGAAAACGGACCATTTCCACATTTTATCCAATTATAAGGCTTTTTACATTTCCAGTCTCTAACAGTTAATCACACCTCGAAGCCACAACGACAATGAAAACTGCCCTTGTTCAACTATTGTTCACTTTAATTAGAAAAGTTTGTTGGCTCCTGGTTTGTTTGTGCCAGAAATGGTGTGAAATTTAACACTTGAGCTTATCCTCCTATTTGTTCACCACTCGGGGTAACGAATCGGTTAAATGCCACAAGTGTAAATGCAACACTTGAATCCGTCATACTTTACAGATAGCACATTCAGTACAGAATTCTGACTCACAATTTAACACTTCAGCTACATGCAGCACTTTGGTGGAGTCAAAGCCCAACTGTACGAAAACAGAGGTGTGACTGTCTCCATGCTGCAGTAAGGCTTTAAAGTTACAAATATACAGCATATAGGAGCTGACTGTAAAGAGTAAGCTGGTAATCCGACGGGGCTGGATACAGTACCTGTGGTGTTGAGCAGTGAGGCTTTGGGGTTCTGAAGAGACATGCTTTCAGAGATTTCTCTGCAGGAGCACAAGGACAACATTTATAAGAACAACCCCTTTACGTTGTTCATAGACATCTGAGGGGCACATTAAACCGAAATTTCTTTACCTGATGTTTCTCTCCTCAAAGAATTTGGTCCGACATTTCTGAATGATGTGGTCCACCAAGTCCGACTCAGGAATCCGTTTCTCGGACTGTCTGTCCTTCTCAAAGGATTTTACCTGAGGACAGAAAATGACTTTAACATATGCTTCTGTACACAACAATCCCATAATTCCCTCTTATGAGACTGTCTAACAGAAAGGCTTTTTTCTTTAGTGAAGAGGGCTGTTTATTTCTTGTAAAACCTAGTTTGTTGCTGCCAAGTGTAGGCAAATTAGATTTAAGATGTGAAAGAATTCCTAGATAGGACTGAACTATACTTTGCTGCATTGAAATGCTGGTTTACCTTCACATAGTTTCCCTCCTTGTCAGACACCAGGGCCATGCAGGTGATGCCGGCCAGCCTGCAGTGCTCCAACAATGTCTCCTGAGACTAAACACACAAAAGAAAGGCTAAATTACTCACATACACTTTGAGTGGTGGTTTAAAGGTGTCCAATATAGTCACAACAGACTACACGCATTCACTGCTAGAAGTCGAGTAGAGTACTCCAAACTGCTGAAAGCTTGCAGCCCTCATACAAGTTTTACAGAGTTCTTCTTCCATTAATGACTAAAAGAATTACAGGTCAAGCTTAAAAACATTTCAAGCATTACAAGCTACAGGAGTTTTATAGTTGCCCATTTCAAATTGTGACTGATTTGGCTCCTGAAAGACTAAGAAAAAAAAGTGCACTGTTGAGATACCACTAGTCTAAAGCATGAAAGTTGGGAAAATCTCTTAAAGGTGAGAGCCCATTCTGGGAGAACACTGGTCTGGTCCCCCAAAAATTCTTCTATCGCAGCAGTCATTCAGCTTAAGTAGAGTTTGGCTTGGATCGAAAAGAGTGCGCACTGAGCTGCGATTCACGAACAAAACCGGTGTTTATTCAGGTAATGCATTCAACCATGACAGTGTGAATGTATGTATATGTTTGTGTCAGCCCAATTTATTCTCATTAACTTCACTTTAGCTAAACGAGCTTACGGTGGTGCAGAACAAACCTTGCTCTGTACCACAAGTGCGTGTTCGTCTGTGTGTTTGTCGCACTTTGCCACACCATAATTTAAGCCTTAAAACCTCCTCTTTTTCTTACAACTTTCTCATTGACAGAACAAATTAAATCAAAGGGAAGTCACTGCCCGGAGGCTAATGGGCAGCTCTGGGCTGTGCGCCTTAGCTGACCGCATGTGGAAGGGGTTTGCCAAATTTGGCTAATAAAAGCTAAAAGAGTGGAACCGTCTCCTGAGGTAGAATTAAAGCTGTAGATTCACTCTTTTAAGAGGCCAGCATGTGAAAGGTGTTAACAAAAAGTCTAGCGAGGAGGTCCAAACAAGGCGTTCTCACCATCTCGCCACTGGTCAAGGCACCAGCCTGCATGCAAAAAAAAAAAAAAAAAAAGACACAAACACTCCTGAAAATTTGGAACTTAAAGCTTCTGTTTTCAGCCAAACCCAACCTTTCCTAATTGTGTTTAAGGACTCAGGGGAAAAGAAGGCCACCAATCACATTTGTCCTGGGCCAGAACAAAAGACAATGAAGACCATTAAAGCAAACACTTAGCCACTGCAGAAGTAGAAAACTAAAACAACGAGAGGTTATAAAGAGTAAAGGAGGAAAAAACAAGGAGTCTTAAAATGTGGGCACAGGGCTATGCCAGGGAGGGCGTTTTACAAACACACACTCACTCACGCACTCACTCACACACTAACGTACACACACACACACACACACACACACACACACACACACACACACACACACACACACACAAACAGGGCTGACATCAGTTTGTCACATAAACATGAAGAATGTGACGGAGGAATGACATCTAGAGTTTTGGACTAGAGGATAAATAACTTCCCTCTGCAGGGAGCGATCTCAGCTTGTATGAACAAAAGTTCAAATAACTTTAATATTGGAAGCTTGTCTAACAGATGATGATGTGTTGTCCCAATGTGGCCAGTAAACCTCGGTCAAACCCAACTGCAGCTCTTTGTCTAGGATGTTCACTATTACTGATACCGACATGATGAGTCTGGTGCTGGCAGAGAGGGGCTTTTTCCTCAACAGCGGAAGCCGGGTGTTGCCCCCTGTAGGTGGGATGAGGTTACTACAGGACAGAGTAACCCACTCAGGAAATCACCCATTTTACACAATGGCCTATTCCCGTCATCTATTCAAGGATCTACAAACTCACAAACATGATTGAGTTTAAACATGCAACAAACATGAGGGATCAATAGTGGATGAAGAGAAACTCAATGAAATCCTTCAGCTTGAACTACTACATGTATAGTGCTGCCATACCTACATCCTCTTTGCAGATTTTGTTCCTTGCACAGATCCGGAAGCAACAGAAAGGGAGTGACTTACTAAGAGATGGACTCTGCTTCCGTTAGCTGAGATATATTTAGGCTTGGGCCGTAATGGCTCTTACTAAACTAGATTTTAAGTAGTTGTTATGCATTTCTACTGCGATATTGCATATATACATATTGACTGTCTGCACTTTTTGATCTTTTCAATTATGCTTTCTCCACCACAAACGCAGCTCCATCTTTTGGACAATCGGTGACAAGCCAAAAAATATTTAAAAAAAAAACAAAACAAAGATTACAAGCCTTTATGGCTAATGGTTTCACACTATTCCACTGATCTAAAGGTGGTGTTCACGTACTAAGAGATGATGTGATACACCAGCACCAGATACACCAGCAAAGAAAAAGACTGCTAGCAAGTGAAAACAGCTGCAAACAGTACAGGTTTCAACACTTTTTAAAGACCTGAAGGATATACACAGTGCATTTTGGTGAATAACACAGAATGTAAACATAATTTTGTTAGCAAGAAAACTCCACAGAGCACCTTTAAATCAAAACTGGCTTGATTTAGGTTCCAAACTGAAACATTTCAGACAGGACTACCAGACAGGTCACTAACCTGTGAGACATCGTAGGCGATGTCTGCAGAGACGCCGGTGCTCCACAGCTTCTGGACAACGTTGATGGCTTTGGACATTGAAGAATGCCCCACTGGGACCACGAGGACATCGCAGGAGCTCACTGATGGCTGATGTAGAGAAAAAACAGAGAAGGTAAAAAACAGTCAAATACTGAAAGATGTAATGAATTGTAGTAAAATTACATGTTTGTTATAAATGAGTACTTTCAGTGGTCGTCTCTGTCTTCAAACTATATGCAGTTTTCTGGGCACATCATTTCACAATCGGATTCTGAAATATAGAACACGATGCTCTTCCAAAAATAATTCCAGGGCGTCAAGAGTCAGAGTGATCATAGTTATTAACATGTTACTAAAAGTGGCTGTGCGGCAGCCGACTGCTGTCATAAGGCATCATTAAATATGAAATTCTGTCTGCTGCTCCTTCATTACGATAATAAGAAATGTCAGAGTGTGTGTGTGTGTGCGTGTGTGTGTGTGTGTGTGTGTGTGTCTCTCTCTGTCTCACTGGCTCCTCCATGATGGCCATAGCAGCACAGACTTTGTCCAAGGCCACACTGGCCCCGACTGCAGAGGGGACTGGCACTGTGGAAGCTGGCCCTCGAAACTCCAGGATCTAGCAGCAGAGAGAACGAAGCACATAAAGATACCAGGGAGACTGCACCACCAACACTGCATCATATGGAAATAATGTTATACAGACAGACAAGCTATATCTGAGGTGGGCAAAAATATGGCTCACATACAGAACAGTATGTGTGGAAGGAAACGTTTTACCCACATTTTTACAATAATAGCTGCAGATTTTTGTCATGACTTCAAGTCAGCTTATTTGATAATTTTAACATGTGGAATGTGGATGAAAGACTGTAAAACCTACCAAGTGGTCGTAGCGTCCTCCAGCAGCCACTATATCAGGAACAGTTCGCTTGCGTTTCCTGATGAAAGCCACAAACTGGAAGATGACACCAGAGTGGTGCTGCACCTTGTACACTAAGCCTAAGTTGACCACAACCTAGAGAGGGGATACATCTACGTTAAAAGGACAGAAAATGAACACATTAGCTCTTCTTTTAACCTTCATTTCCTCAGGCTTTAAATCACCTGCAGTTTAACTCCCAGTCTGCGCAGAAGCACTGTGAGCTCCTCCAGGTCCTTGAGGCCCTGCTTGGCCAGCTGGGTGACGGCAGTCTTCTGTTTGGTGAGTGATGTCAACAACGGCGCCAGGTCCTGCAGATTCCCCTTCTGTTCTATGTACTTGTACAGTGTCTGCAACTGGACGCAAAAGGGGAGGATGGATCTCGATGTTTATGAGCAAGTACAAGTGTGTTGATTGGTTCATACACCCGTTGGACACTTACGCTGTTGGTTGACAGTGAAAAGTTGCAGAACTTTGCCTCCACCTCACGTTTGGTAAGCTTTTCACTCTGAAGTAAATACACAAACAAAGGCCACAGAAATGTTATACTACCATACGTGGGAAAAACACTGCTGTATATGTTCAGGATATCAACAACAGACACGTAATGTGCATAACATCTGCGATGCACGTGTGACCTGCACTGACCATGGCGTCACACAGTATGTTGGAGGCCTGGCTCAGTCTGTCCTCAGGGACTCCGCTGTGGAGCAGGATGGCCTTCAACAAGCTGGTGTGGTTCAGGTAAATGTTATAGTTCCTTTCCTGCGGTCACAAAACACACGCAAACACACCTTCAACCCTCTCAGCTGCAATTACTGTCAAAACCAAGAATTTTACTGTACAATGAGCGCCTCAGTGAATAATGACCGTTGTGTCCGGCT
The DNA here is from genome assembly GCF_016859285.1 of Xiphias gladius. Classification (NCBI taxonomy): domain Eukaryota; kingdom Metazoa; phylum Chordata; class Actinopteri; order Istiophoriformes; family Xiphiidae; genus Xiphias; species Xiphias gladius. The sequence goes on from NC_053409.1 coordinate 11,221,129, forward strand.
GCCCTCTCATTCTATCTGACTCACGTATTCTTAAAAGCTTTCTCACAGAGAGCTCGGTAGTGAGGGATGAACTAGAGGCCAGACCTAAGGTTGACGGGGTTCATGTGGACAGGAAATGGATTGTACTGGGAGGGAGGGAAGGAAGTGGACAGAGCTGCACATAACAGATTTACTAGGTAAATAATAAATACAGTGTAAATCTATCAGGCTTACACATACTTTGGTATGTTAGGAATGTGAGTGGGAAGTAAAAAGGGAAATAACAACAGCAGAACGGATTGGGATGATGGCACTGTAGGAAAAAGAACAATGATTCATCCAGCCCATCCACACACTGTTCTGGGAATGTGAATCAAGATGAGGCAGTGCAAGCACAAACTGTCAGCTCACTGGATCATTTCAAAATACAGTCCGTTCATGTGTGTAACCTGAAGTGCAGGGAATTCCTGGACTATTTCAGAGATGGTGTAAATGGTCTCGGCATCAGGGAGCAAGCTGTTGGTGACGGGTGTGATGATATCAAAGGCACACTCCAGAAGCTCCCTCGGGTGTGCACGATCCAGCTTCCTGGGCCGGAACACACGTTCAATGCTATACCTAGAGCAAGATGAAGAGAAACACAGACACATTGTGTTTATTCTCAATATGAATGAAATGTGTCTCAACATATACAGAAAATTGATCACTTTTTTTAGATATTTTAGGTCAGATTTTAATATGTACTTGATTCAAAACATGCTCAGACAAGTGTGGTGAATGTACTTGACACTGTTTTGTTCAAGGTAGTCAAAGAGGCACTCAGGTGATGCCCTACTTAATCTGACCGACACAGGGCACCAGCCCTACTGGTGATGAAGCTAAAGATAAAATGAGTTAAACTGTCCAACATTAATACAATGAAGAAACCCTAAAGCTCTAGGTTTTATCACAAAGACATCACCTACTTCATGATTGCAACCGATTATATTAAAAGATCTTTTAAGTAAAAAGAAAAGAAAGAAACAAACAATAGAGCAGTGAATTTAGGCACAGCTGTACAGTTTTCCTAGTTTATACTTTAAAACAGACAGTGGCATTTATAAGTTACCAATAAATAAGTCAAATATAAATGAACTTGTTTGCAGAAGACTTTGTAAGGCCATTTTGAAAAGAGCTATTGCCGTACAAATGATCATTATTCCCACTAATGGATAAATAAAGCATGGCTTGAATAAATATGTTTTAAATCACAAAACTTTACCTTTTCAGATGAGTAATATTATTGCGGGCGACGAGTCTTGCAAACGCCATCTAAGGTGAAAAGAGATTTGAGACATTGGGTGTGCTTGTAAACTGACAGTGAAGTCAGTACATGCCAGGCTGTAATCAATCACAGTGTGGAAACTGCCATTTAGTCCTCAGGGTTTCCTGAGGTAGCAGGATCTTAAGGCGGCTGCTGATTGCTGCCTCACACTATGTCTGTTTGCATTTGCTGATGCAAATAGTCGGATAATTAGAGCTTGTGTGCAAGCGCGGATATGCACACCTGTGTGTGTGTCATGTGTGTTTGCGTGTGTTGGGCTCACGCGAAGGTCATAGGGCAGTGTGACCAGCATTCCACTGTGGTCCATGAAGCAGGCCAGCTCGCTGCCATCATACAACTTCCTGTTCCTCGGGAGGAGCAGTGGTGTCTGGAGACGCACCGCACCTGAGGACAAGCACGATGTATCACTGCAACATCTGCATAAGATAACATGACTAAAAGAACTGATGCATGTGAACAGATACAAAGTGAGATTAGAAAAAAAAGTACAGCTGGACATCATCAGCAGCGTGCACAAAAATAACACTCACACCTGCACGGAATCTACGCTGCAGAACAATGCACTTATTGTTTAGCTGCTGCTCACTGGAGCAGATGCTGGGGTCCTTAAAACGGGCTTACAGCGGGTCAGGAGTCCAACTGGTTTGCAGTGTAGGGTCAACAAAGGCTGATGTTCGCACGCACACACACACACACACTTAACAAGCATAGTGTACTCACCATGCTTCTTGAAGATCCTGGTGATTGTTTCATACACATGCTGCTGCAATTTGGCACTGTTGAAGCTGAAGTTGCCCTGGAGGGGAGACCAAACAAACAGACTCTGTTAGGGATCAGGAGACATTGATTAAGCACTAACAGGCCTTCTGCTGGTCTGTCATACACAGACCAGATGAGGGAAGTAGCATAGATGGGGTTGGTGCAGCCATTCATATGTCTACAGTGACATCTAAAGGCAGCGATGGGAAATAGTTGGATGTAATTTTCTCAGATTGGTACCCAAACCATGTTAGAGCTGCGATTATTGAGTGTGGGTTTGCTTTTTAACTATAATTAACAGTGAAGTCTCCTGTTCTGTTGGTTCCAACCCACAAACTCAAATAAACTCAATAATTGAGGATATTGCTGTGATGCACTCTTACCTGTGTCTCTAAGGTCAGTGGCCCATTAAATAAATTCTATCTTTACCAAATTCGAGTGGAACCCAACATTTTCAATGGCTCCTGGTTTTGTGTAAAATATGTCTAATGTTCTTCCTAACAAGAAAACTAACACCAGATATCAAGCCGAAACGACTTTTTAATAACAAATAAACCACACATGGTTTATATAAATAATGTCTAGCACAAAACTGGTGCAGTATGTCCACATATAAAAAACAAAGTCCACTATCAAGAGCGTGGTCAACTCAAGCAACAGCCATACCTTATGTAGGTCTATGTCGTAGGTGTAATCTATGACCGGTGAGGTGTTCTGAGCGAACAGCTGGCCCACCATGGTGCGGTAGGCCTTTCCATTGATGTTGGCCATGGTGTGCTGCAGCACCTCATGCAGCTCTGACTCCTCCATTTGGGGCGGAGGCAGCAGTTCACTCTTGAGCAGCTCCTGGGTGGTGGGCCGCAGAGCTGGGTCGTGGTTCAGCAGCCACTGGATCACCTTCCTCTGTGAGACGCAAAGACGGCACGGAGAAGTATTCTACTGTTAGACTGTAATTTCAGGGAGGGAAAAATATTCATATCAACTGCAGGCTACGGCCATCCTCACCTGTGTTCCTTGCTCAAATGCAGTAAAGTCCTCGGGGAAGATGATGGGCTCCTGCAAATGAGAAGAGATGAGTTGAGGTGAGTAAGAAACAATTTTTAAAGCCATACACATCTTAAATTACTTTCCCGGATTATTTCTCTGAATATGGACGTACCACACGTAGCTTGCTCAGGACAGAGATGCGCTCGGCCCCGGTGGTCATCGGCCGGTAGCACATCTCAAAGAGGATGATTCCGAGGCTAAACAGGTCAACTTTCTGAGGACAGAACAATAAAAAAAGAAGCATTCAAAAACTCAACGTGGTGTCAACTAACAAGGACAAACCAAAGCCACATAGCGGCAACTGCACAAGGTTCAATTATACTGTATTTGGCCAGATAACTTTGTGGTTATGAACTGAAGCAGAGAGGAAAATCAACATTTTAATTCCTTACTTGGTTGTAGGTGGCTTTAGTATTTCCTTGAACCTCTGGACTGACGTAGAGGGCAGTTCCAACCATGCCTGTCATGTTACCTGGAGAATGTGATGCAAAGGCAACACAAAGTGTTGAAACATTCATATCAGGCACTTCAGTTATCAAAGGTCAGTGATATGTGAATATGTTCAAACCTGTAGGGTCCGGTTTGGACATCACTGCAGAGCCACTCTCCTCTACTTCAAATTTACCTGCAGCCTGAGAGACATAAACTGTTTCTCCACAGGTTCAAAACATCTTAATCACTGGCTTTATACATCTTTATATAGCTGCAAAAGCTACAGTTTGGATAAATACTGAGTAAAGCAATGATACAGAGCTACACAGGTTCAATACTTCACAGAAAGTTCTTCAAATTAACTCCACACCGCAAGCAGTAGTTAGCCTGTCAGCAGGGTGAAGCTGTTGACTGCCTACCACATTAGCAGGATGGTCTGTAGCCAGGCCAAAGTCTCCAATCTTCACATGGTCCTGTGAGTCAAGGAAGATGTTGACCGGCTTCAAGTCCCTGTGAATCATCCCCTTGTGGAGAAGAAAACGAAAAGGGATGTGCTTGGTCATGGGTCATGAAAACCTTGCTTCTTTTTTGTTAATGTTTATGTTACTGATATACTGCACCTGCTCATGGATGTAAGCAAGGCCGTCCAGTATTTCCCTGAACAGTCTCCATAGCCGATTCTGGTCCTGATGCAGGCTGTGGTCTATTGTGTCTCTTAAAGTGCTCTTTTCACAGTATTCCATCTGTCAGGAACAGAAAACATGTGTTACATGTGGGGCAGAAACCTCTAGTGGTAAAATTGGAGCATGGAGGTGAAGCTTACTTGTATGTACAAGTAATGTGCTATGAGGAGAGGTCGATCTGAGTCTGTGCTCTCCGTTGTGTCAGTCACTGGCCTTTTGCTTGGCTCAAACTGAGGGAAGACACATCTACGTTTTTCACACTGTGTAAGATGCAGACACTAACAAAGACAAACAATAGAATAAATACTGAAGGGTCAGTATTCAAACCTGTGACATCTCGTCTGTGCTTTCATCGCCATTGTCAAAAATGATGTCACTCCTCGAGTCACTATCTGACGGCCTAAACGCAAAAGAAAAAAAAAAGATCCAAAAATGTATCAATAGTTTGAGCAGGAGTAAGTCTCGCCACTGGGGAAGAAAAAGAAAACTTACAAAAAAGAGGCACAAAACACATCTTCTTCATCATCATCATCGTCGTCGTCCTCATCGTCACTGGACTGGTGTCCACTACACTTGGCACTGGAGGACCTCTCGATGGAGGTGGACCACTCCACAGAGCTCGACAGGGCCGGAGGCGGCGCGATGTCCTCCACATTGTCAGGGAGGCCAAGTTCGTTGAGGCGCTGCGGAGGATCCCTGCCCAGAGGGGGCTTGTTGGCTGTGCTCTGAGGCTCGGAGCTGTCGGTGTTGCTCAGCACCCCTGTGGAGGGCATCTCATGCCGCTCGATCCACGCGTTGTAGTAACGGACAATATTCTCATGGTTGAGGCGCGAGAGCAGCGTCACCTCGCCTTTGATCCGTCTGAACTGCTTACTGGCTGGGTTGACCTGGATGCGCTTCACAGCGTAGTAACAACCATCTAGTTTGTTCTGGACCTGGTGGTGCAAGACAGGGAAAGAGTAGTGGACACTAAGAAAACATAGTCAGCTGTCTTGCCAGTGTAATGCTAGTGTAGGAAGTAAAGGTAGGTACCTTAATTACAGCACCAAAGGCTCCTTTTCCCAGAAGCTGCAGCTCCTCAAACTCATTGAAGTAGCGTGAAAACTGCCTCTCCACCCCGGAGCTGAATGGAGCATTGAGGATGTGACTCCGCGGGATGACCGATGACGCAAAGTCCTCAGCGAGGTCTGAGATGACAAGGAAAACAAAAACAAGTTGGACAAACTATTAAATTTGTCTCTTTAGAGTTTGGACTTTTAACCTACAAATCCCCTCAGATCTCTCTCATTTATTTATTTTCTGAGTGTTTTCACTATGACTTGTGCCACAGTATGATATCATAGATATCAGCTCTACTGATTGACCAGAAAAATGGAAACACCTGTAAAATTTAATGTGATAATGTACAATGAACCTGCAATAAATATTAAAATACTAAAACTTAATCAATTAATCTGTTATATGCCCGACAGGAAATTCACTGACAAACAATTTTGATAATCCAACAAAAATGCCACATGTCCTCTTATTTTCAGCTTCTCAATAGTGAGGATTTGCTGCAGTTATCTGTTTTAAATCACTGTACACTGCATACCTTTAAATTTTGCTATTGTTTGGGCCAAATGAGATATCAGACGTCCACCAATGCATATTTTTCACCGTTCACTGTGTATTTTAAAAACTAAATGGTTAATCAAAAAAATTGAAACGGATTAAAGAATAATAAAAACAATTAATTAGCTGCAGCTCTAGTAAAAACTACTTCAATTAAATTTTTAATTTTTGTACAAAACCTGTGCTTTACTTGTTTGTTAACAAGTCTAGGTCATGTGGAATCCCTTAAGGTGGGTTATACTTGGTGGTTTTTGTTGCACTGGACTTCTTCTCAAAAGGTTTTTCTACTATTTTGTCCACCTCATTTAAATATTGTACAGGGAGGTGTGTATCACCTTCTGGGCTGGAATCCTGGTACCGTGGCAGGTTTTTAGGTGACGGGGGCTTGAGGAAGGAGTGGTCCAACAGCTGCTGGGTTGTCCAGCGTTCAGCATCAATCAGGCAGACACACCTATAGCACAGAGACACATGCAGTATAACGGACAGTTCCACTGTACAGTGAGCTCCGGCATTGATCTGGAAAAATCCAGTCTGATGTACTAATCCACATTGTGCTTGCGGTCTGCTCACAACACAAAGCAGACATATTGTATCAAAAGTACGGAGACGGTGGCATAATCTAAATGAACCCAGCAAGTTAGTTTGAAGCCTCTATTGCGATGAATTCCATGTATAAAACAACTTAGTCTGAAAACCATTTTTAAACAGCCATTAATGTTGGCAGACAGACAGTCTATAAAACACTATGACCTGAAGGAGCAGTCTTTCTGCATGTTTAGCCTATTTACAACTAATCAGAAATCAAACAAATCAAATCAAATTACTGCTAACCACTTTCCAAGGCATGGTGCTCAGCAGAGTGTTCTGAATGTGTTTTTCCTCCCTTCCAGTTTCCATCCATTTCTGTGCGGCATGAAAATCATCTCATAGAGACATGAAACTTGCTTGAGTTTTATTCGATTAACCAATTAGTCAAACTAAAATTGGTCTTACACGGTGGTTCATTGAATAATTTTGTTAGTCAGAAGAAACAAGACATTTGCTGATGTCACCTTGGGCTCTAGCATATTTTGACGGGCATTTTTCACTGTTTCAGATGTTGTCTAGACTTGAGAAAATAACTGACTGATCAATCGATAATGAAAATAATCATTAGTTGCAGCCCTATGAAATTATGTTGAGACTTTTTAAATAAAAAAAAAGGACATTTGCATTTCACCCCCAATGATAAAATGACTCTGGAGATGATTACCTAGAAGAAGAACAAAACTGAAATCTAAAACATTAAGCTTTGGAAATTGGTTGGCACTAATGTAAAGTATCAGTACATGATTTACAGTAATTGGGGCTAAAACTCTGGTATAGTCGTTTAAGACGCTGGCAATGTGTCCATCCATACATACTTGTGTAGGAAGTCCTGGAAGTCAGCAGGCAGGCTAGCTGGCACGGTGACTGGATACTCCTTCACTTCCTTCCCCTGACTCAGAGCGAGCAGCATCAGCCCGAGGTTCCACACGTCCCCTTTTTTGCCCGTTTTCGTCGGCATCGCTGTATCCTCTGAGAAGCGCACGTGGGCTTGCTCGAAAATGTCTTCTTTGCAGATGTCAGCAAATCTCTTCGATAAGCTGTAATCAGTCAATCGAACGTTGCCCTCGGAGTCCAACAGCACGCTGGAGGCCCCCAGCAGCTTGTGGACTACAGAGTTGGAGTGAAGGTAGTCGAGAGCGGCCAGCAGCTGGGCCGTGTAATGGCAGAGTTTATCTAAAGGGACCGGAGTGTGGCTGACCAGACTTTGGTTCAAGTTGATACCGGAAACGTGCTCCACCAGCAGGTTAACCACGAGGCAGTCCTCCTTCTCAGTAGAGCTCAGTGCCATGTAGTGCACCAAGTTTGGGTGATCCAGCCTCAGGAGGGAGTTGAACTCATTTTCTGCCGCGTGGATCTACACAGGAATTCAAATGGAAGTAGCAATTTGTAATAGTTTTAAGCAGGTTTAGTGGATATGGCTTTCAGACGAATTAGGCCTGACTTTACTCCGTCTACTCTACTTGCCTGCTTCTTACAGGACTCAATCTTTCCTTTTTCCTGGCTGGTGAAGAACTTGCCCATTGTTTTGTTCCAGCACAGCGACCACTCGTAGATCACTGCAAAGTCTCCTGAGTTTGCCTCAAATCCATTATAAACATTACGGCCGAGCCTCTTGCTTCCACCTGTCACAAACATGAACACAGACACAAATATACCAAACAGCTTACTAAGGACAATATTAAGCTGCTTTGCATCATACTAGCTGCATTGTCTCAGACAGCTCTCACCTAAACTCTTCCCTCTGTGGACAACAAGTTCTCCAAAAGTGCTGCTGTTGAAGTGAAGAAGCTCCTGTGAGCGATGGTTGTCTTCATTAACCGTGTCGCGTCTGGTAAAACAGATGCAACTCTAAGCGTTATTACAATATTTCTTAAACATGCGAAGCATTTTACTCTACTGGGAAAGTGCTCAGTTAGCTTGCTGTATACCTGTGGCGTGTGTTCGAGGTAGTCCGACGGCGGTTACCGACTCCTTTCTTAGCTTCGGTCAGCTCAGGAGGAGCTCCGCCTGGACTGGGTGGGCTCTTCCCTAACTGGGAAGAGTTAGCAGGGACTGGCTGCTCCATAGTCTCGAGTCGCTCCTGTGAATATTAACGCCACAGAAAAAGGAACATTACAACAACAAGTTTGCGAGCTTTACTGCTTTTCTGTTGAGATCAGTAAAAATTTTGTGGCTCAGGCACCTGTTTGGCTATTTCCTTTCTTCTCTTCTCCTCTCGCTTCTCCTCCTCTCTTCTTTGGATTACAGCCATGATCTCTTTTTCCTAAAAGGGTGAAAAATACCTCAGTCAACATCCCATTCAATCAGAACTTCTGGCAGGTGTTGGGGGTTCAGTCATTTCAGGAGATACAAACAAGGTGCATGATGTGTCATGTCATCAGTATTTACAAGACAGACAAGTTAAAAAAAAAAAAGAAAAATATTCTATCATTTTCCAAACTCAGAGTTTCTAAAGTAAAAGCAATACAATTCAAAGTGGCACCGATGTTAATCTTATGACAGTTTTTTTTGCAAATAAATTATTATAAAGTGTGCAGCAAAAGTACATTACTCTGCTTTTTTGTGTGTGGTTAGACGAATAAAACTAAATACTAGATTTTCTGGTGATTTGGCTATATATAAATTCATTATTCATTGATTAGCTGATGTATCCTGCTTATTCAAAGTGTTAATGGTTTGGTTTAAGTTACACAGAAAAGATAAGATAACCTTTATTGCTCCTGCAGGAGTAAATTCAAGATCCTTTGTGAATGGGATTGACAAATCATCTAGAAATAAAATTAGCGCTCATTCCCTGATAAAACTAATCCAGCATGAACAGCTTTCTGTATCCTTTCCCCACCATCTCCTCCTCCTGTTTGCGCTGCTCGTCTATCCGCAGCTGCTCCTCCAGGGCTCGTTCCTCCTGCTGCCTCCGCTGGTTCTTCAGCATCTCCTCGTGGAAGGAGCGTGATGGAGGCTTGTTGTGCTCACTCAGGAAGCCCTGGATATGGTCCGCTAGTTCGTAAATCATCACCTAGATGGACAGGTGCAGAAGTTCATCGTAGGCTGTGTGTACGCAGCTAGGTATGTAAGTATTTGGAAAGTGTCACAATTTTCGTAATTGTGCCTTTTTACACCACCGCAATGGATTTGAAATGAAGCCATCAAGAAGTGATTGAAGTGTAAACTTTCAGCGTTAATTCAAGTTGTTTAACAAAAATATCATTTTAACTGTTTAAAAATCACAGCCATTTGTATACAAAATACTTCATTTTCAGAGGCTCGAAAGTAACTGGACAAACCAACATTATTTTAAATATAGGGATTATTTTTAATATTTGGATGAAAATCTTTTGCAGTCAATGGCTGCCTGAAGTCTGAAATCCACGGACATCACCATATGCCTAGTTTCCTCCCTGGAGATGCTTTGCCAGGCCTTTGCTGCAGCCACCTTCAGTTGCTGCTTGTTTGAGGATCTTTGTGCCCTAAGTTTTGTCTACTGTAAGTGAACAGCATACTCAGTTGGGTTGAGGTCAGGTGACTGACTTGGCCATTGAAGAATATTCCATTTCTTTGCCTTGAGAGGCTCTTGGGTTGCTTTTGCAGTATGTTTTGGGTCATTATCCATCTGGACCACGAAACACCGTCCTATCAGTTTCGCAGCATTTGGCTGAATCTGAGTAGAGAGTACAGCCCTTTACACTTCAGAATTCATCCTGCTACTTCTATCAGCAGTCACATCGTCAATAAACACCAGTGACCCAGTTGCATTGGCAGCCATACACAATTATACATTATATATGATCATGTATAAAAATGGCTGCGATTCCTAAACAGTTAATGCAACATTTTGTTAAAGCCCTTGAATTAAAGCGGAAAGTCTACACCTCAGTCACATCTTGATGGCTTTGTTTCAAATCCATCATGGTGGTGTATAGAGGCAAAATTATGAAAATTGTGTTACTGTCACTTGTATATTTAACTGTACTGTATGCGTTTGTTTGTGTGCTCATTTGTGTGTGTCTGTCGGTGTTTGTGTGTGTGTGTGTGTGTGTGTGTGTGTGTGTGTGTGTGTGTGTGTGTGTGCGTGCCTGCGTGCGAGCACTCAGCACGTCCTCACCTCCCCGCATCGCACCGCTGCCAGCTTGGTGAGTTCACTCTGAAGGTTCTGGAGGTTGTCGTTTGAGAGGCCTTTGGCATTCTTCAGCTCCAGCTCTGGAGGCCTGTTGGTGCCCCAAGGTATTATGCTACCAAGACTAAATGATCACGAGTCAACACTGAGATGACATTTAGAGCTCCACACTTGGTCTTTGTACTGACTGCCTCTAGATTACCAACAGGCACATGGGGCACTGGCCCTGGAACATTAAACAACACAGTTTTGTAGAGAAATATGCAGCATATTTCTCATTTCTTTCCTATCCATGTGAGCCCTTCCGGATAAAAGCAAAAGTAGTTGTTTTCTGGTTATAGGTAGAATAAAATATAAGTAATTGAAAAACGTCAATATTCATTTAGTTGTGACAGAGCTTTCGTTGACTCTTGCCCTGTGTACTTCAAGCCATATTATACATAATGTGTTCACTATATATATAATCTTATTAGATGGATATTAGATCCAAAATTTGGGTAACAATTTCCTCACATCTGACTGAACTATCTGATCAAAGAAAATGTAAACAGGCGTTTGGTATTTGACAGCTGTTGATTATCGGTGCTGCAGGTTCAACACCCAGCACTCTTAAGACACCTTACTGCCTGTATTAATTATCAATTAAGAATTTTTTTCTTTGCTTTATCTACTTCTTCCTTTTTCATGGGTTTACCGGTATTAAATTAGGTTGGATTTATAGATTTGTAAGAAATTCCTCTTAAAAACTGTTTCACATAAAAGACAGAAAATAAGGGTCTATGGCTAAACCAAAAAGGTTGCCAGAAGTATTTTCGCCCTCCAAAAATCCTGCAATGTCACCTAATAAAATCCCACACTCAGATAAATATCTCATGCATTTTGTGGCTTTTCTGTTGTTTTCTGAATTTCCACAGAGGTCAAATAAGTCGCCACATTCTTGAGATTGGGATTTTCTGAGGCACCTCATCTTATGAACAAAGACCTTGCCAAGAAAAATGTTAAGGTTTACAATGAACTGAAGTTTGGAGTTGTTTAGTGAGCATTAGATGTAGGCATCCCCAACACCGAGTTTCTCTGACAAGCAGTTTTCCAAATCTTTCCAAAATCTGTATTTTCCAAAAAGAAGTATTTGGACAGCTAATGAATAGTGCTCTGTCGGCACAGTCTCCACGTTACAAATGCTACATTCTTGTCTGACGTGAGGACTTGGAGATTTCGGAGACAGCTTCAGTACAGTGAAAGATTAATAGTGAAAGAGAGACTTATTTCAGTTCACTTTTTAGAGGTGCTGGTCATGAGCATGGATGCCTCGCAGTGCAGTGGCAATAATGGCCATAGAGAATGCATGGAAAAAGGTCAGGGGGTCAGTACTCACACGTCTGGGTATGTGGGAGGACATTTGACCTGCAAGTCCACATTCACGTAGCACTCCTGCCCATTGTTCAGCCCGTTGGGGCGCAGGCAGAGGTGCATCTCTGGGGGTCTTTTAACCTGAAAGTAAGAGTCAACGAATCCTCACTTCAGTTTATTGCCGGAAATCGTGGCACTAGTCAACTTTTGCCCACCATCAGCTCAACACAGGCAACGCTAACATCCCTAGCTACCTTCCACGGGTCCTTGTTCCGCAGATCCTGGAAGTCATCTCCGAAGATAGAGGTGAGGGCTTCTAGTTCATTTTCCTGCTGGACCGCGTAGTCGTCTGTCCCAGCTGCTGGGGAGTGCTGACCGCTCATTCTTCTGCCTCAGCTACATGGCAGTGCCCCCCTGTCCTGTCACGCTCACACGGCCGTCAGACAGAAGCAGGAAGAGCGTCCGCTCGGCGCGCCGCTCCTCCTTTCCGTGTCTACACAAACCCGAACTTTAGCAGACAAGACACCTCGCCGTCACTCGCCACTCAGCAGTCGCGACCATAACACTGTCGCGAACGGCGCATGGCTGCTGCAAGCGGGGCTGTGTCGCAGGTGAAACGTCACCACGTTGCTCGCATTCTCGGAAGCGGCCTCTAGGGGGCGGGCATTGTGCCAAACCGGTGCTGAGAGAAGCACTTGTTAGCCTCAGGTCAGATCCTTTACCTCCAGCTGAGACAGAACTACCGGACTGTAGAAATACTCCAAAAACCCCTGCATTAAAAAATGTTCTACAAGTAGAAGTATGTACGTATTACTGGCAAAGTGTACCTCAAATATCATAAGTAAAAACACCCTAAATCCTAGTAATTATACTGTAACGTACTGTATGTAGTGGAGTAAAAAGTACAATATACCCATCTAAACTGTAGTGAAGTAGAAGTATAAAGTAGCATCAAATGGAAATGCTCAAGTGAAGTACAAGTATCTCAAAATTGTACTTTTGTACTGTACTTAAGTAAATGTACTTAGTTACTCTCCACCTCTGAAAACAATTTTATAAATATGAGATGTGCAGGTTTGTTATAGACAAAACAGAATGGCTCCAAGGCCTCCAAAGGCAAAAGAAAAGAAACACTGATCCTGCATCAGTGAGAGGGTCAAAGGTCAAGATTGATGAATATTAGCACTACAGTTGTTGATGGATGTGTATGCTGACTAAATGTATTCCAGTGATGAAAATCCTGGCCACTATATTCCTGCATGAATGAACAATCAAAGGTAACACAAGTGTTTACTGTAAGGCTTAAAATGCAATGTGATGTTACGAGCGCTAGAGGATGGAGGCTACATAGCTGGAATTGTTGTAGCGCTTTGTGCAGGATGCATCATGAACAGGCCGTGCCATCTGACTTGTAAAGGCTACATGAAAATGTTCTCATAACTCTTTACAACTGCAAGTAACTTATTTAGTGCCTGAAAAATATATATTGTCCCTGTAGGAGCCAAATCAGGGTATGTTAGACCAAGCAGGTTTATCACTCGTCATTCTGCTTTGCTTTTGCTGTGTCATACGTTTCAGTGATATAGTATAACAATTTTTTTATAACAATTATGGGTTTAGAAATGGAAATTGTGTAATAAAAACCTTCAGCTATCTGAAAGGATACAGCAGCAATAATTTAACATTGTTCTTCCATAAAGTTGGGGGACTCGGAATAAAAAAAAAACGGATGGTTTGTTGGTCCAAGCAGAAGAGGCTAAGATAATTAACATTTAACCTTTAGCCCCCTAGTGTAGTTCAGGTTCTAAAAAAATGGATCCTACATTTCTCACAATGTAACCAATAGCATCGTTTCTCCCAATATTAAATGTGACGGCTTTCAAACCCACATTTCCACTTTGCAATCATACTTTCTGTTATAAATTTATAGTCTCCATGTCTAAATCCATATAATCCTGATTACATCATCAGGTGTATCTTGTCCGATTTGACAAAGATGACAGAGACACAGACGACACTTTTCAGTGGCATCTTTAGCTACGAAGCTTCAGAGAGAACGCTGTCTCTCACTGTTGCTTGGTAGAAAAGCGTGAACATGAATCACACCTCCCCCTTTTCATGTATCAAAACAGCATTAATCCAATCTATTAAAAGTATTCTTTGCCAAGCAAATAACTATGAGATACTTAAACTGCATCCAGCTTCTATCTGTGGAGATAGAGAGGAAATGTAGCTATAAATAGGAGGCACTAGTATCTGGTGTGGCAGTGTGGAGTTGAAGAATACTCTCACATACCTTCAGCTATGATATAACCTCACATATTATACACTGCTCTTCTACATTTGAGTCATTCTTCCTTACTATAAATAGGAGGCACTGGTATCTGGTGTGGCAGTGTGGAGCTGAAGAATACTCTCACATACCTTCAGTTATGATATAACCTCACATATTATACATTGCTCTTCTACATTTGAGTCATTCTTCCTTACTTGAAGGCCTGAATCAATACATATATTTTATCATTACAAAAAATGTGCAGTATTCCCCCTAGATATGACCATATATGATATTTTCTTTGGAAACAATGTTGTATTAACAAACAATATGTCAAATGTTTGTATGATTCCTGCATAGATGAGAGTATTACCTCATAAGGTACAGTGTACATCAGGGAAAATATAAGTTAAGTGGGTGGCACAAATATGGAGTTCCTCTTTGCAAACTCGCAGCGCATGAACCTCAGTGGCTGCACAATAATGACACTGCTGCTCACCATAACCCTACAAGGAGACAGCTGGGCCAATCAGGACGTAGCTCTGACACCAACAGGCCACTCAAACAGCCAGATCAGACACAGAGCCCGGCTGGCATTACCATCAGCTGTTCCACACATTGAGGAGGCTCAGCTCACATACCAGCAGCATGGTTCACAGACATATCCTATGTTTTCCTCTCCTTTACAAGACACCAGTGATGCTGTCCTGACTGGGTCATCATATTGGGCCTTCTAGGTGGTTATGAGTGTAGTAAAAACTCTTAAGAAGTAGGGAATATGTATCCCTGCCTGTTGTAGAGTCATATTATGCATCAGAGGAACAGAAATTACAGTATTTTAAAACACTTATTGCATGATATTGACACTATCTGGATTCTGACATATCATTTAAGGGCTATAAAGAAATTACACTGCAACACACCTGCAAGTATGCATTGTTGTAAGGCATGAAGTTATATATTTCATAAAGCTCACGAAATATGCTTTAATCTTTAAAAATGCACATTACTCTTTATGTTCCTTTCAGAAATGGTTTTAATGTTAATGTTTTATGAGATTAAATATTACAATAAATAATCAGAATGAGGACAGATGCCCGCATGATAAGGACCCGCACACTTCTTTTTTTTGCTGAGAGCTACCAAAAATATTACATCACATTATTTTTCTGAATTTTTTTATTCCTTGCCAATGTTTCATCAAAACTGTCAGTCAAGTGACCTGATTGTAGAGAAGTCCCATCCATGTATGTAAAACACACGTTCCTTTGACTTGTTGATTTTTGCTGGCAGCTCTTATTTGGACTTGTGTGAACCCTTGGCCCCACCCCTGGTCCCTAGACCCGGTCTGGGTCTTATTTAAGGGGCTCTCCTCACCCTCAGCCTTTGTCCCAGTGGAAGCATCCGTCTACCAGTGCACTTTGGTGAGTACATTTCACAACTTGTTTCACTGTGTTTATCTGTGTCATTTGCGTGATCAGAAGTCCATTAGTTGTGCTTTGAGCTGACCATACTTAGATGAATGAATGGAGGACGTAACTTCGGCTGACTAATGTTTTTCTCAAGTTGTAATTACTGACTGAACTTGTTGAGTACAGTTAAAACTGGAGTTACTGGTTATGCTGGCTTGATTGCCATGGACATGTTGAAATTAACACTGTAATTATTAGATGATGTGATATTCCTTGATGAATATACTCCATGGTATGTAAAGTTTCTGTGGAAAAGCATAGACAGATCTACATATATCTCAAACAAATCATAACAGTCCTCAGAAGCTGGGGAGAAGTTGGCCAAGTTCATTTATGCCTCAATGAATGAAGTTAATCGGCAGCTGGTGTACACGAGCCACGTAGTAAAACAAAAGTGTCACAGTGTGGCGACAGATGGCTGCTGCCGTGGCTCTCTGACAAACTCTCTCAGACCTCAAGTAGCAGGAGATCCATGTGTCAGTTGTTTCACCCTGTTAAGCACAGTGGGGGTGCTGAGCTTAAAATAGATCACAGGTCTCTCTGTTATGCCCCTTTTTGGTGCTACCTCAGCAGCTCTGAAACTTCCCAGGAACAATCATGGCTGTAGAGATACGGTATCAGTAGATGTACAACAACGTTAGGACCAAAATAACATCCAGAGGGATGTCTAATTAGTTCTCTATAGATAGCACCTATTGAGGTGGGTTGTGTTTGTGTTTGAAAGTGATAATACCTTAGGAACGTTACCTGCCAGATAGTGCTGGCAGGCCTTCAGAGGCACTCTGGATTACAGCTAATACACCTATTAATCATATGAGTGATTGACTGATTATGTCAGTAACTTTTCCAGATATAACGGGTCTAGTCACATCATCACATCATCAGTCACTTCAGTGATAAAGTGTTTGTGACTATTCAATTATAACAGGCCTTCATGCTATGTATTTCATGATGGACAGTTTAAACAGCTGCTCTTAACACCCAGCCTAAACCTTCTCTCCTTGTGTTTCCGGCCCTCCACCGCCACCCCTCAAATTTTAGACCACCCCAGTAAAGCATAATCATGTGTGACGACGATGAGACTACCGCCCTTGTGTGCGACAACGGCTCTGGCTTGGTCAAGGCTGGATTTGCCGGCGATGACGCTCCCCGTGCTGTCTTCCCTTCCATTGTTGGAAGGCCCCGCCACCAGGTATGCTTAAATCTGTCCCCTTTTAGAGTCCACAGAATCTTATTTTAGGTCATGAGTAAGAAAAGGTAAAAGTAGCTTCCTATATTTTATGTTCCTCTCATGCTTCCTCCCTCAGGGTGTGATGGTTGGTATGGGTCAGAAGGACAGCTATGTAGGTGATGAGGCCCAGAGCAAGAGGGGTATCCTGACTCTGAAGTACCCCATTGAGCATGGCATCATCACCAACTGGGATGATATGGAGAAGGTGTGTGCTGACAGTGAGACCCATTTACGACATTTATGGCAGCCGACCTGCCACATTCTTGAGAATTTACAGCCACCATCATTAAGGCTGCTTTATTTTTAGATTTGACACTTTGTCTAAAGACCTAGTTGTTATTTACTCAGTTGAGAGTTGTTTCAGCCCTGACATCAGCTGTTCTTTTGTCAGATCTGGCACCACACCTTTTACAATGAACTGCGTGTGGCCCCAGAGGAGCATCCCACCCTGCTCACTGAGGCCCCCCTGAACCCCAAAGCCAACAGGGAGAAGATGACTCAGGTACATTAGAGTCACTACTCTCCGCTCTGTTTTCACATATTCGTTCTTGAGTTAAGACAAACCTTTGACATTCTGCTTGCTTTTTCTTGCAGATCATGTTTGAGACCTTCAACGTTCCTGCCATGTATGTGGCCATCCAGGCTGTGCTGTCCCTGTATGCCTCTGGCCGTACAACCGGTCAGTGCTCTGCAGCTTTTTCACATGTACCTAATTTAGTTTATGGCCAGTTATGCAGTAACTGCAGTAACTAAAACAAAAGAGAATTGTTTCTCCTGCAAGGGAGAAACTGTTAAGCATTGACACTCTGAGGATGTCTGTCATCTGGATAGATTCCTGTCTCATTGTGAAGGGGAAGTGTTAATCCCTCTCCAACAGGCTGTATGCCCGGTGATTCCAGCAGCATTGTATAGTTTATGATGTGAGACATAGTTGGAGACGGCATATTTGTATTTAGCTGCCAATCCTCACCTTTGCGGGCATGCATAGCTGAATAACTATGGACCTTTTCTGCTCGCTAAAGGTATTGTGCTGGACTCTGGCGATGGTGTGACCCACAATGTCCCCATCTATGAGGGTTATGCTCTGCCACACGCCATCATGCGTCTGGATCTGGCTGGTCGTGACCTGACTGACTACCTGATGAAGATTCTGACTGAGCGTGGCTACTCTTTTGTCACAACTGGTAGGTCTATGCTGTCATGGTAATTTAGTTTACTGCGTATATGAGAGGTGTTCGAGTGTTGTTTCTCAATATGTGAACTTTCTGCTCCTTAGCTGAGCGTGAGATTGTGCGTGACATCAAGGAGAAGCTGTGCTACGTGGCTCTTGACTTTGAGAATGAGATGGCCACTGCTGCCTCCTCTTCTTCCCTGGAAAAGAGCTATGAGCTGCCTGATGGTCAGGTCATCACCATTGGTAACGAGCGTTTCCGTTGCCCAGAGACCCTCTTCCAGCCTTCTTTCATCGGTGAGTCATTGGTTACATGTGTTTTTTGATGGTTCTAAGCCATGCAGTATTTTGTCTCTGTGACAAAGCTCATCTGTTTTGCTTGCCCTCTACCAGGTATGGAGTCTGCTGGTATCCATGAGACTGCCTACAACAGCATCATGAAATGTGACATTGACATCCGTAAGGACCTGTATGCCAACAATGTGCTGTCTGGGGGTACCACCATGTACCCTGGTATTGCTGACCGTATGCAGAAGGAGATTACAGCCCTGGCCCCAAGCACCATGAAGATCAAGGTGAGAGAGCTGCAAATGTTATTAGGCATGAAGTTAATTGACTAAGGGCATTAACACTCAGTAAAACTTAAACTGTGTTTATTCCCTGCATAGATCATTGCTCCACCTGAGAGGAAGTACTCTGTCTGGATCGGTGGTTCCATCCTGGCTTCCCTGTCCACCTTCCAGCAGATGTGGATCAGCAAGCAGGAGTACGATGAGGCCGGCCCCTCCATTGTCCACAGGAAATGCTTCTAAACACACAACCAACCTCCTTTTGTCCATGCATTTGTACGTCGTTGTCTCCTGTATATATATCTGTATGTTATATTGTAATAAAGATAAGCCCTTGTGAGAGTATCTCCTGTACTGTTTTTGTGACAGTTAAAGAACCTTTGAAACGTGAGCAGGGACAGGTGGGGTATTTGAGCTGTAGCTGGAAAATAAACAAGTGATAATTTGGAAGCATGTTCCAAAAAGAAGGTTTGCTAAATTAAATAAAAAAAATTGAGTTCATTTTGCAAATGAAGTTGGACTACATGACTTTATTATAGCCAGGACAGAGGAACTATGAGAGTTATCAGTTTCTGGCTGAACTTCTTGTGCAATACACAATCTTGTTATCATTTATTGCCTCACAGTATTTGGTGTTCCAATCCATTACAACATTGAATTCGTTGGTCCTAGTATTTATTAGGATTGGCCCTGGACATCTTACATTTTTCAGTCCACTACAGTCCTCGCATAGTGTTTTATTAAACATGCGGAACGTCGTTGTCAAAAGCCGGATACTGGCTTACATTACATTTAATATCAGAAGGTGTACACAGAGAAAAACCACAAGTGCCATTAGTGCACAAAAACAGCGTGAGGGGAAAATCGCCAGCTAATAATTAGAACTTAAACTGGGCGGTTGTCTGTTGAAATGCATGTAACATGGTCGTGATACTTGCAGAACAGTTGCTTTACTGTGCCTGTGCATTTTCCATTTTAAAGGTGCGACTGGTTCGAATTACAGAGACAACCGGTTGAGAAGAAGCGTCCACGTTAACGTTCACCTGGCCCAACATAAAATCGCTCCGCCTTAGTGAGGCTGCCCTGGTTTATAAAACACGCGCCCCAGGGAGTGTTATTCGAACCGTTTCCAGCCAATCAGAGCGTAGAGCACGGGGAGCGCCGCTGTTTGAATGCTGTGCGGAAACAGGCAGCCTCGCAACCGAGTTGACTAGTGAACTATAGCCCAATGCAGTTAGCTAGCTAAAGAATTAAATGTGGTGCAATTCATGCGTTACCACGTTTGAGAAGAGGTAGACAGCAATTTTAAGTCGTGTGACGACGAGCATCTCTTTTGTTTTTGCTTTTTTCGACTGATACTCGTTAATGAGCTAACCTAGCTGGCTAACGTTAGTTAGCTAACTGCATTGCAACCGCAGATAGCTATTAGATAGGAGCTCCATAATGTAACGCTGGTCAAGCCGTTTGCATCTCTTTGAGACTGAGTGGCATTGCAGTTGTTACTGTTGGGGTCACAGTTGGTAGACCGTTGTGGAGAGCAAACGTCTTGAGAGCAGTCAAGATCCACGGGAGGATGAGTTAGCGTCAGACTTCTGAAGAAAGTGATTAGGTTAGAGAGGCTCGAGTCGGGACGAAGCTGATACAACCTCGAATGCCAGGTTACTTTGGTCCTGACAGGAGAGGGGACGGACTGTTGTAAAGTTAATTTGAAAGTACGCGATAGAAGTGTAAAATAAAGGTCATGGAGAGAAATGTGATGCGTCTAGTGGCTGTGCAGCACCTCCGCACAGCGTACGGGATAAAGACAAAGAACTGGAACAAAAACAAAGCAGCCAGCTGTAAGTCGACAGCCAGCAACTCGGTAAGTTTAAAGAGAACAAGTTACCAACGTAATAGCACGATTTACTTGCGTTTAATTCGCAGAGACTGAAACTTTTCGGCTTGATAAACTATTATGACAGGGCACGAATCAACGAGAGTTTCAGCCTTGGACGCACTATTGTTTAGTCTGTTGCATCGAATTAGCATATTACTGAAAGCATGTCCCCAGTGATGAGGCCCATTTGTTCGCATGCTGTTGTCACCCACGTCAGTCACTGCACGCGCTTTGTCTGTTCTCGTGGTTATTCACGCCGTACACTTCTTTACCAGCGATAGAAAGCCAAGTCCAGCAAGACACGAAAAGGGCAATGTTTTCTCCTAAATCGTCATGGCACGTTGTTATGATCTTTTTGGATGTTTGGGCGATAGAAACTTGTAATTCAGGCGGCACAGTTTCACCTCTACAACATATGCCATACTGAAATAACAGGCAGTTCATTTGAAAATGACCACTGAAGGCCCTCTCTCTCTTTGTTCACTGTGCTCTTGATTTGTCCACAGCAGTCACGAGGTTTGTTGCAGGAGATTTTGTGACTTTTCAGATGAACATTGAACTTCTGCATTTGCTTGATTATGCCCTAAAATATGGGGGGTGCGAGGCTTTAGCTCAGTGAGTGTGAAGAAAGCAGGAACTTAAATGAAGCAGTTCTGCTGCACTGAAAAACACTGGGCGGATTCAGACTATTGAGGTCAAAATGCAACACAAAGTGGCTATTGCTCCTTTCGTCATTGTTCTCTTAAACAGGAATGTTTGGCAGCCAGCAATCACACCTGACTGATCAGAGGTAGTAGAAACCCAAGCGGTGAAATTCCTGTCATGTGCCAGAGAGCTCTTAGTATTTTAATCAAAGTGGTTAGGGGAAAAAAAAACAAAAACAGTGCTTCCAAGGTTTTGGCATAGATGATGACATGTAGGACGTAATGCTACTGATAGGTTATTAATCAAGAGCTGACTGTAATTTTTCTCAAAGTTTAGCCTCCTTGTTTCAAATCTAACACTGAGCAGAATTAATGTCTTTTTTTTTTTTTTTTTTCTTCTCCAATTGTTCCCCCAGACAAAGGTTTTTGGGGTATCTCTGGAGAGCTTACCGTACTATAATATGGAATTTGGAAGCGTGCCCAGGCAAGTGGCCATGCCTATTTACTTATTTGTGAGTTGGCAAGTTGTTTCTTGTCTCCATTTTGTACAATTTATACTGACATTTTTCTGCCTTCCTAGCTTTCTGGTTGATGCATGTATGAAGCTGCTGGCACATGTCGACACAGAGGGCCTGTTCAGAAAATCAGGCTCTGTCATTCGCCTGAAAGCACTCAGGGTGAGTGATGGCTGAAGCTGACCTTTCTTTTAATTGAGGGACCTTGACCCTGGGAACTGTCTTAACACAACAGAGCTGTGTTCACTCTGTCCAGGCAAAATTGGATGCGGGTGAGGAGTGCCTGCCCACTGCGCTTCCCTGTGATGTGGCCGGTCTGGTGAAGCAGTTCTTCAGGGAGCTGCCGGAGCCTGTGCTACCAACAGAGCTACAGGAGGCCTTCCTCAAGGCCCAGCAGCTCCCCACTGAGGAGGAGAGGACCTCTGCCACCATGCTGCTGTCTTGTGTACTGCCCGAGAGAAACCTTTGTGTCCTACGTCACTTTTTTAACTTCCTCCATAATGTGTCTAAGAGGTGCCGTATTTACATTTAGTTTGATTACTTTATCGTTACATTCAACATCTTTGTCTGGAGTACGTACAGACATCCAAGTACTATTTTGGATTTTTTTATTCCTTTTCCTTCTTTAATCACAGGAGTGCAGAGAATAAGATGGATAGCAGTAACTTGTCTGTAATATTGGCTCCCAACCTCCTTCACACTGGAGATGGCACAGAGAAGATGAATGCCAACACTGAGAAACGCCTCAAGCTACAGGCAGCTGTAGTACACTGCTTCATAGAGAATGCCCTCAACTTTGGTATGACTCCAAGCATCTCACCTGCACATTCTCTGCGTGTCGGTCTACACTGTTGCTTTAAAGCACTAAAATGTTGTTGTTTGTTTGTGACAGGTGTGTTACCACAGTTCCTTTTAGCGAAGGTTCCAGCCATGATGGGCTGTGAGGCGGGGGTTCTGTCCCCTGCTCAGGATGAACTTGAGGAGCTGGACTTAAACTCAGGGATGAAAAAGAGACACAGACGCAGCTTCGGAGGTAAGACTACATCTTCAGAGATTTAGTCTCCCGGTGAAAGTTATGATATTAGTAGTGGAAATTTCTGTATTAAGCTGTAAATGAATAAAGGAAAAAATAACACAGAGAAAGTGTTGATGTGTTTTGAGTTAAATTGAATTGCGCAATAGAAGGAGAGAAGCCACAGTATACAATACCACATGTCTGGTCAACAGCATTCAGTCGTCAATGGTACATCTGTGTTACAATGTATTTATACCCAGCAAGCAGGCTACCAGCCCGCTGTAACACACACACATACTAAAACATTGTCAGTTTCTACATTCTGTCCTTGGTTTGTCTCACATTTCAGATATGGTCAGTGGTGCTCTGAATAAGATAAAAACTAATAGAACACCCACACATGCCACCCAGTCAGACAGTCTTGGTATGTACTGTGGTCAGATGACATAACTCTTGCTTGTCATGTGGCATGATGATTGTAATACACCTGCATTATCCTTAAAACAATAAGCTTCATGTTCCTCAAACAAAATCATAGTCAAATTATTAAGCTTCTAAAATGCATAAATTGTCATTGATTAGCAGCTGCCTAGATAATGAATAAGTGTCATTTAAATAATTTGAGATCATGCTTGTCTTTATTGCCTTTGCCTGCCTGCCTGTCATTTGCATGAATCAGATAATTGTTCTCAGTGCTTTGACTCAGAATCGAAAGAGTAAATCCAACACATTCAAGGACATTAATTCTTTTGTGATTTTTGCCAGTATTTTCTTCCGCAACTCCTGTGATTGCAACACCAGCATCCAAGCGAAAACTTCCTTTGGAATCTGGTCATTCTTTTGGATTCTCGAACAAGAAACGTAGATCTGTCAAAAAGAACCTTGGGATAGATTTACTTCCCAATACACTGTTCAGCGGAGTCTCCACTCCTGGATCAGGTATTGATAGAGGTTTGATCAACTAGGCATCGACTATTCTGCTATCTCTAAAACCTGTGGTTAAATTTACATGTTTTGTGCCCTTTTCTGTACTCTAGCTTATAGTGCTTCGGGAGTCTTGGATTCTTCCCAAAATGCCGTGTCCTCAGCAGGGAGGTCCAGAAGGCAGTCAGCTACCTCTGCGAGGAGGAAGAGTCGACGACTTAGTAACAGACATGCTGTCAACAGGTACGCACTTTCTTTGTCTTCAAATGATCATTCAGAATCTTCTGAAACTTCTGCTAGATAGAAATTACACTTATGATGCAGTAAAAGACATTCACTGAATAAAAAGAATTAAGACAAAGTCATGCCATGTTTGTGTTTAAAAGGTTAATTTAAAGAGAGATAAGAGTTTGTAAAATATTAACTTAAAAGCTATCAGGTATTCTTGACTTATCTTACTGGTATTTGAATTCATGTCCTTTTTCAGAGTTGAATCTGGAAGGGCTGGCTGCTTTTCTCCTAAAGTCAGCAAAAAAGAAGCACCACGCAAGTCTCTGCGCTTGCGTTTTAGCCTGGGGAAGAGCAGCAAGGACGCTGTAAGTGTGGTTGTCTGATAGACTTCACATTCCACTTCTCCGGTTCACAGAAAACCAGTGAAAGATGGTGTTAATCAAGTGAATTCAGGCATTTTCTGCAATTAATTGTATTAAAATTAAATAATATGTTTGCACATGGGGCGTGATGTTGGGGTAAACTGGTGCACAGTAGCACTTTCTTATTGTGTAACATTCCACACTTACTTTAAGTAGCTAACATGTTTAAACTAACGTATGCATTAAAACAAACCTGTTTTTTCAGAACCTTTACATTTGTAATGTTAGTACATAAGTTGTGTTTACAGTTGCATGGTACAAAGCCATAGGATATTTCCCCTGCCTGATTTTCAGTGGTTTAATATGTTAAGCACTCAGGTGAAAGAATGTTATATACTATCAAGTATATACACGGAAAATACTGTAACCTGTTTTCGGTTCAACGGGTGAACTGTCAAGGTGCATGGCTTTCTAATGTTCTATAGTTCTATGTACATTCATGACTTAATAAAAAGTTGTTGACCAACAAATCCAATATCTTGTTTCTTCTGAGTGATTTTTATCATCCTCTGAAGAACTAACCACAAAAGTCATGGAATTAACATATTAATGGTTACATTTAGGGGTAACATCTGTGGGCTCCTTTTTAACAATAATAATAATCTAAAGTTTAATCCTCTTTAAAGTTTCTTCCATCTTTCATTTCTCATTCCATGCTGGTGCTAAAGGGATCTGAGTCGATTGGCTGGCGACTTGCCACTCAGGAGAGTACCACCAGTTTTTGTTTCACCAAAGAGACAGAGTTCAGTCCATCAGTACTCCCCAGAAAAACTGAAAGCAAGAGTGAGTATCCACTAAAGAAATCAAATTATTCCTAATTGAAAATATTTTTTTAATTCCATGGTAATGTTGCAAAGTACAATGTAGTCTTCTGAATTCTAATACTTGCTAATATCCCACTTATTTTCAAAGGCACCAAGTACATCAGCAAGTCTGAAGACAACTTGCTGACCTCCCAGTGTGACTCAAGCGCCCACCAGACCTCATGGAGTGAGGAGACCCATGTAGGAGCCCAGGCTTTCAGCGGAGGGTTTTTCACAGATACACCCATGAACATGTGCCTTAAGAACAACTACGTGTCTGAGCCAGCCATTGTCATATCCAAGCCCCCAACTCCGATCAGCCTTCCAAAGAAGCTGTGTTGTGCTTCTAGTGCTGTGAGCCTCGAGAGCGAGAGCTCCGTCGCTGAGCCCCAGAGACAAACCGGTCCCACCCTACTGAAAATCAAAAAGGCCTTCACAGAGTCAGGTAGCGACCTCCAGGCTGTCGCACAGGACTCCTGCACCTCTGCTGGAGCAAATATGACAAAACCATCAGACAACAGCCAAGTCCGTCCACCTGGGACTCTTACAGTAAGTGTTTGTCCACTGTCTGTGGACATTGAAGCCTCCAGCTTCCCAGCTCAGCAGAGTCTTCTGGCTAATGAACAGAACATTACCTTTGGCCAGATTGAAATAGCTGCTTTGTCTCCTTTGCATATTGATAGTGTAGTATTTGAATCGGGTGCATACTGTAGTCCAGCAGTAAAGGCTGATAAAGGTTCTCTTAGTGTAGCTCCTATCAGTAGCCTTAATAGCTCCATGGTGGGAGACAGTGAAAGTGAGGCACAGCAGGTGAACTGCAGCAGGTTGATCCATGCGCTGGACATCCACAGTCCTGCTCACTTCAAACTGGGTGTCACCTCTGGGCTGCAGTCCACTCCATACGAGCCAGGCCTGGAACTCAGACATGAGCTTAGTACACCTCCTAGAGTTGGTACTAAAATCAGAATGATGCCTGAACAAGATGAATTTTCACCGGAGCTTGGTACCAGAGCCCAAAACCAACAGCCCCTCTCACCACAAAGCCTGGAGACTGAGATGTGCCGGGTGGCAGACCACATTCAACACTTCAATAGTCTCACCCTTCACTCTCCCAGAGGCTCCAAGGCCAGACAAATCAGGTCACCTCTCAAGTTCCAGCGCACCCCTGTGCGTCAGACCGTCCGCAGGATAAACTCGCTTCTGGGAGACAGACCCACTAGGACTGCAGGACTCGCCACCAGCCAGAGCGGTCAAGTGGTGAAGGCGGTGAGCCTTGAGAGCGGCCTCTCCCCTCACCCACAGCTTCAGCCTTACTGGGGAGAGCCACAAGAGGCACGGGCCAACAGCATGTGTCCCATAAAGAAACCACCTCCAGTCCCACCCAGAAAGTCAAGCACCTTGGCCCGTAAACCCAAGCCCTGTGCATTAGGCGATGTGACCAACACAGTCCAGCCAAAGACCAAAGTGGACTCTTCTGTCCTTGAAACATCAGGAGCACAGAAGCCTCTTGTGCAGCAGGTTGCAGAGAAAGACATGAACCATTACAGAGGTTCACCTAGGAACCCTCTCAACCAAGGACGACTGCTGTCTGCTACCAAGCCTGTAGATTTATAGTTCATATTCTTTTTGCCTTTTCTGTTTCCACTTCCTATGCAGGTCTTTGTCTGGTAAACCTACATGACATTAAACATTCCCTCTTATTTTATCAATATTTTCAGGGTTTTAATTTATTTTTAGCCACAGTAGATGCTGTTTGTGTTTTGTTAGGGCCTTATTGGGAGACATTCATATGCCTTATTTGTTTTACTCTAGTAAAACAAGTTTAAAAGCTAAATATTGTCACACATCAGCCTGCAAGATGATATGTTAAGTAGTGTTTAGACTGTAGTGTGCATGGCAAATGATATGACATGTGATTGATGGTGTGACTGGAAATGTTTTGATCAAGTCGTATGCTTTTATTTATGCATTTCATATCTTATCCATAGGTAGATGTTTACTGAAATTGAAGCTGTATCTTTTTTATTACAGAATATTTTCTTACGTTTTTTGTCGGGAACAGAGAGGAGGAAAAAAAACGCACCTTTTCTTGAATTTTATGAAAGGAGAAAAAAAAAGCCAAGCAGTATTGATCAAATCATCTGTCTATCGCAGTCCGTTCATTTCAAAACCATCAAACAGTAAAATGCTCTGCCATGTGTACTGCTTTAGACCAATAAAATCAAATGACATATGTAACTTTCTGTTTGGTTGATTTCTTCCGTTTGGAGAAATTATTGGCACTTGTTGGAGCCACAAGGGGGAGTCATACAATTACTTGTCAGACAAGATCAGAGTGACATGTTTGGTGAAACACCTTGTTCATACTGTAACAGGGCTCAGGAATTAATTTCTTTTTTTCAAAACCATAGATGTGAAATGACTATATGGATATAATGTATTAACAGTTTGTTTTTTGTTTTTTTGCAACGTTTCTTTGAACAAAGTTGGTTCTGGTACATGCAAAAAGATTTCTCTAGCATCTCTGGAGATTTCTTCACTAAATAGACGTTTCTATCTGGAAAATAAACTCCCAGCTACTAGTAGAACGGCACAATACAGTTTGTCAACCATCTTAAAGCTTCTGTTGACATGAAAGAAATATTTATTTTTTTTTTTTTGCTAGCAAAGAATCTGAAGTTTCCAGTGATGTGGTGAAGGTCAGAATCATTCCTTGAGCTTCATTCTCCGCAGCCCCTTTGGAGGCTTGTATGCTTTTCACGTGTAGCAGGACAGACTGAACTTGGACAAAATTTCATGTTCAAATCTTCCCTGTTACTGTTACTCCTCAGTATCACTGCAGTGGTCGTAAATGGACTAGAAGCTTGGGCCGAGGCCATGTGTTAAGCAGATGAGTTTCAGGTCAGAAAAGATGCAATGTTAGGCCAACAAGTTTTTTTTTGTTTTTGTTTTTTTTTTTAACCCTGCTGAAGCAGCGTGAAATATATGAACATTTATCAGGAATGTACAGTAGCCCACAAGGAAACTCCAGCAACGGACAATGTTTAAAGTAAAGGGTAATTACGATGCGGGGGAATTTGATGGTAAAAATTCTGCCCCTGGACCAACAGCAGTGTGGGTAATGGAGTTTTATCTTCCAGAATATCGAAAAGAAACAGATCAAACAAATCACATTTTCACTGATCTTGCTATTTTCAGATATTTAAACTTCTCTTTCTATTATAGCGCCCTTTGTAACTGGTTCATAAAGTGTAAGTGATGCTTTATAAATCGTTAATAACTCATTTAATAATCTTTTCTACATCTGTTAAAAGCCTTTGATTTTTAGTTGCCAGGTCGCGAAAAACCTCAGCAGCTGTCCATCCTACATCAGCAGGACACTTGATTATCTCTCTGGATAGTTTTGTAGTTTCTAACGTAGACATTCCGATGGAAAACGAACCCTCCGGAAAACCTGCAGAATATCTGGACCCCAAATCAGTTTGTCAACAGCTTTTTTTTAAATAACACTAGTGGCTTACTAGAAAAAAGCAAGTATTCATTAATAGGTTACCGCCATTTCTACAGAAAGCTCATCCAGTGGGATTTTTCACAACCTGGCAACCCAAAACAGCTACTCTTATTGACTGGTTAAACTGATTTATAAAGCACTGGTAAATGCTTAATAACCAACAAAAAATACCGCTAGTTACAATTTCTAAACCGTTTTTAAAAAGGTGACTTGTTAGAAAGTAGTACCAACCTTTTTTCTTTAATTAATTTGACCAATAAAAGATATTCACATCGATTTAATGACTGAGATCACTGATAACTCATTTGCATAGTGGCCCAATTATTTGAGAAATTTGAGAGTGCGTAAGTAAACGTACTCTTGTGAGCATGCGCAATATTTTAGAAGCTGTGGCTATCTAATGGAGCAAGGAATACTGTCTGTATACCACACTGCATTGCTGCTGCATGCGCCAGGCTCCTGTTTGTGAGCAAAAGAAGTCCGTTTTTACGAATGATGCAGGAAAAAAAAAAAATTGTCAAGCCAATCTGAGTTTCATGGATGCCTCAGTTGACCAGGCTTCTGTCATTCAACGGATCAGTGAAATGAGTTGGGGTCGCTTTCTTGAGTGGAGGTGTGTGGCAGACAGCCAGCGACCGGTGGCTGTGCTGAGGATTCACAGGTGTGCCGTGATGTGGGAGTCCACTTCGCCGGCTGAGCTCGCGCTCAGGGCGCATGCCTGTCCGGCGTTTGCTCGAGGAGCGTGGACGCCCCAGTTCAGTTTTCAAAATGTTGACGTATTTGATAGCATTATCATCAAGCTCCTTGTGATAAAAAAAAAAAAAAGTATCAACCGTTTTACTTTTTCCATGTGCGCCTAAACTTCAGGCCTGTCCGCGCGCAGCTCCCCCCCCCCCCTCCTCCTCCTCCTCCCCTGCCTGCCCTCGCTGTTCCTCGGTTGTCTGTTTTCTTGAAGTGGGTTCAGGGAAGTGTTGAGGGGGCGGATAGTTCTGATTTTCTCTACATCGTGCTTAGCCAATAATGTAGAGGGAACTGTTGTGCACATCTCAGCTGGCAGACATTTAAAAGGGAGACAGTCCGGCGCTGGAGCAATTTGTATTAAACCCCCCTGGCCCCTGTCTATGGAGCGGTTAGTCTCCCACCCATCCGCAGTCCCGCCAGAGTACAGTCGACAGCAGTAGGTGCCTATCACCTCGGAGGGTGCCTTACAGGACTGACAGGATCAGATCATTGCGCTTGTTGCAGTGGAGGCTCCAACAGGTGAGTGAATTTGGACTATTTCTAATCTTAACATCCACGCCGCTTCCTTTTATTTTATTTTTTAAAACTTGGTTTAGCTTTATTGATCATGGGAATTACAAAACTCCATGCTTGTTATCCGCTGCTGTGCATGTGTGGATGCGTGGAAGGTTTATTATATGCATGAGGTAGCTTTTGCTTTGGCTAAATATGGTAGCATTCTTTTGCGTAATGGACAATTTATAGCTTAACGAATGTGAGTTGCCTCATTGTAATTACATGTTAATATTTCTCACTCAGATATTTAGACTGCTGTAATTCAACCATACAGTGATCATGTTTTTGCACTTCAGCTTCGTTTTGCATGTGGTTTCAAAAAAAAGAAAGAAAGAAAGAAAGAAAGAAAAAGAAAAGCGAGCTCTATCTGTGCGTCTTTACGCAGCGTAAAAGCTCTGACAGCTGTGCGTAACCCGTCCAGAGTTGAAACGGGGTAGGTGATGAATTATTTTCTTCTTCCCCCCAAGGATGGCCAGCTCCACGCGTATCCTTTGCAGTATGGTTTTCATCATCGGGTTGCTGTCCTCTCCCGGGGATTCAAAAAGAAATCGGGGTTCGCAAGGCGCCATTCCTCATCCTGACAAAAACAACCCAAACGAATCGGAGCAGCAACCGCAGCCCCCGCAGGCGGGCTCCGGGTCCCGGCAGAGGCAGGGCTCATCCTCACCGGCCGACGAGGTGCTGGAGTCCAGCCAGGAGGCCTTGCATGTGACGGAGCGCCAGTATTTGAAACGGGACTGGTGCAAGACGCAGCCGCTCAAACAGACCATCCACGAGGAGGGCTGCGTCAGCCGCACCATCATCAACCGCTTCTGCTACGGACAGTGCAACTCCTTCTACATCCCCCGGCACATCCGCCGGGAGGAGGGAGCCTTCCAGTCCTGCTCGTTTTGCAAGCCGAAGCGTTTCACCACCATGACTTTCACTTTGAACTGTCCGGACCAGCAGCCACCCACCAAGAAGAAACGCATCCAGCGCGTCAAGCAGTGCCGCTGTATATCCATAGACCTGGACTAAGAACACGCCGCGATGTGATGTGTGTACGCGTGTGTGTCTCGTTCACTTATTCTTCGCGGACAGGGAAAAAAAAAAAGAAAAAAAAAGAGAGGCTGTCACACAGCCAAGAGCACGTGCCTGTCTCCACCTAGGGATATGCTCCACGTATGTGTGTGTATGTATGTATGTACATATATATACGATGATTCTCCTCTTGCACAACGTGCGAGCGAACTTGGACATGCAACTCACAAAACCGATGCTGATCTGCTTGACTTCACTCCTCACCAGTTTGCCAAGTCCGAAAACAAGCACCGCTGCACCGGAACGCTGACTTGGAGGGGGCGCGTTTTAGGCACGGCCTCCCCGACCCCCAGCGGGACCGCACCAAGCCCCGGTTTTTTCCGACAAGCCAACTGTTCCGGACACTCGTCGCGACGGGAACGCATTCCTGTCCAGTTTCGCATTTCGCGCGCGTTGAAATATGTTTGTTGAACTGGATGTTTCCACTGTGTGGAATTCGATGGCTGAGTGGGGATATCTGTAGATGGGGGGAAAATGCGATTTTGTTTCGATATTCCCGGAATCCTTCGGTTAACCTGATCGATTTCTGTGAATTCCGAAGAACACCAGTAAAAAAATGTTTTGGTTTTTTTTTTTGGAAAGTTGAGTGCCTATTCAAATGTAGAGACAACAGGCTTCTTTGTTAGTTTAATGTACGGTCAATGTACAGGGATGGTTAATACAGCATAGAGATGAAATTGTTGTAAAATGTAAAGCCATCTTTGATGTAACCGGTTTGTTTATTCCTTTGATTAAATGATCCAAACATCGAATAAAGGGATGACGGGATATTGCGCATATTATTTGCAACTTTACAGCCATTCGCGTGGGGAGATGCAGTTCACGATGTGTTGACTGCCCCCTGCCCTCCTCCTGCATGGACCCGGTATCTTCACACTCAGAACCTGGAATAAATTTCATCCTAAAAGTATTGGGTTTTATGAGATAGGACGCAGTTGCCTGTTGCAATTATGCAATTATTATTATCAAATGTTGATTTGTTTTTTTTTTAAATGAGAGAACGCATTATTCCTCAGCCATCCAGGCTGAATATCACCCTTATGATATATATATATACAGTAATCCAGAATCTGTATGATTATTTTGGTGTTTGAATAACTGGAAGGTACAGAATGACTCTTAGCGAATCAGCCATTAGGCTAAAACACTGTAATAATGTCCATCTCAATCAGTTCCACGTTTCTAAAATCTGACTTCTCCTAAAGCAAACTTCCCATGGCCTAACCAATTCCTTATGACTGATGTAATTCTGAGTCATAGTTTATTGAACAGCCCTGCAAAACTGTGAATGACATATAACATTTATTTTCTCGGCGGAGGCCTAATGGAAGTGTTGACAGCAGAACATTAAGAGAAACTGGTTTTACACGGATTCCAAAGTGCAAGGCTTCATCCAAAACGAGTCGGATTTGTTGCGGCATCCAGTTGTTTATTCTTGAAATTTAAAACAATTCCATAAAATTACAGAGCACCTATATGAGAGCTACTGAGGGTAACACGAACTGACACACATACATACAGTAGAGGCTACAACAATTCCTTGGTCAGTATCAGCTCAGTTTTTTGTTTCTCAAACCCTCTGAAGTAAAACAGCAGTTTAAAACTATATAATATCTCATTTTTATACAAAATAAACGGCACACGTGAAAGACTTTGGAGGGTAGAAAAAGTAATTCAAGGTGCAGATTTAATGTTACTCTGATAATGGAAGTCTATCTGAGGTATAGCAACTCGCATGGCTTCAGGTGATATGCTTAAATATTCTCATTACCCAAAGTACAACCCTCATCTCTCCGACATACAAGTAACATCCATGTGAAAATATATCTTTCATCTAACTGACGAATCAGGAAGCTTCTTGGTCGATTCAATCACAACTGAAGAAAATACAGCCTCAAAGGGAACAAAGCTGATAAATACATCTTTCCTTACATAAATATACTTTTTCTTGAATGATACAGGAGCGTGGTTACATCTTACATTTGTGAAAATAAAACGTTGAGCTTCATACACTTTATTAGAAATGAAAAAAAAAAAAAATCTAAAGGGATTTCATCATGAGGCAATACGATTCACGAAAGTTGTAACAAGGAAACGATACCCTTGCATAGGAAAAGAGGTGCGAAAAAAGTGCAAGACATCAGAAGAAATGCCGATAACATGGGAGTGCGGCCGATGGCGAGCTACAACATACAACTACTGCAAGCAGGAAAGTGCTTAAACCGGTGCCGGACATACAGCACTCAATGAGGGATTAACAATTTTGCACTAAGTACATTTCAATTCTCGGGTGAGCGGGTGCATGGCCAAAACTGGTTGTGTCCTTCTAATGGTGTGTGTGTGTGTGTGTGTGTGAGTGTGTGAGAAGGGGTCTGAGGCTAGGGGCCAGACTCGCTGCCAGGTTCTGCTCTTCTCTGGCCGTCAGTCTGGTTCAGTGAAAACACGCATTACAGTGAAAACTCCACATACCGATTATGTACGCACGCACGCACGCACGCACGCACCCACACACACACTAACACACACACACACACACGCACTGACTCACTCACACACACACACACACACACACACTCGTTAATACACAACATGTCTTCATCTGCACTTGAAACCCAGCGCAGATCATTTATCATACTCCTAAAACCCGCACGGTCCCTGACGATTCTACAACATGACATATTTACAAGACTTTTAATGGGCCATGGTGAATGAACAGCTATTCACTACAGCAGAGGACACTGTGAGCTGCTTTCCTACTGCCCCGAGAGAAAGATCTGTTTTGTCAACAGGGATTTTCCTCTGAGCAAAAATCAAGGGGAACAGCAACAACGTCTTAACACTTTGATTTTGTTGGAGCATTTTCAATACGCATGCCGTCTCAGGTGGCGCCCGCAGATTTGAAAGGAATGGGTTCTCAAGCTCTTGTAGATCCAGAAGGAATCTCGTGGATGCGTCAGCTGGCACTGTTGTGAATCCCACTGACCCACTGAGACCTTTCAGGAGCTGGGCACTGAGAGGTCACGCCTAGCTGGATGAATGAGGTCAACCTTTAGCCTCTGAGACTCTCATCACTTTGGCTGTGTCAGCCATGCATCCTTGGTGCAGGAGTTCTACAGAGAAGGCTCTACGTGAGGGTGGACGGGGATGGGTGGGGGTGTCCGGTGCAGAGATACAGCAGTGGGAGTAGTAAGAGTCCAGTGAGGTTTTGTTGTGAGTTCGTATGGGGCACAGAGGGCAGTCCAGTGTTTTTGAGGCAGGTGGTAAACGCAGGAAGAATGAGGCCTGCACACTTTCTCACCTGAGATCTCGTCCAACTTTATTACCACCACCACTCATTTCTTCTTCTGCTTTGTCACTCGTCATTTCAGCTTAAGGGCACGCTGGCTTCCTTCTGCCGCAGCCTCTCTTTCTGTTGGCAAGAACCACAAAAAGATCCGATTTACTGATTTCAGCGCTGACACAAAGAAAGAGCAGCTTTCAGGAAACTCCATTTCTCTGCTGTATGTAGATCAGTTCTTACCAGACTGTTGGCATTGATCTTCTTGGTTTCAACTCTCTTCTCCGCTGTGATCTTCTTGATGTTTTCTTGAGCCTCCTTCAACCTATGGGGAAAAAAAAAAATGCTCTGGAACAAAGAAAATGGTACTTGTGTAACTTGTGAAAATAATATAAAGTCAGTGGCCTGTCATCACTGTGTAACTTGCGAAGTTGTTTGTAAGAGCAAGATGTATAAGTATTTCCCTAGGGCACCCTGTCATGGAGCCTTGTAGAGACACAGACACACACACACACACTCACACACTCAGGAGTTTGCGGTCAGTGAAAGCCCCATGAGTGTGAAGCAGTAGAGAATGACAGTGGGTTGATGAGATAATGAGGCAACCTTTAAAAAACACTTGGCTTTTATGAGTGCGCAAACAGTATTTAAAATAAAGTTAATTGTACATAAGCACAGTCAGCTGTGAGTAATGTGGGACGCGATTACCTAATAAACAATTAAGAGAGAGCACATGGATCCATGGCAGCCAACTCGCGAGACAAAGGCTCAGTTCAGAGTGAAGCAGCTTTGACGATGTAAGCGTAGCGTAGGTGTCGAGTGTAAGCTCACATTCTTGATAGGACAACTTCAGAGCGTGAAGAGCCAGGAACGTACTGCATGATACTTAAAACTGCAGCCCAAAGTGACCATGCAGTTTGGCTGGACAGTACCAACAGCTTCTTCCATCGCTTCAGTACCGTTGTTGTCTCCGCATGTGCATCTCTTCATCCGTTCTTCATTCTCCCATAACGCACGGCCTGTAATGGCCACAGGCTGCTGTCCACCTCCTAGTAAAGCCAGGCGGCCGCCAGGAGGGTCTGCCTTCCCTCGGTGGAATGCCCCGCCCTCCCCCTCCCAACCCCCCAACCCTCAGGTCAGAGGAAACATCATAAATTCAGGCACGGGGCCGAGGCCTCAGCTACTCCCGTTCGCCTCCTCTTTGATGGCCCCCCTCTTTGCGTTTAATTACGACCCAGCACCAGAGCATCACCCTCGCACAATTAGTGCTAATTTGACCTGAAGTCCAGAGGTGTTAAGCATCTACCCAAAGGTGACAGAGACGAGAAGTGTAACGTGCGGATGACATGGTTAAGCCTTACGTTATAGGCCAAGTTTGCGTTTTGCTGGGGTGCATCCACTGACACAGAAAGAAGATACTTCACACAAATCTTTCTGCCAGAATTAAAAGTACAATCCTTAAGATTTTCATGTAATCAAACACAGTTTTTATACTATTTACAGTTGCCACTTTGTCAGCAATAGCCATTATTACATTCTGTCATTACCCCTCTATACATTCCTGCTCTGGATTCCAATTGCCTTCACATGCGCATGAAACAACACATGCATGCAATCAAACCCTGTTGTTTTTAATTTGATCTCTGTGATATCAGCCTCACTGTTTTCTGTTCACTCTCCTGACGTTCAATAAGAGCTGCGTTAAGTTACTGCTAATGCAAAAGAACATTTCCGGTAACTGCTGCTTCACACGGGGGGGCTTTTATTATTGACTGACTTCTTTATTAAACAACTTCTGGTTTTGCGTTTGATTACACCAGTTGATCTTTAGCTGCTCGATGAGTGTTTACTGTTGTATCAAACCACACTTGCTGTTACCACTGTAATGAAGGACGTCACCAAATCAGCCAGAGTGTAACTTCTAACAAGTCAGGCTTCACCAGAGGTAGCAGCCAGCTTTTCATGACCCTCACTGGATGGAGAAGTGAGAAATGGAGCAATCTCTCCAGAATCCAACTCACCTCTCCTTGGAGATGTTCTTGCTTTGTCGTATCCAGGTGTTCTTGAAGTCATTGCAAAACTCATACCAGAGCATAAAGACGTACGTCGGGGCCACTTCTTTCTCCCCGGATTTTGGCTTAATACCAAAGTAGCTCACCATGTCCTGGAAACTGTAGATAAAAACAGAGTGGCTGCACAAATACCGTTGTCTTATCATATATAAACACTTCTTATTATATAAGAATTATATATAAGTATATAATTATATACAGTTATATTATATAACAATTAAAGACATAAATTACAGTATGTTTCATTGAATTACTCTAGATTGAAAAGTCAAAGCTGTAAACTAGAAACACAGACAAACAGAGGGTAAAAACAAACACAGACACAGCACACACAGAAAAAGATGGATGGAGAGTCAGGCAGAGAGGCCAGAAACAGAGTTGGAAGGAGAGTGTCCACCCTGCTGGGCCACGGGGGAGAGCCAGTAGCGGCAGCTCCATTATCACATTGACCTCCACAGCCCGCAGGGGAAGACTGCCAGAGGAGACGGAGACTGCCAAGACCAAGCTGCTACTCCTCCAGACACAGCAACACACACGCACTCACACACACACACACACACACACACACACACACACACACACACACACACACACACACACACACACACACACACACACACACACACACACACACACACACACACACACACACACACACACACACACACACACACTCTCACTGTGAACTCACACCTACAGCTCCAGGAACATATTTACTGGCAGACGGTCAAAGATATGAATATGATACAATATGTGCACATGTGAGTTTGCTCAGACAGGTGCGCACACATTAAAAAAAAACAAAAAAAAAGAAAAACATAGCGACACATCAGATCTGTGTGAATAAACAGACCCTGGATTTTCTGTTTTCTGTTCACTAGGCCAGACTGTAGCACTGTTGTAGGCCTAATTCAATTGTAACCAAATCTGAACTCTTTGCAAAGCTCTCAGCAGCACACACAAGGCTTGAAAAGCAGCCTGCTGCTTCAGACTCCCTCCCTAACCCAAACATGAAAGACATTTTCTAGCCGTGGCCGTCAAAGGGTCAGTAAAAGTTGGCTATGATTCAAGGGATGCTCCCTGTCCCGTTGACACCCAGATAGGTTCTGACCTCCAGATGCTAAGTGGCTTTTCGCAACGCTAATCTAAGACATGCTCATGTTTTGTGAAACGGTGCAATATGCGGCCCAGACGGCATCCTAAAAGCTGTGGAGAAGAAAAAAATTAAAAAAGGGATCCTGCGTGAGCCTGCTTCCCATTTCCCAGAGATGCGTCATTTCGCTGGGATGCTCAAAAAAGGAGAGCGCTCTAGATCATCCTGTATGCCACAGAAGAAATCAGAGGCTCTTGGATGTTTAGATTGACCAAACAGACGAGCCGTCCTAAGTAGCTTTGTTGCAGCCAGCCTGGTCTGGCATGATGAACAGGGTCTCTTCTCCATCAGCTCCTCTCCTGACCCTGGGTCATCATGTCAAAGCATGCACAAATCAAGCAACAAGCTTTTCCTTTTAGCCCTCTGAGCATATGCAACAAGCAGATACACAAAGCTTCACTCAAAACAGATGCAAACACACTCACACATGCAAGGATACCTACAACATATAAACAAAATCAAGCAGAACTGAGTTCATGTGCGAGCACAGAATAATTACACTTATACATACATGCACAAACACACACACACACACACAAACTTTTGTAATTCATGCTATGATGCCATTGCCGTGAGAGGGTTTACAGCAGCACCCACAGCCAGCATTCCTCACTGACAGCTATAAAAAAAGACCCATTACAAAACCATGAGCAGCCGTGAGAATCGGGAAATATTTGGACAGGCAACTCTGCATTCCTTTGTTTCCAGAGTAAAAAGATTACAGAAGTAAACTGCATGTTGTTGGCCGAGTCAGCAGAGGCACTACGCCATTTTGTGCCATTGTCTTCATAAAATGCCAGAGAAGACTACACCAACTAGCTTCCATGAAACCATAACTGCATGGTGGCTGTCGAGGCGGCAGTCGGGCCAAATGAAATTGAGCATGATGGGGGAGAAGAGAACTTAATGAGACGGAACTGAGGACAGCACCAGAAAACCTCAATGGGACCAAACTTGAAGCAGACAAATTAGGGCTGCAAGTCGAGGAAAAGGCCTCAGTGCTCGTCATGGATAGGCTGTGCGCCCCAGATAATGGTTTTTACAAAAAGTGAAAACCCAGAGATGAACTTGATAGAGCTGTCTTTCTCATGAGAATGACACTATTGGTCATTCAGACGACTGAATTTTGTAAACTGACGAAAGGATGATCACAACGATCACATGAAACTTTCGCTCAGCCCGTACCGTACAAGGTGACATTTTCCCTGAGCTTCATTGTAAAACAAATCTGGAGCAAACTGTGATTAAAAATGAACAAGCTGAGCTTTTCAAGTTGTTGTTTTACATGTGGGAAATGTTTTACCTCAAGTAATGCATAAGGTCACTGCACCAACGTCAACTACATTATTTCATATGTGACTGTGCATACATTTGCCATAGACATCTGATATGTATCGATACTGGAATAAGGCTAAGAGCCCAGAGCATCACGAGTTGCTCTGTGAGGCTGTGCACAGCAGTCCTTTGAGCGAAATGGTAACGCAAGCAGGGTAACATGCTCACAATGACAATGCTAACCTGCTAATATTTAGCAGGTATAATCTTCACCATGTTCGCCGTCTTAGTTCAGCATGGTAGCTGGTTTTTGCAGGTATTCATTCCCAAACCAAAGTGTTGGAAAACTTAAAATTTTAACCCTGAACTCTGAAAAGTTATATTTCTGACAGACCAACTGAAATCCATACAGCCACACCAGTGGCATGGCTGAAAATGATTAGGGCTATATATACACATTTGATACGAGTGCCAATACGATACCCGAGTTGCCAATACTAAAATACTTTTTTCCCCCACTTTACTTTTGAGGAATTTAAAATTCTTTACCTACAAAACTGCGACTGAAAATCGTTGAATAAAAACACAAGCAGCCATGCAAAACCTTCACCTGAAAAAGACGGTCTTAAAATGGCAAAACTCCAGTTTATATCAACAAGTGTCCGATCAAATAGTGGAGTCAAGGCAGTTTTATTAATATTGCCCAAAATCACTCATGTCCATGGGTAAGGATAAGCAAGGTAGAGTAAAAATCTGACCTGACATTCAGCTTTTGGCGCTCGACGGTAGAGCTCAAACAATTTGGCAATTGATCAGAGTCGTACGATTGAAAATTAGTTGCCAACTATTTTGATAATCGATTATTCATTAAGTTATTATTCCAAGTTAAATTCTTAAGTGGTCATTAATTTAATATCTTTGATGTTTAGACTGGTGGTCGGACAAAACCGGCAATGTGAATTTTCGTGGACATTTTTCACTATTTTCTCTCATTTTATAGACCAAATGAGTAATTGAGAAAATAAGCAGCAGATTAATCAACAGAATAGTTGCAGCCCTGTTTAACAGTTTTCATTACTCTGTGCTACGGACACATTTAGGTCAGAGCCAAACATTACTGAGGTTTGACACTCAGCCATAATTCTTGTCCATATCCCGATGCCGATTCATATCACCCTGCCCCACTCACTCACAGGCGTCTAAACTCACTGACTCTTCTTGAGGCTGAGGTATTAGGTAGCAGTAAGGATGTGCTGTCTGTTTCCTTTATTAACACAGAGCCATAATATTTGTTTCTCCTGCTGCTGTTGTGTGTTTGTGTGTGATTCTTCCTCACAGCGCATGCAGATGTGGCCAGGGCCCCCAGTGCCCGCTGACGCCGCCATATTCATCAAGCACGTGTCTTTTTTTTTAGTGGCTCTGTGGTGGGAACCTGAGAGCGAGCCCCCCACCCTTCCCTCCTGCTCTACCTAGCGCCAGTCCGCCAGCCTTCGTCTTTAGATGAAATTAAAGGAAAACTTCATTAAAGGCAAAAAGGT
This sequence comes from Xiphias gladius, assembly GCF_016859285.1. NCBI lineage: Eukaryota > Metazoa > Chordata > Actinopteri > Istiophoriformes > Xiphiidae > Xiphias > Xiphias gladius. Next base: position 11,261,369 of record NC_053409.1, read on the forward strand.
GCTGTCAGCCGCGGGGCCCTTTTGATCAATATTTCCCCCCCAAGCTCAACACCTCCATTACAGTGGTGTCACTCGCGCACATGAGGGTGCACGTGGGGACACGCGCAGGTGTGCGCGCGCACACACACACACACACACACAGAGACACAAACACACAAACGCACACACGCCAGTCCAGTCCAGTGAACAGAGTAATCGCTATAAGGTGAGGGTGGCAGTGAGGGACCAGGACAGAGAGCGAGAGGTGCAGTCTCCCCTCAGGTGCCCTCTTGGCTTGAAAACAGCAACATGAAACAGAACACTTCGGAACCATTCACCGAGTTGTAGTGTTGTCCAAAGCAATCAACATCCTGATCGTTTATAGTTTCCATTTTCTTGCAACAGGCGTCTTTCCCTTTCTCCTTTATGTGTTTTCATGATTTACTTTGGAAGTGGGAGAGTTACGATATAAAGCAAACAATTCTGCTCTCTATCCAAACAAGGCAAAAATAATCTATTTGCTTTGTTTGTCTGCTCCACCATCTTTTTCCAATATGAAATGTTCCAGATATGATTTTGCTCGGACAGCGAACTCAGCGGCTGCCAGTGTGTCTTGCGTCTATAAATCAGATGCCTCTCAGAAAACTCTTTGGGAGTCTTCTGCACAAAACATGGCAGATAAGAATGATATGAACTGAAGGGGAGGAAGCACAGGGTGTTCAGTCTTAACATACAGTATGCCGCACATTATTTATGTGTAGAAATTCGTTGCTGTTTCTGTTAAGGACGGTCTCTTGTTTATTTGTCCTTAGACAAATTACAAAAGACCTAGAAGTTAGCACAGATGCATTTTATACTTGAAATATCTCCTTGTGCGCATAAAAAATTGTGCTAAATCCTTCGAAATAAATCACTTCATCCCGCAACTTTCCACTCAAGGTTGGACTTTCTCACCAAACCAGTGAAACCATGATACTGAGAAGCCCCTACATCTTACCAGAAACTTTATCAGCTGCCTCTAATAACTGTATACAACTATACAAATAGCAAGCATTAGTGCTGTCAGATACCAGCCATCTTATCTATGTGAAGCATGCCAAATAACTCAACACTGTTATGTGGTGTTTGCAATCCATAACACTTGTCTGAATTCCCTTGTTGAGCGATGAAATCCAAAGGAATTATAATTATTTTCTATCCAAACATGATATTTCATTCATAATTTCAAATGCGGCTCAACTTGGGTTTGTTAAAGTCGGTTTCCTACCTGTTCTGTGCTGAATTGAGCTGGTCCTCTTCAGCTGAATGCTCCTTTTGAGCTGTAAAAAGAGAAAATGTCAGATTAATACAGATTATGGGACATGTTATGGGGGCTTTTGGTGACATAGACGACAGCTACTGAAAACTCATCCCAGGTCACCAGTGGAGTCCAGAGGGGGGCACTGTGTTCATTAGCCATTCTTAGAGTTGTCAAGCGAAGGGAGGAGGAAGAGGAGGAGGAAGAAGAGGAAGAGGAAGAGTAAGAGGGGGCTTTGGGTTGAGATGTCATTGACAAAGCTAACATATGATCCGAGTGACAGTTAAGCGCATTGTAAAGTTTGACATGCGTCGGTGGGTGCTGACGCATGAGAGTGTGAGCCTGTGACGCCTGGGCTCGGGGCGGGGAGTGGGGGTCTGTTTGTGAACGTGTGTGTTTGTGAACGTGTGTGTCCACATACATGTGCACGCTCTAAGCAGAGCTGAAGCAGGGGCGCAGGGTTGAGCAGAGAGGCCTGGGAACTGGAGGCTCCTGTGGACTCTTGCCATGTAAAAGTGTCTAAATGCAAGGCAGATGTGTGCGGCGGGCCAGGCCGAGGTGCAAGAATTTATCTAAGGCCAGAGAGTGCCTGTGATCTCAGATTTATTGCATTTTTCCAGATTCATCCTTTTTACAATGATGGGGGACCTTTCCTACTTGAAGATTTAAGAGGGGGAAGTCTCCAAAAAATTGTTCAAAGGCAGGTTTGGGGGTCTTCTGGGAGAAGGTGAGCTTACGCCTCCGACCAATCAACCTTTTTACTTCTTTTTTTTTTTTTTTTTTTGTACATGTACGTGGGCAAGGGGGCGTTTTTTTTTACATGTATGAGGTAAACCTAATGAAGGGGGTGGTGGCCATGTCTGGGATAGAGCGAGGAGGGGGGGGGAGAGAGGAGAGGGGCCGTGACCAATGGCGTTAGTCTCAGTGGGGGTCAGGCTGGCGCCTGAGGTACCTCTCTGGTGCGACTGTGCAGAGGTGGCACTGGAGCCGAGAGGCTGAGGGAGAGAAAGAGAGAGAGAGAGAAAGAAAGAGAGAGTGGCCCAGAGTGAGAGGATGTGTGAAGTTTCTCTTCCTCCGCTCCCTGTGTAAACATGAAACCAGTAGTCGCTAACTAGAAAGTTATGAGACGTGCATGCTGAGAGGGACAATAAATTAGGGCTTTAAAACTCTGACACACTTTTCCAAACCGCTGCTTTACCTAGCAGCCAGATAACAGGGAGATAGAGAGCGATCTAAGAGGGATGCCGAGGATTTCCATAAAGCATCCTCTTCCATTTCTCTGTACTACTTCTGTTTAGGACTCAGATGCATCTTTAAGACTTCATCAAAAACAGGACCCTTGGAGAGCTGCTATCCGCAAATGTCATACGCGCTATGTAATTCGGTCACAAGTGGAATTTGGGTTATTGGGTTGCGACTTACTGACAGCAAAACGGATGTGATGATACACATGAATTTCCTAAGAGAGCCAGTGAAATGAGACTTGCCCAAGCTGAGATTAAAAGCAGGAATTTGTTTTCAATTAGTCATGGCGTGTATTCAACATGAAAAATATGCCGGTCAGAGTATCCCCAGAGGTTTCAAAGAGCTCCTATTAACAAGAGAAGGTGGTTGATTAGATGCTGGAACTACTGCATTCAGATCAGGGAAAGCTTTTTTCTCCTTTTTTATGAAACCTTATACTTTTGGATGAGAGAAACAAATTGTACTGGAAATACAAAGCCAAATTCCAGAAAGTCAGTGAGCGAGATCAGATCAACTATGTAAAATCCAGAGTATGCACACTTAATACAGCATTCAGGCAAATTCAAATGGAAGAAAAAGGGCAAATTCCAGAGCGTACGTAGGACTTGGCTTTTAAGAGGAGCAAAAACAATGATGGAGAAAGGCCTTACAAGATTTCTGAGGTATCCCTTGTCAGATCTGGGAGAGATCACACAGTCAAGTTTAAGCGGCAGAGCGCAGGGCGTTTGGGTTCACCTTGCAGGCCCCGCGGTGCGCGTCTCCGCAGCCTGGCTTACGGGTCAGTGCTACTCAGAAACACAACTCTCTTTGCAAAGTTCTGTCTCTATCTGTTCACTCTCTGTTATACTTTGCTCCTCACGTACAAGGAAGAAGTTATGCTACACAGTTCATTTCAATATCCAAAATCATGTGTCAAACACATGTGTCTGTGGTCAGCCCTCCTGAGTGTCTACCCAGGTGAGAAATTCACTGATTCGCTGATGAGTCAGAGTTTAAGAGTCTCCGATACGCTTTGATGTGAGAACTGTTGCTTTGTTTGCGCCTTCTGAAGTCATGGATTCATCACGAACGATGATTAAGACACCGTTCCTCCTAAAGCATGGGCAACAGCTCGAGGAATTCTGTTTATGAAAGAAAGGTTTACAAGTATTCCACTGGAAAGTTTATGTTCAAGATGTGCCTTTGCAAACCAATGCTGTTTTATAGACAGTGGCAACCGCAGTGATTTTAAAAGCCTTCAGATATTTTGCGATACTTGCCAAAGCTCAAGGGAAAACTTTAGCACTCAGAAGTAGTCAAGGTGGATAAACTAACTAGAACAATGTCATGGCACAGACCTGGTATGCAATAACAAACATCTTTTCAGGAATTATACAGCAAACATGGACTCAAAATTCTCACCCTGCCCTAGAAACGTATGGCTAAAATCTCCTGGCCAGATACCTCATCTGACTCTTTACATAGAGAGAGGGACTCTACTGTGCTGCACACACTGTGGGCAGCTTACCAACCTTTAATGTAGGCTACTTGTTGCATGATAGAGGCACTTGACTTGACTCTGCTGAGGACACACACTGTAAAAACATTAGTCTTTCACTCCAGAAAGAGAACTAAAGAGCTGCTTAGCCCAAATGACAAAAAAATGTATGTTTTAGTGGTAACTATTCGTGCAGATATTTTGGTTCTGGTCTGCCTCGAAGATGTCCGCTGCCGTCCCAATAAAATGGAAGTCAATGGAACTTTGTTTGTGGTGCTCATGACGCTGACCCTCGCTCGCTGCTGCTGAGTTCACTGTCGTCGGGCGCTGGAGCTCAGTGAGCATCCGATGTGCTTTGGCTTCGCTTTGACAGTGAATACTCGGGGAAGCTAACTAGCTTTATTTCAGCCTTTGGAGGGCACTGATGACGTGTCTGGTCTACCCTGCAGGCTTCTTTGTGGTGTGCAAGAAACGTTGAGGTTTTCACTCAGCAGCAAAGTAATCAGGACAGATGGTGGAAGTGGCAGGAAGTGGAGGTTTGCCTCCACCGCTTTTTTGGTGACACTTTTACTGTTTATTTATGCACAACTAGATCTAGTGATGTGACAGCAGGAGAAAGAGATGGAGCCCTCTGTGGCAAACTTAGACGCCTTAATGGCATTCACTCGAATACGAGGGAAGGTTTGTGTATAATAAAACTTGAAATAAGCATATGGGTGTCTAATGGGCAGCATGGACCATCACTTTAATGATAACGGAGCCATAACTCATGGAAATGTGTACATAGTCACTTTCAGTAATGGAACTACCATTGTACTTGTGTTTAAAAAGTAGAGAAGTTTGAGCTTTGAATCAGATGTGGTGGGATTCTGTGTTTCCTTTTTTTGTGTTTGTTTCTAGGGATTCTCATCCCTCCAAAGTGAAGTTTGTAGACTTGATTCTTTCCAGTAGGAAGGCACGAATTTAGGATATTTTATCAGTATGTTACAAGTGGAAGCTACTACAACAATTATATAAAGGTGGGATGGAAGAAGGTAGGAGATCGCTTGTGTCTTGGTCAGAAAGGGGACAGACGGCAAATGATCAGTGTGTCGGGGAAGCTCTGCTCCTGTCCCGGTGGTCCCCAGGCCTGATCCACTAAGGCCGGCCAGTCTTTACAAGGCCACAGCCAGAGATGTCCTGCCAGCTTTATGGCAGCCGAGAGTACATGAGAACCATGTTAGAGGCAATGTGATCCCTTCTACAGGCCTGTAGACCCCTGTCCTCATGCTGTCTTACAGCGCACTGAGACGCCCTCTCTCAGCAAGAACACACACACACACACGTACACACACACACACACACACACACACACACACACACACACACACACACACACACACACACACACACACACACACACACACACACAGATCCTGCACCACCCAGCTGACATGGCAAAAAAAGAAAAAAAAAAAACAAACAAAAACTAAAACATAATTATACCTTTTGCTTTTTAAAAGGTCCCATGCTGTGTGGCTCGGTGAATAAGGGGCTTTTCTAGTTCTGTGAGCTCAGTTTCATGACTATCTCCTCACTCACTAAGAATTTTCATTACAAGTTTACATGAGTCAGGCCAGCTTATAATCAGGACTCGGGGCAAACATCCATCATCGCTATCTGGCTATCTGGCAGTCAGGACTTCATTGTGTGTCACTGTCCATGATTTGGAGGGATTGGGAGAAGATTAAACAATTTATCCCTTGTGAGTTGGGGGGAGGAATAGAAACTATTTTGGAGACAATCAGAAAAAAATGTAATGTAAAACAGAGCTACAAAATTAAAGGGACATTTATTTGAATACATTTAGTGCAATTTACATCTTTTAGGAGAAGAACCTCCTTATTGTTTATCGTGGAATTATAAAAGTAACTATGAGGTGAAGAACAAAATTAACAAGTTTTTAACCAGCGTACCATATATGGAATGATGTTTCTCTGATTACTGTTGTCTACTGCTATGCAGAAAAAAAAAAAAAAAAAAAAAAAAAAGACGAATCTTAGCTTCATTCACCTGCAGAGATAAATCCCTTCATCTTCTCCTGGAAGGGCTGGAGGTGTTCCTCTGACGAGTTGGCACACACCTTCTGCACTTCCTTCTCACAGGCTGGAGGAGAGAATAGTAAAGAGATGGGACGGACATGATAAATGACCACAAAGGCAGAATAAGATTTAAAGTGGGAGGAAAAATGAGCCGAAAGTGTTAATGTAAAAGTCATTCAGGGATATTATTAAAAACTGGAAAAAAGTAATTATTAACATGATGTAGTTAAACACTGTGAAATTAGGGTTCATCCAAATGTGGTGAAGACAAAGACATGATCACTAAAAACGAGCTTGGTCTGTCTTTTAAGTAAGAAATGATCATTCCAGTAAAAAAAGGCTAAAACATTTAACTTGATCTATAGCTTATTCCCAAAAATAGATTTGATTTGATACATGATTTATTGCTATTACCCTCTCTTTCTGTAAGTGTCTTCTTTCTCCCTTTTTTTTTTTTTTTTTGGCACTGTGGATTAGTGCACTGAGAAACAATGTGGGATGCACTCCCTTACTTAAATGAATAGAAAACAAGAGGACAAAAAAGGAAATTTCAGGTCACTTAAAGTGTAAACAGTGTGTGCTTTCGAGTGGGATTTTAAAAATGAAGTTGTAGATTTATTTGTATTTTGGTTATTTAGTTACTCTTCTTCCCGCTTGGCGGGGAGCATCCCATGGTTTACGTATCAGTAATACTTGTGTGTTGTTTTACATGTTTTACACTGCAGTGGACAATAAAGTTGTGTTGTACTGCACTGTATCCAGCGCCGTCTGTACATGTGAGTGCAGCAGATGTGTTTGTTGTTTGTGGACGGGGTTTTTCTTCGCGGTGCCAAATGACGCAACTCGCATGAGCTCAGACGAAACGGCCGTGACTGAGTGTTTTCCTGTAAGCCTGGGTTACTACACTATACACACATAGACGCCTGGTGAAGTGACTTTTTGCACATTCCTCTAACCTCATTATTGGCTGCAATAAATACCTAAACTTGCTTATGACTGCATATCTAAATTGTCCTGCAACACAACAAGAGCATTAACCGGTCTGGCTGCTGTCTCACTTCACTGCGTCGCTGCTTTTTAGGTCTGAGTTTGGCTCTCATGTGTTTGCATGTGGAGCCGCTGCACCTGCAGTTCAGTAAACTCACTCTATTACATCTTGGACGTCTTTATAAATCAGACAGGAAACACAAGGCCTGAGCATTAAAAGTGTGGAGTAACTACGTGCAGCCTCACAGTCTGGATTCCAGGACACTTTTTACATTGAGGGATAGTGAGAGCCAGAAGTTATCAAAATAAAAAACAGAAATCAGCAACCATACAAACATCACAACCAAAATATCCTGTTTGGACAAACCACAGAACCGTACCAGAAATCCCCCAGTGCAAAAGGACCCATTAAGACAATGTTTAAAACACAGAGCCTACAATTTAGAGGCGGCCCTCTTTCAAATGTGGTCCAGACAGCAACGGCCGCAAGGAGGAAGCCCACAAAAACACAGCAGCTGTAAAGAATGAAAACTAAAAGCTGCGGTTTGAGACATTGTGTTGGAGTGATAAGACATTTTTTGAAGGTGCATTCAAAAGGCGGATTCTCCTGTATCAGGCTAAACACAAGACCTCAGAACTTAAGGACCGTTGCTAGAGATGTTTAAAGTTCTTCCGTTGTCACAAACGAAGCCAAAATGTGTGTTAATGGAGCAGTGAATGTTAATATGGTCCTCTTTTGCACAAACAGAAAAGTACCCATCTCACAAACTTTGATGGGACAAGCCAAGAGAAATCCGATTCAACAAGAGAGAAAATTGTTGTACTGCTGTATTATCTTTTCATTTCATCTATTTTTACAGTATTTTCATGTATATTTTGCTTTTAGAAATGTTTTTGTAAAAGCTTTTATTAAAGTAATTACATACATAATTATATGTATTATACGTACATAATCTCTGCTTGGATGGGCTGCATAAATAAAAAATATCAATATTTTTTTATTTTTTTATTTTCTGTATTCCTTAACATTTGGACTAATAGCGTAATTTTGACTGAATGGTTAATAATTCACAGGCTTAGTAAGATTTTGCTTAAAAATGCAAAATTAGCATCTATCTATGTATATATCTCCAACGACCTGACTGCTTAGAACTCAAATCTTACATATAATTTAATCAGTGGTAACTCCATTTTGGATTTTTAATATCACAGTAAATGCATAACCATTTGTGTCAATAATAAAAAAAAGTGAGAATTAAATAATTCAAACTAAAAATAATAATTAAAAGGAAATTATATCTTGGATTAACATCATGGCTATTATTACAGTAGTTATATACATTGGTAAATATTTAGAAATGATACTGACTCATCATAACTGAAATGCACGTACAGATGTAGTTTGACTAGTAACAATATAATTTATATGATGAAAACATAACTATCTGCAATCAGAGACTGAATGGAAGTCAATGGTAGTTTTGTCTCTAATAATTCAATTAGAGACCAACAGAATTTATATTTTGACTAATCCGACCTGAATAATGCACATTTATAATTCATATTTCAATTACAAATTAATTATACATTATAAAATACACACACACACACACACACACACACACACACACACACACACACACACACACACACACACACACACACACACACACACACACACACACACACACACACACACAAAAATAACAGTTTAACTAGTCAGATAGGATATCTGGACGATTTTTCTGGTTAGTGTAATGTTTTTTATATTTTTATTTTTTATAAATTATATTTACATAGTATAAAGTGATAACAAAAATCTGATACAAATATCTAATAATCCAAACTTTCTCACCCCTATTTGTTAAGTGTTAAAATAGCTTGTCATACATTTTATCAAGGGAACAGTTCTGACCCGTAATTTCAGTATTAAAGGATATCTCGTAGTTGCTTCTCTGTTCGTGATCAGTGGGGCAGAGACATGGTGGGAAATTTGACAACAGCAACAGCTACAATGCAGTCTCGACTCTCGGCTGCTGGTGGCACAGTTTGCACCATCAGACACTCTGTCCCGTCATGCAGCCACAGGGGGCTAGTTTCCCAGCAGAGACAGACAGGATAACGGTTGGAGACAGAGCTCGGATCTTTAATGGCCTTACACTATTACTACAAATGAGATTACAGGCAGTGGACTCGGCATCTTTAGAACTGGGGTGCTAAAGAGTCAAGACATTATTCTAATAATTGATCATGGATTTGTGTATGGCTGTAAATCACTTATTTAACCACTTATCTAACCTTTGTCCCGATGGGCATTAACTGATTGATTGACGAGTGTTTTATGGATGGCGTTAAACCAGCAAAAAATTAGAGCTTTGATTTGAACAACAATGTGCAAAATCATCCAGTAAGAGCCACAGGTAAAGTTGGCCACACTGTGGGGATAAACAGACTGTATCAAAGCCGAGGCGCTCGAGCAACACTTACAAACATGCATCTACCGTATATCTCTGCGACCATAGGACAAGCCGTCATATCTGAACGGGAGAGAGTCGACTTGCCTTTGCATAATGTGAGGGGGTGATAGTGGTGGGAAGAGAGAGCCTTCTGATCCAGGATTTACCCACTGTGGTCTGTAAAACGGGTGACTTTGATGTCAATATGTACTTGTGATTTTAGTGCAGTGGACAACAGACCCCACTGCATCCACCAGGAAACACATCAAAACAATACTGAACTGTGCGTGTGGATTAGTGAAAGTGCTTAAGCAGTGGATGGGGAGCCCTTTTTTTTGCACCTTGTTGTAAAATCAGCTGGCAACTGATCTTTTCAATTTTACAACTACCTGTAGGTAGAATCAGATGGTGAACATCTTAGTCCCTGCTGCAAACAACATTTTGGAGGTGCTTGGTAAATATTTTATATTTTATCAGAGGTTAAACCAGTGCACTGTTCCAGCATGGCATATTCTAGTTGTTTCTACCTGGAAAGTGAATTCTCTCACTGATCCCCAATTATTTTCAATGAAGCAGTTTTCAGTGGGTTTGTAAAGCAGTTAAAAAAATTATATATTAGTTTGAAATTTGATCAGACTGGATGTATAAATGTACTTGTACTGTTAACCTAAAAATAATGAATATAAAATTACTTTTGGATATAGTAATTAGTCCGTTTTAAAATGCATACTGCTTTTAAATTTCATTAATACACTTACTGCCTAACAATGTGAATTCATTTGTTTCCTGTCTATAGATTATCAAGCTGCTGGATGGGAAGCGTTCACAAGCAGTTGGCATCCTCATATCCAGCCTGCATCTGGAGATGAAGGACATTCAGCAAGGTGAAAACTATTTTCTGGTGTCAGCCGGCTCAACTTTTCTAGAGGCTTGTGCACACCACAGTATGATATCAATTTGATCTCTTTCAAGGAATGAGCTCCTATTTAGATTTTACAGTAGTAAACTGGATTTACAGTCCCATTCAACAATAAATTGTGGATGACTCCTGATGAAACGCAGATGGAGTTATTTTTAGAGAAGAGATAGTGTGGAGAGCCCTGCAGCAGAGCGTTATTTCCTACCAGTTGACAGCTACTAATTTGTAGCTATAACTAGAGACAATTTTTTTTTTTTTTTTTTTTTGGGGGGGGGGGGTTAATTTGTGTTTCAAGGGGAATATGGATGATTTTTCCAGTTACCATGGTGGGAAAGAAAATGCCTTGATTTGTCACAATGTGAGTAGCATGAAAGCAGCCTTTCACTTTTTCTGTCAGGCTGCTTGAAATCCCTCACTGGTGAAAATCAAATTGGCATCTCTTTCATATGAAGAACTGTATGGGCTGATTGCACTCTTGGTATTTCTGTGGAAAATGCAGGCGTGTTTGTGGAGGTGGCTGTATGTCTGTGTAAACATGTAATATGTGTGTTGGGGACAGTGTAGATGGGCCAGGAATTGGTCCTGTCCTGGGACTGTGGCAGAGAGTGCCTGCCGCCTGCTAGTCTGAGCATGCGGCCAGCAGATCTGTTTATTGTAGCCAGTGACGGTTTCCACAAGCCTAATGGGACTGACACCCCGCTAATGATCTAAGCATGTACAAAACCACCTTCTGCAGTTAGCAGACACTGCCCTACCACATAAAAGCCCCTCAAACACAAGCCGAACAGCTCACAGCACCACAACGCCCATTTTGTTTAGACTGTTTTTTTCCCCTTTCCATTCAATCCTTTACTCTGTTTGAGTGTCAGTTTGTAGAGGTGGTTTGGTAAAAAGGCCTGATCACACCCAGCGTGAGGCTGCTTCCTTGTGCCTTAATGGGAGGTGAATGTGAAATGGACAATTTGGATTTGACAATGGAGGACAGTACCTTAATAAGCACCTCTAAGGGTTCTCGTCCCTTGCCTCGCCTGCTTCCCAGCAGACTGTCAGATGTCCAGATCTTCTTTCCATTGGGATGAAGTCTACTATTCCCCTTCTGTGAGGCCAGCCAGGACACAGCCTCAGCAGGAGAAGGTAAGACCCTCTCTCCACTTTCCATTCCTCATAAATCAAACCGTATCCCATCAAACTCCGAACTTCTGAGGTGGAGCTGGGGCATTAACCCTTGTTTGAATTTGAATGCGGGGAGCAGCAGATTCACGCTGGTGCTTTATGGTTGTGATTACAGTCACTCTGCTGCATTTATCTATATTCGTCATATGAACTTGACAAGTAAAGAGTTTTGTTTGGTAAAGGACCTAAATACAGTCACATTTGATCAAACTTTTAAATAAATTTGCAAATAATATTGACAGATGTTTGAATTAAAATTAAGAGGCAAACATTTTTGGACATTTCTTGCATCAACATTTGCGACCAATCAATGAAAAGAAATCCCTAAAATTTAGCAGTATTTATGCCATGTTTTGTCAGACGGGCAGCGGCAGTACTTCAGCCCCTCCGACTTCACACATGGCCCTTCGAGCGTAGCCTCCATCGTAAAACAGACCTCAGGGTAGAGGCCCTGCCTGAACCTGACATTAAAGGCCATTTAAAATCAGGACACTGTCTGATTTGCCACAGTGATGAATGCCTGACCCGGGCCAGGTCTTCTGTGAAACACTAAACTCCCCTGAGCAGCAAATGAGCTCTGACTGTTTCTTTTTATTTGATCCTATTTCATTCGGTTGCGTCCTTGCCTCTCTGTCAGGTCCAATTAATGCGGCAGTTAAAGGGATCTTTATGTAGGTACTCACTGGTCTTAAAGTGGTAATCTTTTAATGTAACTTCAAGTATGATAAGAAACTCAAAGATGTACAGGGTTTTGAAGATAATAGTAATCTTGGGTTTGGCTGCTGGGTTCCAAAGCTAACCGCACCACTATACATGATCTGAGACATAAACAAAGTAGAATATATTTGTCTTTATGAGAGCTGAGAGTCCTACAGTAGGTTTAGGTGCTTTAGCATTCCACTCATCACTCTCAGAGAGCAAAGAGAGAGGTCCTCACCCTCTCCCCAAACAGGAAGCCCCATCAAAAGAGGATCATGTTTCTGCACAAGCCAGTGAAGGAGAGGGCAGCCAAGCGGCTGGAGACCAGCTCCAGAGCATCACTGGTGACTACACACTGCACACGCACACGCAGGAAAGCGAAGAAAGTCATTTCGTCTGCACACCTCTCTTTGAATTAAAATACAGTACACAAAGATTTGTATGTGAGAGGCAACCACGAATCCAGATAGAGAAATTCTGTCAAAGGAGGGAGCTAAGCTAGGTCATCTGAATTTCTGACTGCTAGCATCAAGTCTCCTGACCTTTGACCCGAGGCTGGAGGGCAAGACACAGTCAACCACTGCAGTCGCCACCTCGGGATCAGGTGAGGGGCAGGCGGCCTTGCTTGCCTCAGTCAAATCAAGGTGTGAATCAGTGTTAGCTTCTCAGTGTCAGACACAATGTGGATGGAAGTGATCTGTGTTAGCGTTATAATTAAGACCAGTTGCTTTCTTTAGGCTGGTTTATAATAGCCAGGCATAAATATTTATTCCTGGCGGCTGGAGAGGATAAAAATGGTGGGAGTCATAGGTGGAGCTCACCAAACATCCAGAATCCAGTGCTCGCCCTGTGATGCTAATACCCCGAGGACTACTGTGCCAGACTGCAGAGATCAAATACAAGGGCCCTTATGTTGCATTTATTGTCTTCGGGTCTTCCATTTTTCCTAATAAATGAGTGACAGCTTGAGGTAGGTCTGGGTATTTTAGTAGACTCTTTGTATTTTTCCCCCAGGTCAGAGAGGAGAGGGCTTTAACAGCGATCAAAAAAACATAGGGGAGAGCTGTGGAGCATATCTAATTGCTTTCATATGCCATATTATTGGTTGATTTAAATAACCACAGACACCAGGGGCACTGGGGGGCATCGCCTTTAACCTCCGCGTGGCCCTGGCCAAGACTGACTGGCTGGCTTGTTGGGTTACTGAGTGGCTCGACGCCCACGACACTTTGAGCACAGAACTCCAAAAGTGAATTTATCTTCCTGTTGTCACTCTGGTGTTCCCCCAGTGAGACATGGCTGTGACATGGCTGTTAAGATACAATGTCTGGAAACTAGGAAATGGTGCCTCAGGCCAAACAAGGTCCTGAATACACCCACAACCCACTCTGCTCGGGGTAGTAAGTGTAAATAGGATGCACATTAACATTTAAACTGCTCCGGTGAAAGATGACAATGTATGCAATTACACTGACTGATTTACAATGAAACTGAGCAAAAATAAGCAAAAATGAGTATACCCATACAACAGGGTCTGTCTTACCAGTTAGATCTCTCTTCAGCTTCCTGATGTCCTTGGTGATGTCTTCAAACTTAACCTGAGCAGCCTGGAAGAAATCCTGAGGCTCTGGCAAAGGGAACACACTCTTTTCTGTACCGGCATGCTAAGACAATGGAACAAACATAAAAGTGTGTGAGTGCTGAAAAGCAAAGTTTTTAAGAGTTTTTGTTTATTTGTTTGACAGTACTTACCTTGTCAAAGTTACGTAGGTAGTATAAAACCACATAATCCACCAGATTGATACGATTATCCTGAGGGAGAAAGAACTGATGATTAAGACAAGACTGCAACCGATATATCACCATAATTGTATGAGTTTACTGAGCTAATATTTATCAGGAATTCATGGCAGTTTGGGAAGATTTTAAGCATAAATTTATAAGATGTGTTACCCTGCTCTTGACGTCCTTTAGTTTGGGGAGGATCTCAAGTCCAAAGCCATCAGCCTGACCTCTTGTCCTATTCCCTCCGTTCATATAGTTCCCGAAGGCCAGAACAAGACCTATTATTTCCCGCAAACTGTTGCACTCTAGCAACTCCTGACACAGATACACACACACAAACACAGCCTTTGGGTTAGTAAACCTTCACATAACCTAATGACACCTTTCAGACGCGGTGTTTGTTGATGTGATGTTCTTACTTTGCAGACATTGGAGATAATCTCCACCTTGCGACGGATGGAGGAGATGGTATCGAGGAAGACTGACTGGAAGATGATGCAGTGGGCCCGACCCGCAAAGTCAGGAATCTGGGAGAGCTCATAGAGAAACCTGGAAAACAAAAGGGGAGGAGGCGCAGAAGGAGGAGGATGGGGTGTGATGTGTTATGACAGAATTAAACAAAATGTCTAACAGGAAGAACTATTTGGGGGCCTTTGGCAGGCCGAGCTTCCCCACGCAGGCCGGCTGAGTCAATGTTGGTGTTCACAGGCAGGCAGAGGCAGCTGATAGTCATGAGCGGTGCTGCTCGGCTGGGTTTGAAAGGTCCATGGGGTCGGATGGAGGGAAAGCAGCGAGCAGCGCACAGAGACTGATCAAAGGTAGCTCTGGCCTGATGCAGGATGACTTATGTAAACAGTGCCGTGTCGGAGGGGAGCGGATTGGTAACATCCTGTGTGATTAGGCCCTGCTGATGGAGGTAGACACTTAGTAGGGATGACTCAGGCAGCCTTAGTGACAGCCCTGGTCAAACATGGAAATAGGTAGGCCAGGCTGAGCGGCACCGCTGGGTCCAGGCCTCGTTAACTGGCCTGGAATACTTAACCCTGACAGTAACTACTGAACTACTGAAGCAATGTTCAATAAAGCATATGTTTGCACACGCACAACATTGTAGAAGATTACATTCCGAATTTAGACGTTGAGGGACTAGCGAACAATACCCCAAAGTGTAAATGTTAGCTTTATCCAATGTGTGTGTTTGTGTGTGTGTGTATATATAACATAAAGAGTATGTTTGTCGTTTGATTTCTTTGACCAATAATTCATTAAATAATGAATTATTAACGATTAAATATCTTTATTGCACAAATATGAACAAAGACCTAAACCTCTTATTAAACTAATTAACTTATGCTTGAATTATTTTGTGTCATCTTCCATTTATTTATGTGTTAAGTGAAATCTGAAACACCCATGTTAATTAAATCAATTTAGCTACTTTAATGGTTGCAGTATCATGCACATAAACGCAGATAGCACTAAGCTCAATACTTGAACTCCCCTTAATTTCAATAATACAATAAAGACGATACAAAAAATGTTGGGACTTTTGGTGGAAGTGATCTTACTGTTCAGGTTTGTCCAACAGCTTGACTTCTTCTTCTTTAGAATTCTGATAATGTCTCATTATCTTGTCCATCTCATCAGTGGTGGCCCTCTGTCAAGAGACACAGCACACAGTCCACAATCAGCTAAATATGTTCAGTAAAATAACGACACACAGGAGAAATCTAAGTAGGTACTGCAATTGTTGCAGTGCAAGATGTTAAATAATAACAATTATTTGCACTGATAACATATACAAATACCTTAATTTGTAGTAAACAAAATAGTTAGGTTTTATCTATTTTCCTTAAAGCTCTTGGGTAACTTTAAAGCCTCATCCTCCTCACTACATCATAAATGTCACACAGACGTCTCCACCATACTTACATTTTCATATAAAGCTTCAATGGTCTCCAAATCCACTACAGAGTTGTCCACAGTAAGAACAGCTGGAACAGTAAAGATTTTCATTATAAACAGTCAGTCTTAAAAATGGATAAGATCTTAGCCAAAGCATAGTGCCTTTTAAGTGCTGCCAGTGCTTGAGGAACAAATTTGATTTTTTCTCCTGTCTAAGGATGTAAACTCATGATAATACTCATGCCCTGTAATTTTGTTGAACATTGGTTAATACGACTTTATATTTGTGCCAAACTGTATGGAAGACATAGTATATATTGTAGAAGAACAAAAGAGTGACGGCAAAACCAGAATATGAGAGCAACATTTAACCAAGACCAGGGTGCTACTTGTGTCCACTCGCATCTACACTGCACCACACCTGCAGTAACAACCAAAACATATCATTCAATTACCATGTAGTTGAATTATACACCTGATTTAGACTATTAGCTTGAGGTGGTGAAGCTGGACGTGTGGCCAGGCTGTTGGGGCAGAGACATGGGGCAGACTGGGTCTCAGACCACACTGAGCCAACACTCATCTGCTTCCTCAAGAGGGAAGGAGACGAGCCCCTCACTGCGGCTCGAGGCAACAAGCTTAAAAATGCTTAACCACTCGGACCACATGTAATGATGTTTAGATAGAGGCAGGAGAAAAGGAAAAGAAAAAAGGAAAAGAGGGAGGAGGAGAGAGAGAGAGAGAAAAGGGTAAATAAATGCTGGCAAAGGTCATGATTTAGACACTTTTCCCTACAGGCTGTTTGTTTAGCTTGACTCAACGAGTGCAAACCAAAGTGCGCATGGAAGGCAGAATGCAGAGGACGGCACCAAAAGAGAAAGTGACTCCTGTTCTGTGTCTGAGAAGTGTCACAGGTTTATAGCTTGGTGAGGGACGAGGGGAGGAGGATACGATGGATGGCTCCAGTGCTCCTGGATCAGCTGACAGTTGCCTGGCCTTGGCTGGTGTCAGCTGAGGAGGGCTGTGCTCCACCTACTGGTCCTAAATCAGTTACTCAATGTGACAAACCATCACTATCAACAAGACCAAGCACATTTCAGGATTTCAAAACCAAGAAGAGCTGATGCAGTGAGAACCACACAGCAAATGTATTCAGTGTTTATAGAGTCTTATTCAAAGTGTCAAACCTCCATATTTTTCTGAGTAGTGACCATATTGTGATTGTGAAAGGGTGAGCAAGAAACCAACAGCTCTCTAAAGCAGTTTCAACAAAAACTGAACATTATTACCTACATAAACGTAGGATTTATTGCAGGACAGCTGTATTAGACTGCATTAATTTTAGCTCGGTGTTCCTTAATAAACTGCCAAATGAGTGTATGTAACATTTACTAAATAACAGCCACTGTGGCCACAGGTGACACTTACATGATGATGGCAAATGTCAAAACGTTACTGGCGTAACATGAGCTAGTTACACGGCATCGAGCTAATGTTTGCTGACAATGGGCTCCTTAACTACTGGCCATACCAAAACTAGTAAGACTGTAGTAAGAAAACCCCTGAGTGTGTTGAGCTGAGAAAGCATGTGTTTTATTGCTTATGAATTAAAATTTTAATTTGTAAGGAGAAGAATGTGTTTTTGCTTCTTTCTTGCTTTATTCATTCTTTTGTCTCATGTTAAGTTAAATTAGGATTAAACCAGAATTTTGTTGCTTTTCTATTTATACAAAATCCATGGAATTTCAAACACAAAGGTATTTGAATTTTGGAAAAACAGTTTCAGACAGAAAAACATGTAAAAAAAAGGTGCAGTTTTTGGCATCAGTACCATGTATCATGTATTGTACCGCCACAATTTTAACAACAACACAGCCCTAGTTTATTCAGTCTCACTGCTTCCAGATTAAAAGGTAATACTTTGCATTCAGGTTCCCAGCTGTTCCTGTTGTGGAGAAGCTGTCACTGTGCTCCCAATGTCTGGATCAGAGAGAACGCTGGAGGTCCATTTCCTACATCTTATTAGAGTGGATTATTCAGTCCCTCAGCCATGCAGCCGTCAATCACACACCAAAGGGGGGCCTACTCCAGTGTGCACAGGAGCACTCTGATCCGAGGGGAGCCGGATATCTCTCCACACCGACAGATCAAAGCCTGCCTGCCAACCCGCCTCACACCCTCTCCTTCCACTTTTCACTCATTGGCTTTGGTATGGAAGGGCGTGTGTGGTGTGTGAACATGTGTATGTGTGTGTGTGTGTGTGTGTGTGTAATTGCATGCGTGTGATGAGGTGGTGTGTGGGGGACAGCCTCCCTTTGCCCTTGAACCATGGTGGCCCTTGAGGTCCCCCAGTTACTCCAGCGGATGCAGTTGACCCCCTCTCTCCCTTAACCAGAGTGCTGCCTTCTCTGCTCCCCTCCTTCTCACTCTCTCTCCCTCCCTAGTAGCTCTAATTACATTACATGTCCCATGTCCTTTTAATTTGGCAACAAAGGGGAGGCAAGCAGGCGAGGCAAGGGACTAGAACCCTTAGAGGTGCTTATTAAGGTACTGTCCTCCATTGTCAAATCCAAATTGTCCATTTCACATTCACCTCCCATTAAGGCACAAGGAAGCAGCCTCACGCTGGGTGTGATCAGGCCTTTTTACCAAACCACCTCTACAAACTGACACTCAAACAGAGTAAAGGATTGAATGGAAAGGGGAAAAAAACAGTCTAAACAAAATGGGCGTTGTGGTGCTGTGAGCTGTTCGGCTTGTGTTTGAGGGGCTTTTATGTGGTAGGGCAGTGTCTGCTAACTGCAGAAGGTGGTTTTGTACATGCTTAGATCATTAGCGGGGTGTCAGTCCCATTAGGCTTGTGGAAACCGTCACTGGCTACAATAAACAGATCTGCTGGCCGCATGCTCAGACTAGCAGGCGGCAGGCACTCTCTGCCACAGTCCCAGGACAGGACCAATTCCTGGCCCATCTACACTGTCCCCAACACACATATTACATGTTTACACAGACATACAGCCACCTCCACAAACACGCCTGCATTTTCCACAGAAATACCAAGAGTGCAATCAGCCCATACAGTTCTTCATATGAAAGAGATGCCAATTTGATTTTCACCAGTGAGGATTTCAAGCAGCCTGACAGAAAAAGTGAAAGGCTGCTTTCATGCTACTCACATTGTGACAAATCAAGGCATTTTCTTTCCCACCATGGTAACTGGAAAAATCATCCATATTCCCCTTGAAACACAAATTAACCCCCCCCCCCCAAAAAAAAAAAAAAAAAAAAAAAAAATTGTCTCTAGTTATAGCTACAAATTAGTAGCTGTCAACTGGTAGGAAATAACGCTCTGCTGCAGGGCTCTCCACACTATCTCTTCTCTAAAAATAACTCCATCTGCGTTTCATCAGGAGTCATCCACAATTTATTGTTGAATGGGACTGTAAATCCAGTTTACTACTGTAAAATCTAAATAGGAGCTCCTTCCTTGAAAGAGATCAAATTGATATCATACTGTGGTGTGCACAAGCCTCTAGAAAAGTTGAGCCGGCTGACACCAGAAAATAGTTTTCACCTTGCTGGATGTCCTTCATCTCCAGATGCAGGCTGGATATGAGGATGCCAACTGCTTGTGAACGCTTCCCATCCAGCAGCTTGATAATCTATAGACAGGAAACAAATGAATTCACATTGTTAGGCAGTAAGTGTATTAATGAAATTTAAAAGCAGTATGCATTTTAAAACGGACTAATTACTATATCCAAAAGTAATTTTATATTCATTATTTTTAGGTTAACAGTACAAGTACATTTATACATCCAGTCTGATCAAATTTCAAACTAATAATTTTTTAACTGCTTTACAAACCCACCGACAACTGTTTTATATTATTTGCTAGGTCCTTACTCTTCATACCTAGGCTCAATATCAATTAAATTATGCAAACACTGATAGAAAACAAATGGAGGAACAGACAATGAATAAAAAATTAATTTCTGTAATGAGAGTCACTTCCCCAGCTGTGGAAGCAGATGATAGATGATAAGTTTGACAGACCGCCTGAAGCCCCAGTTAGTTTAAGTAGCCTGGGAATCATCTGGTGTGACCCAAACGACCAGACTAATCGACACACATTTTCACGACCCATCATCGTGACGCAAACGATTGGGTAATGCGGAGCACACACGCATAGCCCGGGCACACTTTGTCAAGTTACATCAATGAGGGAGCAAAGTTAAACAGAAAAGCACCTCCTCCAGTTTGCCGAAGAACATGTGTGAGATATAATCCAAAAATATCAAGTCGCAGTGAAAGTACAAAGGCAAAAGTGGCACCATAAAAGGACAGTCTAGAAGAGCAAGGCAAGGAGAAGCAGGGCTTTTATAACAAACTATAAATTCACAGGATTTTTATTTCTGCCTACACATGGTCACAATTACTTATGACTGAATTAGCCGTAAAGCCAGAGAGAGTTTTGGCAAGGTAAAGCCCCGCTCTAAAAGTTAATGTGTCAGGCTTCTTCATTAGGTATTATGGCGTTGTCGGCTACTGGGCTGTCTAGTGGGAGCCGGAGAGCAGAAGCCTTAGAAGTGGGTATTGCATTACAGGGCGTTAGTGGGTGCCATGCTGCTTCCAGCTCTATTACCTGGATCACTGGGGATCTCCCACTCTGGGGACTTGAGATGGCTGAGTACCAGGATTTCCCAACACCTCTAATTAACCACTTTGGACGGGCCACACTAAAAGCAGCCCAGGAACCCTTCCCGCTCACTGTGGCTGCAGAACTCGCCAATTAGCCTAAATAGTTAAGTTAATGAGAAAAGACAACTGATGCTGGATGCTTGGTTTCAGACACGCAAACAGTTTGGGTAAGCGGAGAGAGCCATGCGATGCTGAGGCTGGGACAGGTAGACATCCATAGCTAATGGCTCCCTCCTGCTCACAAAAAGAGAACTAGAGCGGCTCCGAGGATTTCATTTGAAACTGCTGTGGATACTCAATTAACACAGACAGGTCGAAAGAAAGAGCAGAAGAAGAGCCGAGAGAGAAAGCGAGCAGCCTAAGAAAATAAACTAAATGATGGAAGCAGAAACTGGGAGTGTCAGCGTTCTGAGCTGAAGCAGGTGGCTGATGTTAGGTGATGTGGGCAGGGCGACGCAGGTTTGGAGCCGAGCGGATAGTTTACACAGCCACGGCTGAGCAGCTAGCCTGCTCCGGGTGACTGTCTGTCTGACTATCTGCTTGGAATCACCCAGGCAGATGTTACAATAACAATTGGATCAAGACTTCCCATCAGTAACCACCTACAATACACTCAACAACCCCAGTCTCACCCGGCGGTGTTAACCTTACACCCACTCTCCCACGTCATAGCCACGGCTTCAAATATGTCTTTAATAAACGCAGTATGATTGCTCATAAGTCATCCCCATAAACCAGTTAAAGCTGCTGTTTGTTTAAGGAGATCAGCTATGTATAAACTTGACACATGTTTGATTTATATGGGTAGAAGAAATTGCAGTTTTTGTGTTTACCGATGAGCGTTTTTTCACAGCTACAAACGCAACAGCCCATTTAGCTCGATTGATTTCTTCATCCCCGTCGCCCTCCCTCCTCCTCCCTCGATCGAGAATGCACCAACATGCCCATTCTCTGCTCCCCCGCTCCTGTAGTCGCCCTGTCTTCATTGCCTCCTCTAGCCAGTGGAGTGGAGCCACATGCCTGCAATTATACCCCTGGTACAGTCCGGTCCGGTCTGTTCTGGTCTGCTGGGGCGGGAGAGTTTTCTCTATGTCATGTCCTCTGCTTTGATATGCTAATCAGCAGAGAGAGAGGGGCTCCAGAGTAAACAAGAGCTTTGATTTTTCTATGGCACACATGATAAAGATTAACTCACTCATGTAGGCATCGGCCGCATCCCCCGAGTCGAACATTTTGGCGTGAGGAGTTTTTGGAAAGCGGGGAAGTGGCTCATATGCATAATGTACACACACATTCCATTCCCTCCCACTCATCTCCTCTTGCCACACAGAGCCCCCCGGGGGCTGTGGTGTTAGCCTGATCTGGCAACACTTTTTGAGCAAGTGCATAATGACTCATGAGGACGTGCTGTCATCACACACGTGCGCTCGAGCGCCGGACGCTCACACACAGAAAAATAAACACATCTCGGCATACAAATATACACGACGAAACAAACACAGTAAGTGAAACACACTCCCCCTCACAGTGATCCATGAAAAAGATTCACTGGCAACATTACATTCTCTCCAGACGTGGAGTGTGTGTTGACACAGGCTGGAGGCGGGTAGTCATAGCTGACACTCAAACCACTCTATAAACGAGTTCTTTACTAAAATGAGAAGAGTAAAACAGATGTATCAAGCAAACTACTACTACGTACAGAGAAGTGATTGGTCACTTGGATGGACCAAGGGGAATAAATCATCAAACATAGTGATTTCACCTATATCCTTCACATTGTCCAAAAACATCTAAGTAAGTTATTCTGAAAAACTTGTAGGATCTTATTTAATTTAATTAAATCCTAGATTGTCAGAAAATTGATCATCACTATTTTTTAAAAATCACTTAATCTATTAATGGTTGCAGTTTATTTAAACAAATTTGGGGGAAAAAAAAGCTTCAAACATCTGAATATTCTACGGTTTTCTTAGTCGTCTTTGATAGTAAATTAAACATTGTTTAGGTGCCAGACTGTTTGTGGGACAGGACATTTTAAGACTTCACCATGGACTCTATTTGTTGACACTCTATAAACCAAATGATTAATAGATTAATTAAGTAAATAAACAACCATGGAAATAATTCTTAGTTGCAGCTGTGAAACGTATTAATCGGGACAAAATTACTGGAAATTGGCTGAAATAGAAAGAAAAAGAAAAGCAGACTGGAGCAGCTTGGAAAGTTTCCAACTGGGATAATATAAGGAGAATATAGCAGCAAAATGACAAGTGCAGTCAAAAAAGATGCATGAAAAGACACAGCAAACAAAATCAATGTTATCTTTACTATTTTACACCTCAGAGCAATGCACAAAGGTGCGATGGGACATCCTAACAAAAGCGTGTCTGGAAGTAGCAGCTCACTGGAAAGCAGCAGCAGCTATAGGCAAAACCAAAAACTGGTATATTCTGAAATACACGTAATGCTCTAGAAAATGTACTGTTCATGACCCAGTGCATTACCGTGCAGTCATTCCAAAATATGACTCAGAAGGTGTGTGCCTGCCTCTGTCTCTGTCTCTCATCCGCCACCAGGACCCTAACAGGCTCCTTTTAACTTTTAAAGAAAAGTATAGTTTTTATTCTTAAGTTTGCAAATTTGAGTCAAGGAGAAGGATTTTAACTTTTAACTTTCAGTAACACCAAAAATTTTACTTCCAATAAATAAGGACCCTGGATCTCTGCCTAGCGTCCGAGTGAGCCCTACACGTTCTCTCCATTTTCACCATCACATTGTTTTTTTGTTTTGTTTTTTTGCTTGTTCTCTTTCTTTCCAGTTCAGTCCACCTCAATGATCCATGCCTCCTCAGCTCAGTAGAAACTAATCCTCCACGCTCCCAAAAAAATCTGTTTCTCTTCACTCCATGCCTTCCTTCTCTGCTGCCTCTTACTTCAAGCAGCTGAACTTCTTGGAAGCCATCATCAGCTGGTGATTCCGATGATTTCTCTCTCAAATGATTCTCTCTCTTTAACTCAGAGTATAAACTTTTAGGGATAAAAAATGATTACATAAACAAGTTTCTTTTATTTTGACGACTGTTTCAGTGAGCTGGAATTCTAACCGGGTGGAAAACAACCATGCCTTCACGTATTCACTTTTCCACTTTAATCATAGAGTTGGATTCTGACTGCTCTTCCTGGCTCTAAACACAGACCTTTATATTAAATGTTAGACTCCTGTATAATCAAAGTACTGTGTTTAAACAAAATGTCTAAACATGGATATAAACCTCAGCCAGTCTACCATACAGGTACTTCTGTCATAAATTATAATTAAAAAAAAAACAAAACAAACAAACAACAAACCCCACCAAATCCTTTGTTGGACGTGTTGTTTTTTGATTGATATGAATTTGTTTCAGAAGTGTTTCCATCAGTGGGGTCAAACATCTTGCAGGCTTGATGTAAGCCCAGACAGGAGGCAGTTGGCAGGATTTGTGTCTGGATGTGGCCGCCTGACTTGGATCAAATGTTGGACAGTTTGCCGCTTTAGAGTGACCAGACTGAACGGAGAGATGTAAGGATGGAGATCAAGGACAGAAGAACACGCACGCACGAAAACACACACACACACACACACACACACACACACACACACACACACACACACACACACACACACACACACACACACACACACACACACACACACACACACACACACACACACACACACACACACACACACACACACACACACACACAATCTGTTGCCCTCTGGAGCAGAGTGGAGCCTTAACAAATTGATCAGAATGGGGATATGTATGGATTTAGAGGGGACAGACTAGGGCAGTGGCCGGTTTTTAACTGCTCGGACGCCACAGGGAAGACCACTAGGCAGCCGGGATGCTGACGCGGCAGGAGGTGCAGAGTTGCAGCATTTGACAAGACATCAACAAGTGTGTCTTGGTGGGTAGGGGAACGGTAGATCAATCTGGCAGCAAGCACACATTTGCTAATTGTTCTCGTTTCATCTTGAGCACAAACTTTTTAGGAAAAAAAAAAAAACGTCATCCTGAAACCCTACCTACATCACAATCCTAGACAGTTGAGGTAGTTTGCCAAGAGGTGAGAAAAAGAAAAACTCGAGGGAGTAAACTCACACACTGATAGCCTGTGATGGCCCAGTGCAATACCTGGCAACTGCAGGCAGCAGCCTGGAGGAGGACCCGATGAAAGTTTCTTTCTGGGGTTCACCTTTTGTTATGTCTTCCTTTGATTCATTATCAACCAAAAAGCCTTTTTCAAAAAAAAAAAAAAAAAAGCTAGGTAGGAAAACATGCTAAACAACGCCCTCAGGTGGCTGAAGAAAGAGAAAAAAAGGACAACTGCAACAACGTCCAACGTCCAACGTCCAAAAAAAAATAAATAAAATGAGACAATAGGAAAACATAACCCCAGCGTAGGAGGAGTGAGTGGAGGAATGGAATCTACCTTCTTAGTTTTGGTTTTCTTCTCATAGGTGTCTGACAGGGGTTTCTTCTTTGGCTGTAGCGTGGCCTTAGAGAAAAGATCCTCAAACTCATTGGTGTTGACGATGTTCGGTTCCTCCAGAGAACCCCACAATGTGTTGTTGCTAGAAAAAGAAGTGAAGATTTTAGTTTGTATCGTATTTTATTATATTTGAATATTAATGAATGTATCAAAGCTAAGGTTATGGGGTGCAAAAGATTTGATCTCAGCCACAACGATAGGCTAGTGGCTCACAAGGCAGGCTACAAACCTCTAGGTTACTTGAGCTAAACAAATTGTGGGTTCTATTTGCAGAAGGTTATTGGATGTTTATTCAACCACACCACTGTTTGCCATTTTCCATTTCGCTGTCAGACAAACACTTGGCAGGAATGGCGATATATCAGCTTTAAAAAGCACTGTTTATGAACGAAGTGATAAAAATAACAGAAGTTTAAGACAAGCTGGTTTCTCTAATAAAGGACCATTTCCAGCAAATGGACAAGAATACGGGAGGCACTCTTGTGTTTCAGAAGTTGCTGAGTAACATAGGAAACAAACAGAGACAGAAATAAGAACAAGAGGTGTCTAAAGTCAAAAGGATGTTCGGTACTTGCACTGTGTTGTTACCAACTTTTCTGAAATCTGTCTCTGCTTTCCCTAAGTCTGTTAATAAGAACGTCAACAGACACAGTAAACGGCTTACTAACAAATAAACTTATTCTAAAGAAGGACTGTGTTTTGATGAGCTCTATAATACTCTACGTATGCCTAATTACTGGTTTACGCTTTCCCCACTATCTTTTCACACACTGCCGTCATCAATGCAAGTCATAATTTAATGGCATTACTCAGGTCAATCTCGCCAAGTCAAGACTCCTTTACAATGAGAAGGAGAACCTGGAGACAACACACTAACACAAATGCTGGTTGGCTTGTCATGGCGTAAATATCACAACTATCAACTGCGTTGCCAGTGACTCAGTAAGGGTCAAGTAAATCCAACTCTTTCTGCATGTCGTTGCCCTCTTGTTGCAATGGTGAGAGTATTTACCTGGGGCAGCCAAGACATTTTCTGTGGAGGATATAATGGTACTGTCCTGAAATCCTCCTTTGATTTTGTCCTCCTTTCTGAGAGACCGAGGAAAATAAGTCCAGTGAACAGTCTCTGTCTGTGAACCCGACGGAGCAGGAAAGTAGCTTGGAAAAGAAAATTACACCCAAAACCCAAGAAATCTTTCCAGGCAACACAACTTTCTAATTGACCAGATGATGACTATAATTGAATTCAAATTCCCCCTTAAAGTTCCCTTTTTTATGCAGCTTTCCAAGCAAAGTCTGTCCTGCATGCTGCCAACTGTACTTTGTGTGTCAGCTTACATTTTTAGACACCTGGCATCCTTTCAAACCTTGCACTGCCCCCACTCATAACTCAGAACCTCACACCATTAACAGAGATCACACAGCTGATCCAGCTATAGTTAAACATCTGACCCATTTAATGCCCCTCAACCTGGCCCTTTACAGTTAAATTTATAGCTGACATGAAACTGCTGTAGTTTAGTCAATCAGTGCCCCAGCACTGGCCAGGGCCAGAGAGAGAGTGCGAACCACAACTCAGCTTCCCCCGCTAACCCAGCCATGGAAATACAAGGCCATAAAGCTGGAAGCCTGGCACTCGGAGGCAACAACCACAGCCACTGCAAATGGGCTGGATAATCCACTTACAATTGCAGAGTATCTCAACAGAGCCTTTAAATGTGGGAGTGTGGCGCAGCAACCATATCTCCGACATCTTTCTGAACAAACATGTTCAGATCTGGACTAAGACCCCATTAGACCAGGGTCAGTGAAGCGTAGAACTTCATTAGCCCCGGTATAACGGTAGTTCAACTCAAGCATCTTTGAGTATTAGAAATGTCCGTCTCAGCCAGCCTCTAAATCCCACTTAAATGACATACTGCAGTAATCCCACGAAACAACAGGTTATGAAACACAGTGTCCTTGCACAATTATGACATGTAAGGCAAATCAAAGTACAACTGGGAAGTTGGTCTGTAAACCGTTGTTTTCCCTTTCTAATGCTAAACTGGAGGCTTGTTTAAAGCCTGTATGATGGTCATACTGCTTGTGTTTCTTGCCCAGTCTGACTTCTCAGCAATATTTCTACAAAACCATGTAAATAAGATTCAAGTTTTAAATCACAGTGTTATACGTACTTATTGTCCTGTATCTGTATCCGGGTCCAGTACAGAGGCTTCATGGGACAGGCTGGCTCGACGGCAGGCTTCCGTGGGGCCTTCTCCACTTTCTGGCCAAAACCGAACCCCCCCATAGGGGGAGGAGGTGGAGGGCCAGAGCCTGGAGGAGGGGGAGGAGGAGGTGGACCAGCTCCAGGTAGACCAGGAGGGGGAGGCGGAGGCGGGGGTGGTGGCTGGCCACATCCAGGGAGAGGAGGTGGTGGAGGGACTGGTGGTGGTGCTCCCGTGTTGCCTGGTAAAGGGGGAGGGGCTGGTGGTCCTGAAAGGCCTGGTGGGGGAGGAGGAGGAGGAGGAGGAGGAGGGGGTGGAGGTGGCGGGGCTGGTCCAGGAGGCCCTGGGGCCATTTCACCTTTTAGATTCAGACCGATTACGTCTAAGTTGAGTTTCTTCGGCACGCTCTGGTTGGGGCTTTGAGCGAGCCCGCCGCCGTCCCCCTCGGGGCTCTTGATGAAGGTCTCCCTATCTGTCTGGATACCCACGGTGCGGCAGGTCTTGGGTGTCGGGTCATCCGCAGTGGACACAGCGGCATCGCGGACCTCAAGATGCTCCTGACCTGCGTTGTACGACTTGTCTCTTTGCATCTTCGCGACGATTCCCTCCAGGTGTGATATTGAGACAGCATGCTCACCTCGCAGTTGGAAGATCTGAAGCTCAAAGTCAGACTGTAAGGAGCAAGAGCAGTTAAAATGTCGGATACAAAACAAATCCAGAGCACCACAAACTTCTGTTGTTTCCCATCATATAAAATGATAAAACCATATTAGGTGACTGACAATGCATTTCTTTAAGTGAACTTTGCTTCAAGTGTATAATTATTCTTCCAAGGGGCCTAATGTACACAAATGTGATTCTTGGTTGAAAAATAATCATATTCATTCTTTTCATCTGTGTTTTAAACTTAATCCCATTAAATTTTTCCCCAGTTAATATCTGAATTTTACAGTGAAAATCTGGCAACTGCAGTTCTCATTTGACATTTCTAACAATGAAAAACAATCCTGCCAATGCAAAGTATTGATTTGAGGCAGCAAGGAAATTGTTTTGCAATGAATCTTTCACATGTTCCTTATTAACTCATGTCAGTTTAGAAATAGCATAAGGCACGTTCCCAGCCTCTCTTGTGGGCTGACTCAGCATTCGTTTTTTTTAAGTTTGAGATCAAATTAAAGGCTTTAAGTAGACGGGCTGAGAAACCAATTCTGAGGTCATACTTTTCAAGGAAACTGTCCATAAAGCAATTTATCAGTGGTACAAATTATGTAACATGGCCAGAACTATGTTCCCAATGGCCTGCCAAGGTTATAATACAGTAAGCCTGCAGTCGAAAAACACCTGTGAGACACTGTTCCAAACCTCTGCTTTTGATGAATTAAACACTGACACCTTTAAAACGAATCTGGAACGAGCCATTTTATTGGAGACGAAAGAAATGTCCAATCACAGAGCTATGTGTGGAACATTTGGAAGTCATAAGATCACAGACAATACATAAAATATAAAATTCTGGTGGAAAACCTTTTTTGAATTTATTTAAATTGACGCAGTAAAGGTTTTGGTAAGACTTTACCTCTGTTTTGATTAATATATCTTGTATCATATCTTTTTTTATTTATTAAAAAAAAAAAAAAAAAAAGACTCTTTTTGTGTCATTCTGTGCCTCAATATTATGTATATTATTACAGCTGCATGTGATTTTTTTTGTCCTTTTAAGCTATCTATACTGTTTCTCTCAGTTTTGTAAACGTACAATTAGAAGAGAATGACTTTTCAACTTTTAAAATTAAATCTATTAACAGGTTGACTAACGATTTGCGTTTGAAAGAATTTCAATAAGAATACCTGGCAATGTTAAAACCTGTGGCATCTGAAAGCTTGTAGTGCTGTAAGTAAATACCCAGCAGAGCTTATAGCAGATAAGCTGCTGCACTTGAACATTTCATGTTTGCTTAGTGCCATCTTGTGTTCAGGAGAGTTAACTGCTATGGATGACTAAATATTCACAAGGGCCTCATTAATACAACTACATTTGCCGATCATTTATGTTGTTTGCACACGAATTATCGTCACAAATGTACTGCTAGACTCACAAATCCCTTATGTTGATCTATTTCGGTTTAACATTGTATGTCATCTCTCACTTTCTTTAACCACTCTGCCCTCACAGGGATGTCTAGTCTAATTTTCTCCAGTGCACAATATGTTTTCAGTCAGTCTTTGCTTAGGTCATATGACAACTTACATGCATCCTCTCCAGATCCTCCTTGCACTCTCTCTTCAATTGCAAGAGGGCAGCCTGGTGCTCTGAAAGAAGGCAGAACAAGGACAGTGGCATGGGAACACATACTCATTCTGATGGCAGTTTTGAATAATTACACTCACACTGTGTGAGTGAGTGTGTACTTAATTCAAATATCACAGCGCATTGCCCGTGTTTTTGATTTATGGATTGAGAGAAAGGGGTTAGAGTTATGTTTTTCTTGAAGCACTGCCTGAAATATTTGCGGATCTGTAAGACAAAGGACATAACTACATGTACTGCTGTTCTTCGTGGTTAAATTCTACAGAAGGGTGGGTCACTATATTTACCACTTAACCAACCAGTTTAAAATTATACTGCTGGTTGAAGTAAAAGCCAAAACAAAACATTTTGTCAAGTCACGACACAAACACAAAAAGGCTTGTCTGTTGGTACTGATAAGATCAAGGCAAAGAAGTAAAAATGCCCCCAAATTATTCAACCTCATGTCTGTTACAGTAGTACAGGCAACAATAGATACCACAATACCACTTATTCTATTTATGGAGGCTAACTTTGTCAGCTCAAAATATTTTGATCTTCAGGATATTTTCACCTCACAGTTTGTGATGAGCTACCAAAAAGACTACACCCATAAACAAGTGACATAATATACACCAGCATGTTGTTGACTCCATAAACATGTTCTTCAACTGGTTTCAGTTTATTTGAGGATTAGCTCTCATTTGCGTCCCTTTTTCTAAAGTTGTGAGTCTTTATTTCCACTTACATTTGAGACTAAAATCAAGAACACACAAGGAAGATGATCCCGTTTGCTCGACCACTGACAATCTTTAGATCCCCCAATTACTTGTTATGAGTAACACTATACTGTGGTAATGATTAATCCAAGTCATTGATTAGCATCAGCTAATAAGGTAGGCTTGATACTATGAAGCCTAAACAAATTGTTCTAAATAAACATTTACACAATGTCATTAGCACTACGATATAAAGGTCTTTAAATAAATATATATTTGAAAGATATGTATATGATATTGGTGCATCTATGCGGCTCACAGTTTGGACTTTGGCTCTGTATCTCAAATTCCACACACTATTTTTTTTTTTTTTTAGACAAGAGCAAAGGCCGATTCCTTGAGTGCAAATCACCAGAATAATCCACAGTTGCTAATCTGTTCTCATGGGATGAAGCTATACCACAGAGAACATCCAACAGCTGTTGCAACATAGATTCACTGTACCAAGAACATGAATGGAAAGCTTTTTACTTTGTAATTCAATCGGTCCGTAGACAGCCATGTGTGCTTTTGACCTTATTTGTGTGTCATTACACCTTTAGAGTACAAGATGGGCCCCACATGGCATGGGACCTAGAGTATACTTGATTCCATTAAAGGTTTTTTACCACACTAACACACACACTAACACACACACGCACACACACACGCACGAACACACACACACACACACGAACACACACACACACACACGAACACACACACACACACACACACACACACACACACAAAAGCTAACCAGTGGTGCCACGAAACAGCAGGCACACAATCAGCAGCATTACGGTACGGTTTTGGTGTTAAGACTCAATCAAGGACAAATACCCCATACAAGGGATCCATTCAAAAGATTCTAAGATATCTGCAGTGGCCATTATCCACAGAGCCAATCAGTGTGAGGTGTGTCAATGTGGGCTTGACTGGCATGATCCAATGCCCGCATTCGTAGTCTTAGATGTAAATACAGGCAACAGTATCTAAAACAACACGCCTGAGCTTCTTACCTGCCTCGGTGTACTTGAGCCCCACCTTTTCCTCCTCATCTTTAGGTTTTGGGGGGGGCCACACGGCCTGCAGCCGCCCTGGAGTCCGGTCTTCACTATCTGCAGGGGACGTGACCTCTGTCTGTGGGAAGAACACACATGCATCAATATCGGTATATATGTGGGTAACACAATGACACTAATGTTCTGATTTAAGAGTGCCAGTTTATATAAAAATACATTGTTGTTCTCATGTCGTTGTACTAAATACAAGGCACTTGCCCAACTGAACTTTCCAAAAAGATATGTTTTAAAATGATTTAGGGGAGTCATTACATACATTAGCTTCTGTGGGACTTTTGACTTCCTTCCCAGGAGATTTGGAGGATCTCTCAAAAATCAACCTCAGATTTTCCTTGTCGTTCTTGATTTTCTTTTTCACTGACTCCAGATCCACATCTTCTGTTTTATCCTTTTTGACAGTTTTGGGACCAAAGATGCTCCTGAAGGTTTCATAGGCCAGATCTGAGGTTTTCTTTTTTTCAAGTGTGGATGTAGGACTGACTGGGCCTTCAGTTTTATCTCCCGCAACCCCCTCTCCATTCTCAGACTCTTTCTCCCCATGTTTATAATCGGCATCCTGGCCATCATTTGACTGTTTGGTCTTATGTTGGCTGTGTGGCTTCAGCAGATGACTGAGCTGTCCCATTACCGTGCTTTTAGTATCTGCAGCAGGTTTAGGCTCTGAATGTTTTTTAGGGGGAGAGGCTGTCCTCTGCTCAGGGAAGAGCTTGGCTTTGTTTACCGTCTTCTTCAGGCTGAGCAAGGCCAGGTCTGCATCCTTCTCCGTCTGCTTGATCTCTGACACCGTCTCCCTGTCTTCACCCACCGCTCCTTTCTTCAGCACCCTCAACCCACTGAAGAGGGCCGGCATCTGAAAGGAAGGAGGCAAAGAGAGTGCCTTGCCCCTAGATGGGGATGAGGTGGAGGAAGTAGAGGAGGGTGCAAGAGATGATACTGCAGGTGGTGTATTCGTTTCAGGTGTCTTTGGATCAGTTGTGCACTGTGAAGAAGGACTGGCACTTGGCTGAATGTCAACCAGGGGCTCCTCAGGTGCAGATGATGGTGAAATGGGTTTCTTAAACCCTGAATTTGTAATACCAGCAGTGTCTGTCTGCTCCTCTGGACTAGATGATGATTGGACTGACACTTCAGGATTTTTAGGGCTGGAGGGAACAAAGGAGGACACCTGACTGGAGTGAGGTTCTTCAGTCCCGTCCTCAGCCTCAGCCCTTTGCTCATGTGTCTCCTCCTTTTTTGTACTATCTAAATTCTCCGTTTGCTTTGATGCAGAGTCCGTGGCAGCATTATGACCTGAAGCCTCCAAAGCAAGATGTCCAGAAATGATGGAGGGAACAGATTGAGAACAATCTATGCGAGCATACTCATCTTCTGTTTCCACATTTTTGCTACTATTCTCTTCTTCATTCGATGCGTCGTCATCCGCACACACTGTGGTGGTGCTCTCCGTGGCAGGGCAGACATCTGTGTGTTTGGAAACTGAAGAGATGAGAGATGTCCTAAGGCTAGTTCTGTTAATGAACCTGTCTGAATACAGAATAGCTTCTATGGGGGATCTCCCCTTAAATTTGTGTGTTCTAAAAATCGGCACTTCGTACTCTGTCTCTGCCTCTGTGGAATGTTGTATCTCATCTCCTTCACCATGGTCCACTGCATAATTCTCCTCCTCAGGTAGGATGGGCTCCCTGATCTTGGCAAGCTTCTCTGACAGACTGGTGCTGCTGTGGGAGGCCTCCTCGTCCTCATTTTCTGTGTCACTATACGTTTCCACCTTGGTGACCTGGACCAGATCTGGGTCAACTGAGGCTCCAGCTGTTCCTCTAACTTGTTCACCAGAGTCCTTGCAAGTTTCCAGTGATTCCACCCACTGCCCCGTATCACAGGAAGCAGTCACATTATCCCTCCCTTTTAGCTTGTTCTCGCTGTTAGCTTGACAATCTTCAGGAAGAGGATTCTCACCATCTGACAGATCCTTGAAAGATATCAGCACAGCTGACTCCAAGTCTGAGGAGGCAGATCTATCCTGGGTGAAGAAACTGCTGCAGACATTCAGTAAGGAACTAGCAGGCTGCTTTCCCTGTTCCACTGAGTTATTACTTACACTGTCCATTTTTGCTCAAAGTGTCACACAAACTGAGCGTAAAGAGAGGCAAACCAAAACAGGACGCAGGCCTAGCAAAGTGTCCATTGAAAATGTCACAAAAGGTTCATCTCCCCATCTCCAGTTATCCAAGCTGCTCCTATTGCACCTCTACCGTTGGCTGGGAACAAAAAGCCTTTGTATGGACAAATCTCCCCAGCTCCTCTTACCTTCTTTACGTGGGTGCCAATTGTATCAAAACTATCCTGTAATCTTGTTAAGTGACACACAATCCGGTTGCATATAGTAGACTTTCATTCTGTCACATTAAGACTACTGACTGTATGTTGACAGTAGTACAGTCCAGTCTCCTCTGTGTGAGTCCCATTCCCATGACGCTGCAAGCGTAGTCAAGCTGCTCAGTGGCTGGAAGCACGTCCTGCTGTAATCTTCCTGGGAGAGCAGGAGAACAGAGTTAACTTGCCTTTCACAAAAGCATTTCCAAATGTTTCGACAAGCTGAGCGCTATTATCCATAAAGTTGTGGTTAAGCCTTCTCTATTTGGACTCCATTTCTGAACTGTTCTTCTAGGAATGAGTCTGTCTTCCTTAGCACGTCTGTCTCAGTTTACAGGAAAGCCCTGTGTGCTGTTGTGTGAGAAAAAAAAAAAAAAAAAAAAACTCTCAGGTTGGAAAAAAAAAAAAAAAAAGTGTCTCACTGGTCTACCCAGTCTGGGAACGCCTCCCTTCAGGTCCCTCCCTTCCTGGGAGGGGACCTGCAGAGCCCGGCACCACAGGTGTCTGATTACCTCTGCTCACTTCCTTAAAATGGCTGCCGAGGTAACAGAGTAAACAAAGAGGAGAAGTGAGTCTGTGGTCAGGTGGAGAGCTGCAGTGGTCCAGTAAACCAGCATTGCATCATTAAGCGATGAGCTAATGCAATACAGGGCTCCAGAGGTGGTGGTTAGGCAGCCTGGCTGACAGGCTAACTGGCTAACATGTGATTAGCAGCTCATAACCTTAAAAAAAAAAGACATTTTGAATCACTTACCTTAAGTGTGAATGTCAACATTCTCTATATATTGAGCGGTGACAGTTTTGATTCAACCTGCAAGTTCAGTTTTGAGGACACGGTTTCTAAGGAGGTTTAAAAGGTTTACAAGCTAACAACAGGCAATACAATCTACGTGGGAAAGGGGAATACCTAAATAGTTCTTATGAGAAAATCGAAAAGCAGGTAAAAATAAGTTCTGTGATGTTTCCAATATCTTTTTAGCCACTCTTTGATTTGTCAAGCTCTATCCTTCGATTGATTTTTGTATAAACGTAAGTAAAATGGTTTGCATTCTTCAAACTGTGGTTGCCCTTAGCAACCAAAGGTCACCCTTGTTGCATGCACTCCTTCAGACTGCCTCACTGAACACTCTCAGCGGGAGCCAACAAAGAACACATTTATGAAAGAACCCTGTTTTATATCGTGTTTTAGAGTTGTTGTTTTTTTGTCCAGTCTTATGACAACCCAAATTAAACAAGAAATATGTGACAAATGGACATTTTTCGAGACTGGAAATGGAAGAACAAATGAACCCAGCAAAAGGACTGCATGAATAATGGGAACATTATTGTTGTTCCCGTTAAACGCAGATCCGGAGGCTGATGGGATAATACAGAACCGAGGGAGGAGGGAAGAATGATTTCATTGGGCCTGGCAGGCCACTGACTGGGAGACAGGAAATTTGGTTAACTTCGCTTCAGTCCACTGGTGAGAAAGCTACTCATACTAAAAATGTCCAAAAGCATGAGATGGGACATAGTTGACATTTGCCAAGGTTCTAATGTAGCAGAGTCGTTTCTGAAAGAAAAAAAAGTGTTTTTCTAATGACATGGAAAATGGATGACATTGACAAAGAAGCCATGCCACAGCCAAGTATGTGAGATGGCTGTCACTTTCATAACAATGTAGAGGGCCTATTTCTGTACAGCATGGCCTTTGTAATGGTATGTCAAATGATTATGCACACAGTTAGGCCACTTGTTGTGTCTTGGGAAAACAATGCATGGCATTGCACTGATACACTACCCGCCTAAAACCACACCCAGGTAATCTGCCTAATCTGCCAAAGTAATGAATGCCTTTGCCAGACAGCATAATGGAAACTGGACAGATTTACATAGATGGAAACACTTTTTCTATCAGATGATTTACAAGGGCAGATTGGTAGTTCTTTAATCTTACTACTTATTGGCATAATTAAATCCCACAAACACATGGAAACAAACAATGCATTGTTTTCTGCGGGACCTTTGGAAGGCCTGCATACAGTACAGTAGGATTACACAAGCCACATGCTCTGTGGCAAACATATCGTGTGTCGCAATTTCAGCCCAATAACAGGGAAATCACACCAATTACTCTCTATGGCCTAAACCATCGCAAATAAGGTTACAAAATGTTCAAGAAGGGCTGTAGGAGAGGTAATATTTTTCTTTGTTTGCTCTGAACAAGAGAGGAATGATCTTTTGGCTTAGGACCCCAGTCTACAGATTAGAATCTATGACCTGTTAATCCATCTCTAAGAATTCATGATCAGGTGGTTGAATACCCGAGTGGAGAGAAATCCCCCATGAGTCCCATGAGGGGGAGAAAAGAAAAGACTGCCATGGTACACTGCTCTGGGTGGGAAAATACGCATTACAGCTAATTTTGATCTTTAAGAGTTTGTGCTGCTCATGTTTGAGGGCCCTCACCGTGCACTCCAGTTTGGGATAGTAGGGTGTGTCCCCGATGATGTCATCCTCGGGTGGTGTGATGCGTAGGAAGTCCAGGTGATCAGGGCGTGGAACACGGGAAAGCGGCTCCTGAGGGTCATCGCCATCTAGCATCCAAATATCATCCTGACGCAAGAGAGAATCCTCTACAGACACACGCAAACAAACACACACGACCACAGGGTAATTAACGCTCTATGTTTTGCAAGGAATCATAATATGGAAAACACAACAGCGCAACAGGTGTGATCAGGTGTGACAAAGCTAAATAAGCAACACAGACTGAGGCGAATTATTTTCCTGTGTAACCTGCATGGGTTACAAAAGTGGAACGAGGTAGAACGCAGGCATCAGAATCTATTAGCATCAAACAGGCAGCAAGAGAGAGACCCCTGTTTAGCTGCAGGCTCGACGGCACACAGCTATTTTTATCTGCACTTAGCCGGCCCTGTTCCAATCGTCAGCACCAAAAGGAAGCAACACTGATCCAATAAGGGAAAATGGTTGGAGAGCACTGGTCTAAAAAACAAATACCACTGTATAATATAGATTTGCAATTCGAGACATTTTCGCTGCAACAGAGCAGTAAAATAAAGTTAATTGCAAGTGGGGGTGAGTGATTTGTGTGAGCCTGTGTCAGTCACTCAAAGGCCCTGAAGGAGTGGAAATACAATACTTCACCTTAATTTAGATTTGGAGAGACTGCCCTCTCGCATACACTGCGCAATTTAATGCCACAGGTAAACTTCACCCTAAAACAAGGCTAAAACTGGATAAAATTAAAATTCCAATAGGAGCCGCCCCCCACTGTGCTGCTTTTGCCGCAGTGTAATGGGGGAGTTTGGATTCATTCTGTGCATTTCTGAGCACCTGGCCCTTTAATATTTACTGCTCGCTGACACAATGCAGACACAACCTGAGCCTACACAGCCTTCCTCATGTTATGGCCTGAACAAATCACATGGCATTAACTTCAGGAACCAGGGTATTGCTGCGAGTTCCAACACAGAAGCAGAAACGCTATTTCAGCAACTTCTCATGTGAACAGAAACATGATATGTCACGCCCTGATGCATGCATTCACTGTCTCACGAGAGTCTGTCATGCAAGAGAAACGGAAGAAAAGTACAAGTTAGGAGATATGGGGCAGGCAAAGTGAGGTGAAAGAAAAAGAAGGTGGCGAATAGAACACGCTGAGGGGTGGGGGGATGACCTCAATTTCCTCCAGCTGTAAGACAACACCTTGACCTGTTAGGGCAGAATTATGAGCTGAAAACTGAGAAATGCACATCACTTCCTCTTCAATGAGATGCTAAAATATCCCATAACCTCAGTACGTAATGAATGTCCTTGAACAGGGCATGTGGTATTAATGTATTGCAGCCCAGCAGCCACATCTAAGGACTTGGAAGTCCTCCTGAATAGATCTCCAGAATCTGAGTCTCAGCCAAATCCTTTAATTTCAGTTATGAGAGGCCACACACACACACACACACACACACACACACACACACACACACACACACACACACACACACACACACACACACACACACACACACACACACACACACAACCAACTGGGGGGGCTTCACTGAAAAATGGAAGCAT
This sequence comes from Xiphias gladius, assembly GCF_016859285.1. Classification (NCBI taxonomy): domain Eukaryota; kingdom Metazoa; phylum Chordata; class Actinopteri; order Istiophoriformes; family Xiphiidae; genus Xiphias; species Xiphias gladius. The sequence goes on from NC_053409.1 coordinate 11,299,407, forward strand.
TGAAATTCAGCTTCTGTATTCCACCACATCAGTCATTATGAGACAGCAGCAATGCCTGCAGTCCCTCCAGTTAGGAAAAAGTAGGATTAGATTAAAAACTTTTCATTATGATAATGCTGCACTGCATGGCCCCGCAGTGGGAACTGCTGACTGTAGGCTGGGACACTTCCAAGTGCAGAGTTAAGTCCAGTCTGTGCCAAGGAAAGAAACTACTGATCAGAAACAGCTCTCTCCGCAATTCCTGGTTCATTTGTATGTGTAATATCCACCTGCACCAAACTATTAAATATATGAAACAGGCAAAAAGTGAACACCTATCAATATGTTTGCTATGTTGCTTCATGCCTCCAAAAACATAACGGTTAAACAGTCTCGAGCGCTTGCTTGTGCATATGTTCCTACGCTTCCCCTGATTGACAGCCAACCAGTCACTAAATTAAATATGTATAAGGCGGCCCACACTGCCACCATCTGGGCAGGCAGAGGAAAAGGCACGTCTTCCTCCTTGTAGTCAAACGCACTGCAGTGAGGTCCTGATGCCACAGCTGTACGATAGAAATAACATATACTGAAGTAATGCCCTGCTAACTGGATCAAGACAACGTCAGTGCACCAAATATTGTCTGCATCTACACAGAGTCAGTGTTGGCAAAGTCAGTGTGTTTAATAGAGACTTAAGTCTTTCAGAAATCTACAGTAAATACAGGCGTTTTCTTAATGCAAACCTGCAAGTGTTGACTGACAGGGCATTCATTTGACGGTGAAAATCACAGTGTTGTGAGTGAGCAGCTGTCAGGCAGCGTGGCCGCTTCGGTGGTAATACAAGCATTAGCACATTAACGATAAAGTGTCTGTCTGGTACGGCTCAGAGGCCATCTAAAGTCAGTGGTGATGGATTAATGCACCTTTCACTCCGTCAGCTAGTCATCACTCATCCACTGGTCAGAGAAAAAGCTTTGTTCAGGCTGTATAGAACACTCTGAAGCAGACACGAAACCACTGAGACCAAAGTTGGCCTTCATTACCCTATAGGCAGTGACAAGCAGCAATTACCTGCAGGCCAGGCCAGGTCAAAATATCTACTGAACCTTTATAAATAAAGAGCTTTGACAAATGAACACTACTTTACCTCCTCCCACAGCACTCTCTCTCATTCTTGTTAAAGACACTCAAACAGCTTTGCGCAGTGTGTCTAGTGCCCTACTTTATGCACTAAAAATCTATAACCTCATCATTCAAAGTAAAAGAACTGGGCCATGTAGCATGCTGAGTGCATCTGGCAGCCTCCACCCCCCTCCATCACTTTTAACCAGGAAGGAGGATCATAGACTTTTATATAAATAATGAAAAATGCAGGATTTAGAAATCACTTCTGCGCCTGTCACGGCCGTTTTTCCACACTGGCTTGTTGGCTGTGCATAGCTGTCAGGCTGGCTGACTGACTGACTGCTCTGGCTGTCAGTGCTGACGTCCATGTAAAGACAGCTACAAGTGGAAAGGCAGGGAAGAGTGCCGTGGTGCCCTGAGGGCCAGAGCAGAGACGTAGCACGACATGCTGCTCACAGAGTCATCATCACTCATTTGAAATGCAGATCCGGAGGCTGATGGGATAATACAGAACAGAGGGAGGAGGGAAGAATGATTTCATTGGGCCTGGCAGGCCACTGACTGGGAGACAGGAAATTTGGTTAACTTCGCTTCAGTCTACTGGTGAGAAAGCTACTCATACTGAAAATGTCCAAAAGCATGAGATGGGACATAGCTGACATTTGCCAAGGTTCTAATGTAGCAGAGTCGTTTCTGAAAGAAAAAAAAAAGTTACGTTATATGAGAAAGACCTTTGTATGTAGAATGCAGCTAAGAGAAACAGTGTGAGACAGACTGAGATAGAGGCTCTCTTAGCCTGTTTTGGCAGAATGCACTTCATTATCTGAATAGAGCCGGCCCTTGTCCTCATTGGGTGGAACAATGATGCATGGCACTGCACTTTGTGTTGAATGCGGGCTAGGAGGGAGAGCAGGGCGATGCACTCTTGCTCTGCACTGATCAGTTTCATATGACCTTGCTGGAACGTATTGGGTGATCTCATTATGGTATTGCCTGCCATATGCCAGACAAGAAAATAAGTAAGGACTTAAAGATGGGCGGGGTAAGGGGAGAGCGAGTGGTGACAAATCAGACCCGAGTAACAACCGTGGTATCTGTGTGAGCAGTTGTCTAGGTAATTTACTCTGTAGTATTCTAAATAAAAGAATACTAGATTTCCTTGACAAACACTCCATCTTGAGTCAAAATCAAATTGGCTTCCTCCCAAAATATCAAACCGCCGACCTTGTATATACCAGCCATGTACACCAAACAAAAAATGTGAAGATATTCGCATATTATTATTGATTTCAAAAAAGCTTTTGACTCCATGTGGCATGGAGGACTCTATTACAGACTTCTACAATGTGGTATAGGGGGCAAAATATATGACCCGATTAAAATCAATGTATTTGGAAAACAGATGTTGCTGTTAAAATGGGAGACAAAAACTGAATTCTTGACCCAGAGAAGAGCTGTTCGTCTAGGTTGCAATTTAAGTCTGACATTATTTAATGTGTATATAACTGAACTTGCTGTTCAGTTGGATCAATGTGCTGCTATTATATCTCCTACTTAACAAGGATAACAGCAACAGCTGGACATAGTAGAAAAACACTGTCAGAACTGGGCCCTGGCAGTAAATATGGAGAAAGCTAATGTCATGATTTTTCAAAAATGCCCCGGATGTCAGGAGAACAAATGCCAGTTCACCATACCTACCTACCTTGGTATAACCGTAACAGGATCAGGAAGTTTCAACGTGACAGTGAATGCACTAGAGGATCCTCGAAGAGTTCTAAATGCAATTAAGAGAAAAATGTATAACTTCCAAATTCCAATTTAAGTCTGGCTTGTTATCCTGCCCATTGTTCTGTATGGTAGTGAAGTTTTAGGTCCATAGCTACACCCAACAGAGTCTCGACATGCAGAATCCTGCAGATACATTTTACATGTACAAAGAAAAACACCAACAAATGCCTGTTGAGCAGAATTATGCAGACACCCACTGTAATTAACATTCAAAAGTGGGCACTCACATTTTTTTTTAAGCACCGTAAATCCAGACCCGTAGCCACCCTCCACTCCAAAGCCCTCAAAACCAAAGACCTGAGCCCAGAAAAGAGTCCCCTATGTCAGTTGGTGCTGAGACTAACTGCCCCTTCTCAAACACACCCTGACCAGTCTTACAACAACGCTGCTTTCCAAACACCAATCAGAGTAAACCAAATTATAACACAATGTAAAGAAACCTATTTGAAAACACTGGAAAGTAGAAACAACTAGTCAAAGTAGACCAGAATGAGAATGTCCTTAAACAGAGATTATGAATTGGTAGAATGTGTCTGTCAGAGATAGAAAACAGAGGCAGATCCTGACCAAGTACAGGCTCAGTGACCACAAACTGGCAATCGAACAGGGAACACACAAGAAAATCATGGCAACCGAAAGAAAACGTGGTCACTGCTTGACAGCTGGTGTTGAGACAGAGATGAACTTCCTCCTAAAATGTAAATCATTCAATGACATAAGCAACATTTACTTGAACAATTTAAATTCTGTCATCCCAAATTTCAATGAGCTAAATGACATCTCAAAATCAAACATACTCCTTGGAGAAGGAGAAAGGGCAGATCTTGCTGCCCAATGTGTATCAACATGCCACAGCCCAAGGGACAGTGAATGACCTAGACACACACACAGACACACACGGGCATATAATACACTGTAAATCTAAAATTAGTATATACATGTTTAAAACTTTTATGCCAAGAAAGCATCTTTGAACCCAATTGAATCGAGAGAGACACTATCAGTACTTTTTTAAGGCAGCTATAATCAATATTTTTATCATAACTAACAAATGACTATATGAAATGTGACAGGGTTCACTTGCAGTGAGACAAGCGTACAGATTGCTATCACCCAAGGCGGCGGTTCCTCTCAGCTTTACAGAGCTTTACAGCATCTTTTAACTCATTGCTTTGATTTTCTGGCCTGCAGTTTTACCGTTTTGGCTGTTGCTGCTCTCTTCACCGTTTTTCGAGAGCAAAACTCAAGGAACTCACCGTCTAAGAACTAGCTGCCCGGCACCACGCAGCAGACAGACAAAATTAGCGACTAGCTGTAGCCATTTCCACTCAAAAGGTGAAAATACGTCAGTGTTGTGTTCACAACTTGTTTGTATTGAAGGTTTAAAGTTTCTTGTGCAGCTTTAATATGGTGTTGGGGTTGACTGCATTTAGAGCATAAGACAACAAACAAAACAAATGCTAACATAAAGAGAAATTAATGAAAATACATTACACAGATATTTTGTTAACACACATAAAACCACCACATACACAGTATGTAGTAAATGCATAAAGTATTCTGTTACACAGACTAGCATGTAGTAGCATTAGCACATGAAGCAGAATTTGCTACTTTAGAATGACCATTGCCGTCTGCATAATCACACTCATTAATAAGCACTGAACTTCAATTACAGAGCACAGATAAAAGAACCCGGATGATAATTAGTTCGACATTTGCAAACCATGAAAGGCCGAGCTTCACACTGACCCACTTAGCCGTTTTGGCTGGACTCTCTGATGTTCATTTATCTGTGTTAACATCTGAAGTGTATTCAATTATCAAGCAACACAAGGGCGATCTAGTAAACAGCGAAGATGCAACAGAATTGACGGAGGGATTTGGTTTAAGATTAAAGGTTTAAACCTTCGCTCTGGCTGTGCAGCATGAAACATGCGGACGCATGACGCTGGCAACAATGTTAGCGTATCTTGCTCTTTCAGATGTGTTATAATATCACAAATCTGATGAAGATTTTGGATATTTGCCCGGGCCAATGCTCAGGAAATAATAAACAATGTTCATAATACAGTTGAAAGCAAATGTCGATTCTGACAGAACAGTAGCTTTAATAAAAAAAAAAAAAAGAGAGGTAAAAACAGTCTAATGCCAGACACTGGTGATTATGTGTGCATGCGTGGATATTAATGTCTGCTGAGTGTGTTGTATGTGTGTGCATGCAAAGGTGTATGACAACACACAGGGACAGTGTCATTTCAGTGGGAATCGATCCAAATTATCACCGCATGAGTACAGCTGGGTTATTCATTTCCCTATCCACTAGTCTATGATGTAACAATTCAAATACTCTGGAGCTTAGTCAAAAATGCAGCGTTGCTCTTAAAACAGGGATAAAACTGTCTACCCTGACATTAGAAAAGGTCCAACCATTATCCACAGTCTATCAGTAAATTACATAATCAATGCCCGGACATCTGTTTGCTGCTGCAGATTTAAGCAAAGATTGTATTACACTGACTGAAAGGGATGATTGACCAAGTTACAGAGGGAGCTAATGTAATAATAATAATAATAATAATAATAATAAGGCCTCGCAAAATCCAGTGGGCTTGTACAGTTTAGAGGGATTCTAATAAAGGTGTATAAACTTTAAACCAACACGGAGAGCTCTTCTACTGATCAAAGGGTAAGAGGACACAGAAAGGCCTGACCAAATGTGCTAAATAGAAGCTGGAAAGAGAAGAAAGACTGGCCAGTGGTCACTGATGAAAAGTCACACTGACACTCCTGAACTAAGCTTGTGACATTATTGTGGCTTTGCAAAGATTATGTATGTTGTGAGTTTTTAAATCCATTTATTCTGTCATTGCAAGCATGACATACAATAGGCCAGATTATAAAAAGAGGAAAAGAGTTCTGCAAATAAGGAACTTCTAATCCTTTTTTCTGTAACCCTTGTGCCCACTGGGTCCCTGATCCTTTGTCAGCTTCCTGTGAAAGGGGCTAGGATGTGGGTTTAGGGGAGGGACAGCAGATCCCTCAGAGTCCAAATTGACAATGCTTTAGCTAACACTGTGGTCACGAGAAGCCTGGTCAGGTCGAATTTTGTGTCAACTTTGAGCCTTTGATCTGGGACACTCCCCCTAATCTCTGCCTTCCCTGCGGCACTGAGAGAGTTAAAACGGATCCTCAGCGAAACTATTCTCAGGCCCTCCTTGCCCCTTGTGCAACTCTGCTGGGTAGTTTTTAATTTGTGGTCACATGTCAAGGCCAAGATGAGAACACAGCAGTTAAAAACTAACAGGACTAACATTTCGGAAAAACAAAGCCTATTTAGTGGTTTAGCGAATTTACTAGAGTGGCAAAGTAAAACTCCCTGTGCGAAAAATGTTTGTCAGTTACAATTGTATTGTCCAGTGTAATTGCTGGAACATTTCAACAACGAGGGCTGTGGATTTCACGCACACACATGCACGCACATGCGCACGCGCAAACACACACACACAAACACCTTGCCCTACCCTACACCTAAACCGACACACGCATCGCACGCGCAAACACACACACACAAACACCTTGCCCTAACCCTACCCTAAACCGAAATCTAACCTTAACCCTAAAATAAAATGAAACTGTGACCAGCCAAAATGTCCTCACTTTCCTGAAAAGTCCTTACTCTGTAAGGTACATTAGTGTCCTCTCAAAGATAGAAGTACAGGTACACACACACACACACACACACACACACACTTGAATCTCTCTCAAGGCGTCTTTTTCTTCTTTGAAATCCAGCATCAGCAGTGCCAGATGAAGGGCATATTGCGACAAACATTTCATGCTTCTGAGAAGATAAACGCACGGATGTCAGCATTAACATCAAGGCACGGAGGGAGTCTGAGCATGAATCAGTGTGTTCAAAGTACCGTAGTAGCAGTGTGATTTCTAATAGCTCACCTGTTGTTGTGAAGTTGCCGGAGGAATTCCACTTGGGGTTGCTCGGTCGCCTGCTAAGGCTCAGATCCAGACAGGTGACAGTCCGCTTGTTGCCGTTCTTGTCGATGACTTCAGTCAAGATTCTGGGCTCGTCCGTGTGACTGGAGTTGTCTCGATCTGGGTCTATGTCCTTATCTGATAGCAGCACAATGCGGTGGTTGAGCTGTGGGCTTGCCTGCTTAGAGGACATGGGGGACAGGACTGGGGACATGCTCTGTAGGCTGTTTGAGGGAGGGAAAGATGTGTTGAAGACCCCAGCGAGAGAAGGAGAAGAGGGGCTCTTTATGTGGGATTTGGCCGGGGGTGCAGGATTGGTAGTATTGGACAAGGGCAACCGTAGCCCCTCAGAGCGCTTGTTACCTGTCTTTTCTCTACTGACTCCCAGCAGGTGCTCTCTGTTTGGCCCTCTCCACTCAGCTGGCCCTTCCCTATCTGGGCTTGTATGGCCGACGTGCTGCACATTCCCCTCCACATCCTGGACTTTAGTCACCACCTTGACCCCTGTATTCCTCTGACTGATCTCGCCATACAGCTGCTGGGCGGACTTGACCGTTGGTGCATTTTCAGATAATGTCTCGACCGGAGAATCAAACCTTTTAATTGGGCGAAGGTTGCTCCCACTTTCCCGTCGGGTCAGTCCTTCTATCAGGCTACAAGAAGACGAGTCAAAACCCAGCTCACCGTCATACTCTGAGAAGTCATTACAGAAATACATGTCCGGGTCAAATGTCCGGTTGTCCTCCATGAAGTCCCAGCCCTCACGAGCGATCTGGAAGGGTTCCTCCATTGGCAGGATGGGATTACTGACCGCACTGACATAAGAGCCAGTGACCGGGCTGTCAGAGACGTGGACGGAGGCTGGGGCACCTGGGATGTGCTCCACTGCTGAGGCTGAAAATATGGACACACTTTCCTGAGCAGGACGTTTAGCAGATGAAGTTCCACTCGTAACTTTCTTTTTCATCTTACTGTGTAGGAAACCCTCAGCACTGTCAAGCGTTTTGCTTCCGAACTTTTTCAGCTTCTTGCTCTTGGATGCAGCTCTCTTATGCTCCGGGGACACGGAGAGAGAATGGTTGCTGCTGCCGCCGAGAGCCTGACCTCCAAGGTGAACTTCCTGACCCTCCGTGTAATCTTGGAGTTTCCCATCCTGGTTACCCATCCTGACTTTGTTAGCGCAATCCCTACACAGGGATAAGAGATCTGCCAGTAACTGGTGGTGCTCCGCCGCCAGCCAGCAGAGCTCCGCAACAGCTCCCTTTGTTGCCTGCTGGGAGTTGAGGACTTCGCCGGAGGAGTCGGAAGACTGGCCTCTTTGTTTGGACACTGCGAGATCCTCCTTTCCCCAGTCATGGGCATTACCGGCCCTTTCTGAATGAGGGGCGCGGCTCTTGTACTTGAAGCTTGGGGCCCGCCTCTCGGGGAAATACAGTCTGACGGTGCTTAGCTCACGGATGGGTGCGTACAGGAGCAGGACGGTGTGTGTGCCCTCCATGACGGGTGCCGTGTTAATCACTGAAGCACTCTGTGTAAGTGGTCGGTCCACAGACAGAGTGACTGGGCTCGGACTGCAGAGGAGGATTTCTGGCCATTCATCACCTGGCCTGTCCAGATGCTGTCAGGGAAAAAGGGGAAAAGTAGCACACAGCGATAAATCTGACTTTGCAGACACAGGATGGCCAATTCTCATGTTAGTCCTGCTCGGGACATTTCTTGACTCCTAATGCCAGACTTTTTGGTACACTCGTAAGAGGTCAAGCTTTGACTAAAATATGATCTGTAAATCTTCAACACAGATTAAAATTTCCCTCGCAGCTATGGCACTACGTACCATCTTGGTGCCAATGCAGAGCCTCATAGTTTTGAGGCATTAAACTACAAACTGCTCCTCTCACATCAGAGGGCCCTCCATATTTCACCGTCAAACACTTTTGTTAATTAACCCCCCCCCCCCCCAGAAAATCCGGACTAAAGCTGCCTCTACTTTCCACTTACCTTCCCGACCTTATCTCATCTTCATCCCCCTCTCCTGCGTTGTTACGTAAGTCGACGAGACCTCTCTACACCGCATTTCGTCAACATTTCACAAGCTGCCGCATAAAACCCTGCCAGTGTCACACGGGGCGACGGCACACGCAGAGCCCCATGCTCGACTGCCATCGGAGATGTTTACAAGCACAAAAAACAAAACAAAACACAGGCGCACATTTCACTTGTGCGCCGAGCGGTTCCCTCGGCGTTTCGCGACATCTCCCAGCTGTTTACATCCCAACACAGGCGACTGTAATCCGCTGGGTTACTGTCACCTTGCAACAACCACGCGTGCAACTGCCAGCGTTAAGATGGCAGCGCAATTACACTGGCCCGTCGGGCTCTCGGGTTACCGCTGCCCACCGCGACTGGAATCGAACCACATTTAGCTAAATGTATCATTCATTTAAATTGAATACATAAAAACTCCGCAGTAGCCTCGCGTCCGCTTCAGTTGGATGTTTTGTCTTGGAAAAAGAAGCCGAGGTTAGGTTAGAGACAATTGCACCTGCAGCAGGTAAAAGCGCAGCGGCAGCTCGTCAGGGATAAACACTTACTCACCCGGTTTAGTGGCACAGCAAATATTTCTTCACATCTCTGTGCCGCAGCCAGCCACCGCTCACCACTGCCTCGCCGGGCTCGGCCGCCGTGATCGACGGGCGGTTTGGTCCAATGGGCATGCTCAGCGCCGGCTCGCTGCCCCGCGATTGGCGGCGGATCACTTACCCACAGCCCCCGCGTTTCGGGCCAGCGCAGCTGCGGCTTGCAGGTAGGACGCGCGACGGGTCCGAGCCTGTGCGTCGGGCAGGGGAGGATGGAGGTCAGTCGGCGGCGAAGTCCCTCCCTCCTGCCGTAGCAACGCCCACGGCTTCGAGGGCTAAAGTGAGCGTCTTGTCCCGCACGCAGGCGGATAGGCGCATGTCAGGGTACGGGTACCTGCGCCACGAGGGCCAGAGGTGAAACCATTCCTTGCAAAGAAGAGACACCCAGCGGCCAACACGAGCACCGCCGCTGTTCTCTACTAACGCGCTCCCGCTCATAACAAGGTTCTCTGGAGTTACATAATAATCTCCACCAGGGCCCTAAAATTTTCAGTCCAGTTATAACGGTATTATAAGGGGCAGAGCTACTCAGAAATAAGTAAGACATTTTTGTTTCGTCAATAATACTTTGTAGAATTATTTGCATAATGTAGCGATTGCAGTGACTTAAAATCCTACCAAAAATATAAAAGAAGGAAAACAGAAAGGGGAAACGTATGCAGACATATATAAGCAAACATATACTCCAGTATCAATGGAATCCGGTTGAAAGTTAGGCTTGGAAGTAAGATGAACATTGAGGCGCTGGAGACCCTGCAGTAGGCTTCAGAAATGATTACCCTTGTTGATTTATTAGTGAACTCATAAGCTAAGAAATACCCGCTTGCTTTCACCAACTTCCAGATTCATACAGGCCTGTAGCGCTTCAAGGATAATCCGTTCATATATTAGTGATGAAATCCTATTAGCAATGAAACACAATTGGCAGTTCTCACAAACACTAAAATCCTCTTGATAAACTGTGACCCCATCATTTTGAAATATTACTGCTTTCTTTTTTTTTTTAACAGACTGCGGCAAATAAAATAAATGCGGAGCATTCAAAAGCAGGAGTAATGGAAGAATAAAAACAACTGACCGAAGAGAAACGAAGGAAGTGAGAAAGGAGGAAAGCGATGAAGGAGTTATGGAAGGAAACGTGCAGTTACTGTCGGTAGAGCAGGTCTCCGCATCTCCGCTGGAGGGCAGCATCGCATCGCGACAAGGGATCATTGCGTGTTACTGGAGCTGAGAGACGGACAGGAGTGGGCTTCATCGTGCCCGGGCGTTGAGGCAGATGTGACCTCGGGTCATTATTATCACCGTTTTGTCCAAAGGAAAAGCAAAAGCCTCGCTTTGCGTCCACTCAACTTTAGCTGAGTTTAATCACACATAAATACATGTTTTTACGGTGGTCCATCCAATCGAAATAAACAGTTAAATACAGGACCAATAAAAGGTCAGTTTTGCAGGGCAGCATGGGTTCTTCAGCGATTTTTACAGGGTTCTGTTCATAAAGTGAAGCCTAAACCAACTAAAATCAGTCACTCAGCTTTTTTCACACCCACTTTTATTCCGATTTTCTGGCACAGTGCAATAGCAGAGATGCATCGTAGCAAACACCTATGGTTTAGGGTAAAAGCAAAATCTCAAAATATATAGAAATACATGTATGTGGCAATTCATGCCGAGCTATGCCCAGCTTTCCTCAGAAAAAAAAAAAAAATCACAGGAATCTAAACTGTATAGTGGATATAAACCAAAGTCCTAAATGAACAAAAGACGCCTAGTGGGAACATTGGATGAATCCAACCAAAACTAAAAAAAAAAGAAAAATGAATTGCTATCTGGCCTTAAACCATGAATATAAATTGGCAGAGTATCGCTTTTTACTGTCAGAGATACAAAGCAGAGTCAGATCCTGACCAAATACAGACTCGCAGACCGCCACAGAGAAAGGATGGCAGAGGAAGTCCTGGCCACCAATGGAGGAGAGAATGTGTGGTCACCGCAGGACAGGCGAGGTGGAGACAGAGACGCCCTTCCTCTCACAATGGGACAAACGTGATGTTATCAGAGTGGAATACTTCGAGAAATTTGAACTTTTGTTCGTCCCAAACTTCAGAGAGCCAGAGCACCGTGGAGAGCAATAGATTCTATTAGGAGGGGGACAGGCAGCAGACTTATACATTCATATACGTACATAGCTGCACAACGTGTGACCGAGGGACACACACACACACACACACACACACACACACACACACACACACACACACACACACACACACACACTTGCCCTTCTCTCTTTGTGAGGACTTCCAAAGACATGATGCATCCCCTAGCCCCTTACCCGAACCCTAAGCTAGATCTGATTCTAAGCTGAACCCTTGAACCAAGTGAGGACCGGCCAAAACTCTGTAAGTTCTAAAACTCAAACCGGTCCTCACGGCGATAGGACACACACACACACACACACACACACACACGCGCGCGCGCGCAAAACACGTGTTTGCTGTACTTGTTGTTGTCTTTTTCTCGTTCTTTTCGTCCGTTTATTTCCTTTATTCATATCCTCATGACTTCCGTTCTACCTGCCCCCCCCCCCTTCTCACCTGGGTATGGGACCGTGTTACCCCCGTCGCTGGGGCAGCACTTTGTCACCTGACGCTCCCGCCGGTAAAGCATGAACGTCCGAGGTGAGCGCGGACCAGATGCTGGTCTGCCGGGCTGTTTCTCGCGCGCGCTGGGGTGCTGACCATGGTGCTGATCTGGACCAGCGCTGGGAACGGCACGTTCCCTGGGAATCCGTAGCTAGGGAGATAGGGCGGGGGGGGGGAGGGTGGCAAAAAACAAAACTAATGACACATCCCTCAGACAGCGGTTACTTGGCTTTACACGACACACTCCGGTTTGAATGTTGGCGCTCGGGCGGCTGCATTAACACGGTCTGCCGGTGACGTCGAAGGGACAGACCCCGCTGCTGTGTCTTGGCCACACGACGCGGCTTCTCCCCGTTTCCCCGCCACGCCGTCCCCAGTCGCTCCAGCCCACCGATGCTGACACCCACTCCTCCTGCGGGCGGCGAGCGGGGCTTGAGCACGGGGGCCTGAGTGACACATGCTGCGGTAGCCTGCCCGCCGTATGGTCCGCGGATTAGCTATATGCTAATATCGACAGGAGAGAGGGGCCAGCGGAGGCTTGCCGAGTCTGAACGGGCTCCTTTGCAGCCATGGCTGAAGGTGGAGAAGGAGAGGATGAAATCCAGTTCCTCAGAACTGTGAGTACCTTCCCTGCCGCTTGGACTTCGGGCGCTGCTCTGGAGGCTGTGGAGATATGTGTAGCTCTCTTTTTCACCTCGTGTGCGGGATTATTACTGTCGATTATTGCCTGTCAGTCGGCGTGCTTCCCAGTTGTTATTTTACCCCAAACCCCGTGGTAGCCCCGTGTCTTCTTGCAGATCTTAGAGGCGGTGATAGTGCCCCATTGTTTTGCGCATCGCGCTCTGACAGCTATTGTCTTTTCTGCAGTCTCCGTCTCCAGAAGTTGACAGCACCGTGTCCCCCGCCTTGTCAAACTTACATGGGCACCTTCCTGCGCCGTTTCAGTTGTAATCGTCTACAGTTTGCCAGTAGAAACACTGGGGTTTCAGTTGGTCCTGAAATAACTCACAGAATTACAAGGCTGGATTGTTCTTGTAGCATCGCTTGATTCTCTTCGAGGATAAGGGGAGTTTTCAGCCAGTGTGCATGCTGTGTATTATATTCAAACGTGGTAGCCTGGTAGCGTGGGCTGCCTGTCCAGACACTCACCCCAAGGTTCCCGTGGAGCAGCAAAGGTCTATGAAAATGAACAAACGAACCAAGGACAACATTTTGTAATAGATACGGTGTTGATACACCAGCTACAGATTACTAATGCTGTCTTACTTGTTGGACACCAAGCCAGGATAGACAGACTCAATTGTATGCTCGTGAAAAAGAGGCTGTATTTCAGGATTAAACGGGCTGGAGACTCTCTGCTGCATCTTGGCTCCAGCACCACGCTACATTGAAAACATTTTCCGATCAGTCAAAATGAATTTCTTTAGCTCGAGATGAGCGTTGAAGCCCGGAAATATTTGGCAGTGGTTGAACAGTTTCCACCGCTGACAAAGATAGATGATGGCATGATCTGCTCGTCTATGGTAAAATGCATTGAGAGGCATATCATGTCTGAAAATACACACTGGTCTAGGATAGATGAAGGAGTGGAGCACTGGAGGTCTTCCAGATAGACCCCAAGACAGTAGGAGGTGTTTGGTTGCACATATCACTGGAACTGCTGCTTGTGGTTTCCCTTTATTAAACTGCTCCCAGATGCACAACCGGCCGCACTTTGAGGCAAACGGAGCAGAATTGTTCTTATTGTTATGTAAATTATAGTAACCCAGTCATATATAGATATCTATTTTTAATTTTTCTCATTGATGTCCATTTATTCAGGCTTAATTGAGAAGCTTCAGAACACATTTTACAGAGTAACCATAATTCACCCGACAAATAACCGTGTCAAAATCCAAGAAGACACAATGTAGGTCCACGACACAGCCTTTAGGTATCAGAAAAGCATAAACAATATAAGTGATGGCATCTTGTCGAAGTCAGTGTTTGGATTGTGCTGGAAGGCTTTCCTAGCCCCAGGAATGGCAGTGCTCTTTAAAATGTCCCTTCCTTTCACTCAGAATAAGCTGAGGCCTCCTCCCGCTGCAGAGCCCCCAACCTTTTAACCACAGCACATAGAGGTCACCACATCAGCATGCCTGCCACTCCAAAAAAGAGCTGACATTTCAGCAGCACTTCTCGTCCTTTCTGGGGCTTGAACGTAAATACCACCGATCCACCGTCAGGACGAGCTTCATAAGCACTGGGGATTTTAGTGGTATTAGGATACTAGTAGTTTAGTAGCGTTTCGGTACCATGTGTTGGATTCACAGTGGACATTTTTTTCCTCCAGATGTAACTGTGGAAGAAGAAGTGAGATGGAATTGACTAATAGGAAACTGCTGTAGCTTTAAAAAGGGCTTAGCAGCTTGTTGCATCCGTCCACACAGGGAAGCAGCTGACAGGCTTGGATGGTGTTGGGATGGAGGCACAGTGAGCGAGCTTGGTGTTCATGAGTGTAAAAGTGTGTGTGTGTGTGTGTGTGCGTGTGTGTGTGCATGTGTGCGTGTGCGTGTGTGTGTGCGTGCGTGTTTGTGTGTGTGTGTGAGTGTGAGTTGAATGCAAATGCAGAGCTGTAGCTGTGTGGTGCAGTCAGGCTGCACCAGACGTGCCACAGCAGAGCACAGTGCAGAAATTATTCATCAGTCCAAGCAAGACACAGCTGAACTACTCAGTGTAGAAGAACAGAGCAGATACACACACGAGTATGTACCTGCCCACACATATGTATAGAGACACAAATTTACCTAAAGTACATGTCTAAAGTCAGTCCTGCAGAAACAAATGCTCAAATCGGATACAAGTATGCCACTTCAAACACATACATACACACACTCTGGCTCTAGAACTGCCTTTGCATCATATCACTTACTGGCGAACAGTCTGTTGGGATATGTAGAGGCTATATATCTTGCTGGCATCCAAATGTTGCCTGTTATTGGAGTCAAGGAGCTTGATAAAGCAGTTCACAAACTGCCTTTTCTCTAACAACACAAAGTAATTTCCCTGGAGTGGCAGCAGAAATTACCCCTGCTGGACTGCTGCTGCATATAAACCCAACTCAGTGGGAGGAAAGGAAAGGAAGAGACGGAAAGAGCCAGGATATCTCAGCCATCGGTAATTTGATGTTACAGGAAGAGGTACGGTGCTGATTGTGAGGCAGGAGACTCAGAGAAAAGCTTCCCCCAAACTGCTGTTTAATGTCATAGGGGGCAAGGGGCTGAGCAGATAGTTTAATAAGGCTGCACATTGTACAGGAACTTTACTTGTCCTGTTTGGAAGTGTCCTCAGATGCACCAGCTCTAGCAGCAGCAGTTTCATAATAAGCAGAATAGTCAATAAAATGTTAGCGTATGGTTACAAGGCTCAGGCTGCTCATTATGTAAGAGTAGTTTTCCAAATGAATTGCTTGACGACTGTGTGTTGTGTCACTAGAGCAGATGGAGAGTAGAGAAAGAAGAAGAGGGAATGGTAACAGGAAAGTTTTGTTCTTGTTTCACTCCGCCCTTTTTTGTTTTAATTCATATAACCATCCTAGCAGAAGACCACTTATTACTGAAAACATGATACAGCACGCGGTGTGATCATCCACGCACAAGCAGACGAGCGCAACTTCTCTGTTGCGACGATGCCTGCTAGGCGGATATCAAATTCTGGTGATCTATTAGCAGTTTGAGTGGGAGTAGCGACTTTGAAAAGGCCAGACTAGGGCTGTGACTAATACACTGTGGCAGCGCTCGGCTTGTTTATGTGAAGGCACCGGTCTCACTTTACATCCAGGCGATGGCTTTCAATGCGGCAGCACAGAAGAAGTAATGCAACAAGCCAAAACAAGCAGGCAAAAAAAATGCACCACAGCAGAAAGAAAAAAAAACCTAAACAAAACATAAGACCGTAAAGCAGTAAAGCGCTAATTCTGGCTATGCTGTGTGCCTGTGGCATCGGTGCCAGAGCTCGCTGCCTCGTCACCCACTCATGTCTCTGTGAACACCCTGCTGGGTGTCTCTCTCATTTCCTTGTTGCTATTGCTCTTGCTCTTGTCTGCTCTGTATTGCTCTTTCCGTCTTTCACTTTCATCATATTTCCCCTTTCACTGTCTCACTTTTTCCTGCTCTCAACTTTGATCTCATTCTTTTATCTCTCCTCTTCCTCTGCCTCCTGTGCTTGTCCTACCCATTGCGACCTACTGTGGCTTTGCATGTTATTGACGTGTTCTGGTATGTGTATCTGTATGCTGTGTTGCAGTTTGAAATGGTGATGTGAGAGGTCCTGGGAGGGTGGAGGCTGTATCTAACAGCTCTATGCTGGCCCAGAGGCAACCAAAGGTGCCCTTGATCTGCGTGAGCAGTCAGAGATAAATTACTTTAAAACTGTATGGAAGCATCTTTAGTTAGGCCGCATTACTTTAGCAGAGAGCGTGAAGAAACTTGGAAGTTTTCCAGCTTTTTGCTGACCATTCATTAGATGCCTAAAAAACTGTTTTCAGTGTGTCCTATATCTAAGTTGATACCATGATTTTAGCGCCAAAAATATGCGTGACTTGCTTATTGTTTGGCTCCTAATTCTAATCTGTCACTTTCCTTGTGTATAATTATTAGAGATTACCATGAAAGTATTCTCACTTATGGGAATTAAGTTCAGCACATCATTGCGTATTATTTGACACTAAGGAGGGGAGCTTTAATGTTATTATGATGAGGTTTGCTGTCATTCCATGGTCGGATTAAAAACGTAATTGCTCAGTTTCATTAGCGACCAAAAGGCATTTTGAGCATATTGGGGCACGGAGATTCACTCCGAAATAGCTTTGTAAAGAAGTGATTTCATGAAAACAAGAAATTTTCTTCTGAAGATACAAATTGTCAGAAGGAGTACTGCCTCGTCCAGTGTGTTTGGCATATGTTTTTCCCAGCTGTTACTGGATGCGTTCTGAGGAGCAGAAAACTGATGGCGCACGTGAATGTTTCACTTTCTTTATCTTTATATAATTTATTTATTTCTGACATAGTGTTTTGGGCAAATGTGAAAGTGAATTGATTTATAGTGGTACTTATCCTAGATGAGTTGCATTTCAGCTACTTAAAGTGCAAAGTTATGCCATGTATAAGGCATGGTATTGATCAAATAGATACTCTCTTTTTCTGTGCTGGGCATTACCTATATCCCTACTGCAGTATTGATTTACCTCATATCTCACATTAGCATCACCTGAGACTCATTCACAATTCTCAGTATTCCACTTTCCAAACCTCAACTTGGAGAAAAGTAAGTTGGTGTAAGGTTTAAAGTGGAAGTGTTGTTCAGCACAAGGCTGTTTCTCTGCGTTGCGTAATGAAAATGGACAGATAAGATAGGCCTGTGATGTAGAGGGGATGAAGCCGGCAGTCCTGCCCAGAGACAACCCAGTGTAAAGCTGCTGTAATGAGATATTGATCGTGCCACCAAATGAAGAAATTTCCTCAGTAATGTCAGTGGCATGCAGTAAGCGGGGCCTGATTGATCTGGTGTTTCAGAGCATGAATATTTAATAAGGCAGTGCAGGCAGCTTCCTCCTAAAGAAAACCCTGTTGTTATTTTTGTCTTGTTTGAAGACCTGCAACATGCCTGGCATTTATGTTCTCAGCTATAGTATCAGAGGGTGTCAAGCCTTGATATGACAGTACTGACTAATGTGGACTTTTGTCTTATATCTGCTCATTGACATGCTGCTCCCAGGATGCATTTGGTGTTGGGTATCATGTTGCAGAAGTTTACTGCTGCAACTATTTATTGTAATTATTAATAAATGTGTCTATACTTTTTTCAATAATGGACTTAAATTAAATGTTGGTAAATGAGTAAATAATAGATACACAGATCAGGAGTAAACACACAATACACCAAACACAAACAAAAGGTAAATAAAGTCAGAGATGTGATGCATAAACCAATTTTTAATACTCCACAAAACTCCACTTTTTGTATTTGAGGACACTTCAGCATATAGAAAGTGTCCTCATACACAACATCTACTTTGCATCATGGATGTGGTAAAATATCTATGGACCAGATGAAATTCAGTGCATTTAAAGTTTTTTTTTCATGTAGCCAGGATCTAAATGACTTAATTATTTAAAGGATATTAAATGATCTGCATCCTCATGCTCTATATATAGTATATATAGTGTATTATACCTTTACTGTACAAAGTATCAATGATGATTAGAGTCCAGACATCTTTCAGAAGGACTTGAATGAATTTATCCCATACATTATAGTGTGTATATCTAGTTAGACTCTAAATGAAATCAATAACCAGATTAATGAAGTGAACTGTATGAACAGTACATGTCTGCTCACCTATAACCAGAGGTGAAAATTTAAAATAATACACATTTGATTTGTCATTTAAGTACTTTTCAAAATCTCATGGATATCTATGCTCAACAAATTCCTTATCAAAACTCATTAAATTAAATTAAATCTAAAAGTTTCATTATAACATGTGTTGGCATCCATTTAAACATACCCGTTCCAATGTTCTGTACGTTTCTTACATTAAAAGAAATAACATCTACCTATTTGATTCCCTAATTGCTGTCTTTGTGTTGTTATTCACACCAGGAATAAAACATTTTTGTACCCTGACCAGTGCTTCCCTGGCAGAGTTCACTTTATTCAGAGAGAAACTATTTTTTTCCCTTATCTTCACAAATACCATTGATGTTGATGAGTCATTGCCCTTTTGGTTTTCTGTAACTTCTTTTGTGCTTTGGCCACCTCCTGATATCCACAACTGGCTGCTTTGGACTGACAACAGTGCAGTGTAATTAATCCTGCAAGATCCACTGTCAGCATACAAAAAACATAGAAATATGAGATTGCTGCAAACCACTTCCGTTACTTTCAAACATCATCACTTCTGCTACTTTTAAGCAGGTCTGCTATATTAGCAAGTTGTTTTGGAATGCTATCAGTGGTCTGTATAATGTCACATAAGCTAATAAATGTTTGAAGATGCTAGTATTTGCAGGTTAGCTCCATGTATCCCAGCAATACTGATTTGGTTCTGTTCTTTATTCCCTTTCCCCTCTTGCCACCTGTTTAATTTTAGCCTAAAAAATACTTGATTACCATAAGCCTGAGTGTACATTTGCCACATAGTCTCCACCGCCACCGGGAACTGTTAGCCTGTTGTTAGCTGCTGCCTCCTCCATAGCTAGCAGGGCCATTTCTCATCTCCCATCGCTATCGCTGCTCCGCCTTGCTATTGCTTCTTGGCAGTTAATGTTGGCTCACACATAAAAGGCTGCATTTCTGAATCTGCTAGACTACAAAAAGCTGTAGCTATCCATTAGTCACTAGTTGTAGAAAATCTGTGCCATCCACAAATTTTTACTGGCATGTTCCTTTCTCACCTTTCCCTCTAAAATAATCTTTTTCTTTTTTTCCTTTTTATTTTTACATTGCTAGCAGTTGAGTGCATGTAGGTTAATAAAACCTAGCATTGCCTTTGCTGGTGTTTTAGTTGTACTTTCAACATACTGCATGGTTTACCTGGGTGATGACACAGCCTTTGATCAATTTCCCTGGCCTGACCTTACAGGATGCAGATATCTCTGCAAGGCACCCCTTTCTTTACTTTGTCTGAACGAGAAGTTTGACGGCTAGATGCTTGGTAAAGGAATAGTTGTTTGCTTATTTGCTTTCTTGATTGATACCACTCTCATATCTGTCCTTTACATACCGTATGTAACTAAAGCCAGGAGACAGTAAGCTTAAATTAACATAAAGACTGGAAGCAAGGGGAAACAGCTAACCTTTGTCCAAAGGTTAAAAAGATATGACATATTAATATGAAAGCTTTAGAAGCGCTGATAGAAAGATTTTTATTTAGACGGAACTTAACTAACAGACACAACACTGGTATCGATCTTCTTGTCTAAATTCTTGTTTCAAGCAAATGAGTGTATTTAGGTGGGTATGGCAGAAGTACAATAAGATGAAAATACAGATGCTACGAAGGATTTGCTTATAGTGGTTCTATCTTTGTTTTCTCAATCATTTGATGATGCCTTATTACCGCAGAAAAAACGTCAGTGTTTCTATCGTTTTCCTACATATAAGCAGCTCTGGTATCTGCCGTAATTATGTCCAATGTTCTGTCTCCCCACTGTGCCCCTAATAAGCCATTTCGAGGAGTGTTTACTGTTGCAATCTGCTGCTGTTTAGGCTCACTTTATAGGAGAAGGTAGGTTGTCTTTCTCTGAGTTTACTGATTTTTTAAGCAAACCTTGACAGTCTCTTGAAAATGTAATGCCGGATAGTTACGCTATGTGCAAAGTACTCCCAGTGCCACCAGTGCATGTTAGCGAGGAATCTTATTGACTCAACTGAGAGTGTGTAATTGAGTAATTTGCAGGATCTTCACACCAAAGTGCATCCGTTGCTACAATAGTTGTTGTGTTGAGAAAAATCCAGTGATGTTCCCCCCTTCGGGCGGGTGCCAAAATCGGCCTTTTCATCTGATATTGACAACGGTGGCGTTTCCCACCTCATAAAAGATTCATACCTCTTTAACAACCTCTGCGTCGCACCACGCCAGCACAGACAAGGAGATATCAGCCTCTTTATTGGGCCTTGTTACTGCAGAGTCAACTATGTGTGTTATAAAGAAGTGCACTATCCTGCCTTGCCGGCAAGAACAAGAAATTCATGGGGGTTGCGTGTTCATCTAATATTCTTATAACTGCACACACATGCATGCAAACACACATTTGACCCACTTTATCCTCATCAGTGCTTAAACTATTTGCAGTTTTCAACGGCATTCCCTGCTAACATGGCATTATACTCTAGCTTTTTTGTAACTTTCTACTTTCTTCTGGCACTCTGTCGTGCTTCTTTGGAGAGGAAGCTTTTATAGCTAGGTCTATGTCTAGCTCTGCAGGTGAGGGAACGCATAGAGATGGGGGAGCATGTTTTATCCTTCCATTGGGCTGAGTATCTCTGCAGCAATGCTCAGTTTTTCCTCTGGAGCGCTCCCTCCCAACTTAGAGAAGTGTTACTATGGCAGTATAGCTGAGGAGCTGACACTTCAAAAGTACCTCACCAAGCTCTTAATGGCCTCTTCCGCAAATGAATGACAAAGCAGAGTCGTGCAGGATGATATTTGATGCATTAAAAATGCCCTACAAGAGGCTGTCTTCCGACCCGGGTGAGGTGAGATTTCTGTTTTTCAGCATCACAGCCTTTCTTTTTCCCACCTGCTGTTTTCATGGAATGTTGCTCGGGGAGATATCTCCCTAAATTTGGCAATTGTCACAGTCAAACTATCTCAGCAGTCTCTCTTTTTGCTTCTATCTGCCTTCTCTTCACTTCTGTGATCGTTTTCTCTGAGTCTCAGCTGTGCTTTAGCTTTAAAACCACAACCCCTTCACCTGGGCATCATCACCAGTCCCTGAACATATAGAGTTTGACACAGCGATGCCTCAGGTGTAGTTCAATCTCAGCTCTCTCTTCTGTGCCAGGGGCCCAGCACAACTACACTTGCAAGCATATGGATCAGCGCTCTGTAGATTTTTAGTCAGGTCAGGTCATAAAGGACAATGGATATTTTTATCCCAGAGAAGATGACATTGCGATCACTGTTGTTGCATATATAGGGAATAAGTCTAATACTATTACACTGTCCAGGTATTTGCAGAGCAGAGTAAAAGAACATATTTTCCTACATTTTATTTATCCAATCTATGAACAGATAATCCAGTTAGAGTATAAAACTCTTTCTTGGCAAAAGCCGAGTGTTGAGGGCAATGTTTCCTTTAGAGCTTTGGAATTGTGGGTTATACGGTGATTGGATACATCTAGCTTAAGTCTAGCTTATCATAAAGACTTAGCTTCGCAGGGGAAAAAATGGGACTCACAGGCCTGACCAAGAAGTAGTTCAACGTTTAACCCCCTGTAAATGAATTCAAATTCAATTGTTGTTATTTATTTTTTATGGATTAAATAAATTAGATGTAATGTGCAGGTATTTCCCCCCACTTTGAGAAAGGCTTATTTGCTTTACTGAGACTTAAGCAACTGCTAGCAGCTTGTTATCTGAGCTTAGCATAAAGTGTTGGAGCAGGGAGAAACAGCTAGCCTGGCTCTTTCCAAAGGTAAAAAGAAAAAAAAAGTTGATCCTTCAACCAGCACTGCTGAAGCTAGCTAACTAACACGTTACATCATGTTTTTTCAATTTGCACAAAAACTGGCTTGGTCACTGTAAGTCACTGCTCCTGGCCAAGAAATAGTTGTCGCAGAACCCCAACCACAAGTTTTCAATGTTATACTTTGTTTTTTTGTACAAATTAAACAAGGCTAGCTGTGTACTCCATTTCCAATTTATGCTAAGCTAAGCTAATTGGCTGCTGGCTAAAGCTTCATATTTACCGTAAAGACATGAGAGTGCTATCAAACGACTCTTCTAACTCTCAGCAAGAAAGCACATAAGCTATCCCTAAATGTCAAAACAATGGCAGGTAGACATTGAACTACTGTGTTTTATATAGCCAATGATATAACATCCTTTCTTTGTAGATAAGGCACAGGCTGTGGCATCTGAAATACCTGCAATCAATACTTCATTTGATGTTCTAGGTCACATTTACTCTATTTCCACTTTCTTGACCTGAAAGCAAAGTGTAATCTCCATCCCTATGCCATCTGGGTCTCTGTAGCGTCACACAGTTGAAATAGTGAATCAACATTCATTCTCTACTTCCTGGACACAGGATGCCTACAAATGTACCTGTTAGTGCTCTTCTCTCTTTGGACCTCCAAGAAGACTCTACCCATAAAAATACAACATATTGCTTGTCAGAGAGTAGAAGCAGCCTCTTTTCGCTTCTGCCCCAAAAATTCTCAGTTCCCTCAGTAAATAAGGCTACTTTTCAGAGAGGAACGAGAGGTAGTGGAAAGAAATTTGTTCCTTTTGTTCCCTGGTGCAAGCCCTAGCTATGGTATTGTCCCACCTTGCCCCAGAGTGTCCCTACTGCTATCACGTAGTTAAGGGAAATATTGCAATACCACCCCAATCTTCTCCCTTAATCATTGTATTGCCTCATCTCAAAGCAGATAAAAACATTGCAGAGATGTTCCATTCCTGTCTTTTCCTTTCTTTGTTCAATAGCCTGGACAGTGGAAGCCTAAAGCAAGGGAGTTGAAAGATGAAAATGCTTACTTAGCCTTTCACATGAAGGCCACTGCCAGGGAGGCAAAGCAGTGCTGCAAGGTGTAGTGAAACACTTTAGAGCCTCCCTCCTCTGCTCCTTCGGTACTGAGGCATGAAGACAGGCTTAATATCTCCATACCTGTTAGGGGGTTGATCTGCCTGCAGAGCTCACTTAGTAACACTTGTTTTTTAAACTTTCTCCTCAGATGACCAGTAGAAGCCCTCATTCTTTATGGATTTGGACTTTTTCGTAATATCTACACTCTAATATTGCTCCTATATTGCAAAGCTAACAGCAGCTACAAACATTAAGTGTCATTTAAGATGTAGCCATTTTTCGCCCCAAGCTATTTGGTTCACAGTGATCACCATACCTGTCCAATCTTCAAGATGGATTGCTTTGGTCCATATGGTTGCTGCTGTTCACGGCTGTATAGTGTGAGTGTATGGTGATTGGGTAATTAGATTGCCTATAGTGATTAGACAGTCAAGGTCTAAAGCGCAATATGTGCCAGATGACTGTTACGCACACAAACACAAGCAATCCGAGAAGATCAAATATGGATGGGATTATTGAACCACCACCGATTAAGTTATCATCCGGTGCTTTGCTGGTATTTTCTAATTGATTTATTGGACAGAATAAAGGGACAAAATTGTAGTTTAGCTATTATTATAGTAAAAAAAATCTGCAAAAATCTGTTGGTACGAAGAGTTGCTATAGATATTGATGTAGAGAGATTGACCTGGCTCAGGAACTGTAGCTGATGTGGGCCTGGAACATCCATGGAGACAGTGCGAATGATATGAACAAATAAACTTAACTTATCTGACCTGTTATTGCAGATTTTAAATTTACATCCAGAGCACACAGTGTACAAATGGGCAATGTCTTTAATGATTCTCCAAACATAGTGTATTCAGGCCAGAGCAGTCCAGGATGCAGCTGCATGCATTTTGTGCCAGGGACAGGCCACAGACACTGTTCAATAACAAGCTGTAAAGCTGTCATCCTCAGCAGCCTTAGCAAAGCCTATAAAGGCTGAAATTTTAGCTGGTGTCAGGATTAATTTATGGTGGTACACTGGCCAGGGGGTTTTAACTATGTGTATGTGTATATGTGTGACTTCCTCCTGCTCTCTATACCTTTGTTTGCCTTTCTTTCTGTCTGTCCGTCTGTCTGTCTCTCTCTTGGTCGTTCTATCTGTGCTCTGGGGGCAGCATGTTCAGCAGCTGGGCTCAAGATGAGCATTAGCACTCCCATTTACACAGCAACTCTGAGTCATGAGAACAAAGCACTCGCTCCTTTTGTTCAACTTTTTTTCTCATTCTTTTTCCATCTCTACTGGTGTCATACCACAGTGTGAGAGAGCATTAAGCTACGAGTCTATGAATCACTGCAACAGTAAAACAGCAAAGGGCCTGTGTAATCTCCACCACAATATTATATCTGACACTGCTTCCTTTATTAATGGGGGACCATTATAAGAAAAGATGGTAAGTGTCTTATAATTATTGTCATGTAAATAGTCTCGGTCCAATCATTGGCACTAATAAAGTCACCTTGATGTGATCCTCATTAAGAAATACAATACTAGGGATCTTCTATTCATAAATCTAATAATAACTTTGTTTGTAAAGTCTTTGATAAGTTCTTAGTAACTTTACAAACTAGTGGTTTTCTAAATCAGGTTGTACGATTGAAATGTAAGCAGTGTCTTAGCTAGTAAATATATGCGTAAATTGGTTGCAAGGAAACGCCTGTAGTGCCATGTAGTCAAAAGGTATTAACTACGTAAACAGGAAGTTACTGTAGTGTCACAAGGTGTAGCATAACTACCAAAATTAAGTTTAAGTGATACATTAAAATTTGTTTAATTTACATGTGCATACATAAAGAAATATGTGTTTCAGAGTGAGTAGTGTTCCTGCAGTGTGGAATGGTTGTGGAACGTCTGATTACATTAAGCTAACCAAGCTTATTTATTGATTTAGCTAGTTACTAGTATAACGTTTCATGATTGGAGGTATGTTGTTTTTTTTTTTTTTGTGAAACGTAATTTAAAATTTTACCAGTTCACTTCATTTTTAAACAAAAATTTATCAAGTCTTGGGTCAGCTGTGTCAACTATATTTCATATTACCCTATGGTCTAAATGGGTCAAGCTAACATTAGCTTTTATAGTTTGTTCCATTAGCTACGCAACACTTAGTATGTCTAAATATTTAGTAATAACTAATCTTTACATAACAAATAGTGTGTTTAATTCAACCTGTTTTAATTTAGTGATATGTAAATCTAAACACTAAGCTAAGTTTGAACTTACAAAGAACGGGTGTAGCTGACTCCAGGGTCTGATCCTCCTAGATACTCATAATTAACAGGTAGATACAAACATTTATCATCCCATAGTTCTTCCGCTGACACTACAGGATCATTGTACTGTGGAAAAAGATGGCAAGAAAAGAATATGGTATGGACCTCAAACTTACTGTATATAATTTGTATATAATTGTATATAATCAGTATGATTACTAGTATTGATAAAATAATTAAGTGCCCTTGATTTGGTCTGAAGTGACAAATATAATATGGTCAAGTCCTAAATCCTTTTGGATTCTGACGATTCAGATGATGCTCCTCTTAAAAGGAATACTGTACATAACATTAAATCATTTTTAACATGCAAAATCAACACTTAACATGACTGGGAGGCATTAACAGATGGTTAGACCAACAACTCCCCTATGTTTTAATAGTGCGTCATTATAGACTCCAGTGTAGTATCCTCTCCTCTCCTCTCCTCATGTTACTGCTGTGGATACCCTACTAATAGGCCTGGGAAACACCTGGTCTTTTTCTGTACCTGCACTGTATGAGTGGGTGTGTGGGAAGAAGGCCAGCGCGAGTGTGCGCTCGTAGGGGGTGCAACCGCTGCCCAGCTGTATTTTGTTCTGCAGTGCCCGACCAGCTGTATCAATCTGTCGAGAACAAAGTCTCGGCATGTGAGCCAGCCTCTGTACAGTGTTGACTGGCAGCAGGCCCCTGGTGATGATGGAGACATATTACCTCGTACACTGTAGAATGGTGTCACATGGGGACAAAGGCAAGTGGAAGCAAGTGCTGTGGTCTGCTGTGTGTGGTCCATTTGGCTTTGTTTGCCTCTGTGAACAGGATCTTTTCCATTGTTACTCTATCTACTTCTTTCCTCTCCTTTCCTTTTTTGTTTCCTTTCCTTTCCTCTCCTCTCCTCTCCTCTCCGCTCCTCTCTCCTGCGGTGTTCTACCTTTCATCCCCCTCCCAGAGGGCCGCTCGGTGCCACCCTCGGATCAATTTGCTGTTGATTCACCAGATTCTTTGGCACAGGATCAAGCTGAAGAAGACAGAGCAAATCTGACCTCAAAGAACGAGGCAGAGAGCAGAAAGCTCCTGCAGCTGCAGGAGTGGAGTCTGGATTTTATCACCAATTGTCTTTACTTTGATGGAATATACTTAGCAATGGCAATATCTCCTTAATGGGAAGTGTAATTGTCTTTTCTTTATGAACCTCAGATATTTATACACCTACTAGTGACAATGTTTTTTGAAGGAATGCCCACAGAAAGTCGGCAGTTTGGGTGAATGCAGTTTTTGCAAATAAGCTTTATGTGCAAGCTTTTTATGTATGGCTTGTAGCTCTGTTGGATGCCAAAGCATCTTATGCTAAGTTCACACTACAGGATTTTAGCCGTGATTTTCCACTGGCCAACAGTTTTTGGAAATTGCTGAGAAAAGCCCCAGATCAGAGGCAAATCAGCATTTCATCACTATTTGTGAACTCTTCAAAGCGGCGATCCGAGAGACTCGTCGATGCATCGCAGACACCCTAAAGATATCTAGCGGGCTGAATATCTGGACCTGTCGGGGAGCCCCAAATTGAGTAGCGTGAGAACTGTTGTGACCCAGTTTTGACTGGCAATGAGTACGGCAACACGCTACAGCCAATGAGAGCACAAGACACAGGGTGAGGAGAAACCTGGGGGAGGAGGTGTACCACATCATAGAAATAAATAAAATAAAATAATATCAAATTAAATTAAATTACATTAAATTAAATTGACAGAGCAAGCTCTTCATGGTAAAACATGGAATACTGTATTTACTCTCCAATTCCATTATTTGTACATATATTTCTAATATATAAGACAAATGCTCTTTCTGTAATTATATGGTGGAAACGCTAGAACATCTGTTTATTCAGTGTGTACATGTGACAATGATTTGGGCTGATTTTCAGTTGAATCTTAAAACATATTTTGATAAGGAAATTTCACTTAACGAACATGATTTGTTATTAATATTTAACAATCCTAATTTCTCCAGCAATAAACAATATGTCATTAATTTGCTAATTGTTTTAGCCAAATCTTAAATTCATTTATAAAATTCTTGAAGAAGGTACCATCTTATATTACATTTAAACAAGCAGACCTAAGCATATATTTTCAAAAACTATCACATTTTAAAGTAATAAAAAAATTAAACAAAACTATTCATTTATGTAAATTCTTAAATATTATAACTGATTAAGTAAAGCTCTAGTGAAGTTCATATGTATGTTATTTTGAATCTTTTCTTTCTTTCTTTATGCATATTTCTGACATGGACCTAAATTGTCTAGTCTTTTTTTTTTTTGCTTACAAAATGTGTTGTTCAAAAAAACATTTCTTCATTAAAATTAATTTAAAATAAAAAATTGCACATGATATCGTGTGATTTCCCGTGTCACTACTCTCGTGTGGTTTCCTGACATGACATTGTTTGGAGACCAGACAGACCTGTTGGGGATTCCGCCTGGTGAAAGATCTTGTAATTTGTGACCCCCTGTGGCTGATCAGTCATGTAGTGTGAAAACCACAGCGATTTCAAGATTCCCGAATGCAAGACAACAAGTTGTGTAGTGTGAACACTACAGCAATCCGATGACTTTGTCATGTAGTGAGTACATGGCATTAGAAGCCAAAATCTGCTTCATGGTTTCAAACAGGAGACACGTTAATGATGACACTACTTGTCATGTTGTTCCTGTACCTTGGGAGGTGTAACTCTGTTCTCCCAAAGTGTTTATCATGGGGTGTTTGTTATTCTCTCGGCAGCGCCGATGCTTTAAATTTGAGTTCGAGTATCTCACATGAAAGAAGATGAGTGATGCTAATGTCCAGAGAATAGTGTGCTGGGTGTAACATAGTGTAAGCTGTGGTAATACAAGTCTCGTGGGAGGCACTGGAGCAACACATGAAATACTGGAGCAACTTGGTTGCCATCACACCCGGGATCTTTGTGCTCGAACACAGGAAACATTCCGTTTCACTGCAGAAAGGTACTTTGCTCTTTTCCTCTCTTGCTCCAGCTTGTTTGTGTCTCTAAGACATTTTGTGACTCCACCTTTACAGTAGCTATTGTAGTGCCTCCAGGATGCACTTGAGAATACATTGCCAAAGCTCTGCAGCCCTGCGCAGTGCATGATAAGGTTTAAGAGTCTGTTTCCATGAGCTGATGGCATACACTGGACCGCACTACCTGCTGAAATGCTGGAGACGTCTCTTCAAACCTAAGGCTTAGATACTCTAGACTCCTCCTTACAGCGTTTTGGTTTGGATTGCTTCAACCTATTTCTTTGCTTAAGGGGAACAGAATAACATCAAGTTACACCCCATCAAACCCAGGGCTTCTCATCTTTGTTGTCTGGAGGGTTGGATTCAAAACTGTCTATCGGTGTACATAAAAAAATGCCAGGATTATTGTTTCACAAGCCATAAAAACCCAATACGTGCCCCTAAAGTCTGTAATCACACTCTACTATCATCAATAATGATAATTTATTTAGAGGCAGTGTTGTGCTTGTATGAATAAGTGCAGTCCCTTGTAGTGCCAGCAACACTACAAAGTCTGGCCTTTGGGGCAGCACTGACAGTGTTATACGCTCAGAACTTTGATGTTTCACTGGAGAAAATGTCTCATCTCAGCCTGAATTCATGTCCAGTTCAAAACGGTTATTGGCTTACAGCAGCTCTGTTAAGGAGACCTTTGGCATGCCTACCTGTCACTATGCAAAAATCTCCTCCAATGTCATCCGTCCCCCGTGCATCAGCAGAGCACGATTGGTTGAAACCGAGAAAATAAGCGGAGTTGTCCTCAGAGCCCACTCATTGTTATGCTACAGTGTTACTCACACAAGCCTCAAAGGAGCAAGGTAGAGTTTTGCGCTATTGTAGGAGTGCATACACACACATATACAGAGTGGAGATGACAAATGCATGGATTTACACAGAACAAAGGAATAAGAGTGGGAGACCGTGAGAGAGGGAGTATTATGATACAATCAATTCAATCTCAAGGTGCCTTTGGAGACTCAGGTCACTTCCCATTGTTTTAAGAGAGTTTAATGAATTAGGTTTTCTTTACTGACATATATAGCGAGCTGAACTCCTAACATCACATTTTGGCTATTTTCCACTAGCTTCTGTACTTCAATACATTCTCACTGAGGGTTATTTAACCTCGGTAGCCTGGCGTTGCTTGAGGGATAGCAAAGTCAGTAAACTGGTCGGCTGCCGGTCTCCCAAGCTGGTCCAGACTGAAACCCCTCAACAACTACTGGATGTCCGGAGGATGAATCCTAATTACTTTGTTGATGCCCTGAGTAGTGCCATTTTTAAATCGAAAACGTAATTTGTCCTGCATTTTTTAAAACAAAAATTCTTACAAAAATAATGAAAAGGGGCCTGTGGGAAATAGTGTTTGTTGGCTGCCAAATGAACAATGATTATACATCTTTTTTTTTAAACGTACCTTTTCTGAACTATATGACATTCGCTCTCTACACAGCACTTTGACTTGGCGCTCTGACCTTTTTAATTTTTACTATAGAGATGCAACACAGAGATCTTTCTATACAGAAAGCAGAGTCCCCTAAAGTCTGATGTTCTATTCAGATTTTGTAAACTGAGCCATCCTTAATTGAGGAGAGCATCTTTCCTTCCTTCCTTCCTGACTGACATAACTTAGTGCTTCACTCTATGAATGATTGATAGCAGTGAGGGCCCCTTCATCTTCTGTTACAGCCAGGTACCCTTGAGGTTGAGCGAGGATGTGGTAGTGTACTTCAGTGAGATGGGGGGAAAGGGCCAGTTGTGAGCTAGACAGAGGCAGAGACAGTTAGCCTCTCTGATTAAAGAGATACTTTTGTGTGTGTGTGTGTGTGTGTGTGTGTGTGTGTGTGTGTGTGTGTGTGTGTGTGTGTGTGTGTGTGTGTGTGTGTGTGTGCGTGCGCGCCCACCTGTGTATGTGCATTTTGGCAGTGAGACAGCCGGGAATGTGATGCGTGGATCGATACTGTCCTTGTATGGCCCAAATCAACCCTATGCCGGCTCCCTCAGCAGGGAGACTGATTGTATGTTCCAAGTCAAGTTCTAGTCAAGTGTTGATTTGCCATAAAGAGCTATTAATTTCCAACTGCATCTGAGCTGAATAACATTTTCATATTGATCCAAGACTGTTGTGTGCATTATCCAGAGTCTTTGCCAGAACAGTCCCATGAAGGAAATGAATCAGTTCCAGCATTCAGTGCACGTGTATACCGTACTATACATTGTAAAGACAGACTGTATTTATCACTGTAAATATATGGAAGGACTGGGTGATACCGCCAAAAAATAACATTATGATATTACAGGCTATTTTTTATGAACGATATTCATGAAGACATGATTAAAAACTGAAAAATAATTTATGATTCATTCTATTATTTTTTTACTTTATTAGTAAAACAACATGCTAATGATTCTGCAATGCTCCACTAATGGAAAATTCTCCAATTTTTTGACAAACTATTTCCAAGGTAGTTTGGCACCCTTATACACACACACACACACACATATATATATATACACACATATACAGTTATGCAGTCTACATATCACTAGACTTATCCTTTAGTGTCATGATATGACGTGATATAAATTGTATCTCATCAAAAATTCTACTTGCGACTTCCTTTTCTTTTCTATTGACGTTAAAAATCTTCACAGACCGAGGCTCACAATGTGCTCTGAATTAGAATCTCTCCCTGTACCACTTCTGAGGCACACATGAGCATCAACACAAAATAAAGTTGTGATGCGTTCGTTGCGAGGGCCCTGAGGCTTGTCATATTGATTTTCATGTAGTGATTCGAACACACACAAACATTAAAAAAAAAAAAAAAAAAAAATCTGTATATGCACATGTACGCAGATGCTACTCATCTGTAATGCTCTCGCTCTTTCTCTCTGGCATAATGCTGCACTGTAATGGAGTGCTTTACTGTTACTACTACTACTGCTGCACTCTGCTCTCAGCACAATCCCTCTAACATTAAATAATGCAGCTGTCCATTGTGCAAGCAGCCCCTCCCCCTCCCCCGTCCCATAGCAGGCCGTATCAGCAGATTTCCGCTTGCTCTGCTATTGCAAAGAGTAAGTATGTCCAGTTCAGCGTTTACAGGGCTAACACTATAAACACAATCAAACCATTTACACAACAGCAGCATCAGATGTTTGTTTTCAGCTGCTGTGCCGCCAAAAGAATGCATATTGGAAGAATTGCTAGTTACTACAACTGCCCTTGCTGATGTATATAGTTGCTGTAGTTGACACGCCTTCACAAGACAAAAAGCAGGCTTAATGCCCATGGCTCCTCGGCATCAAAGATTTACACCATTTATTTATTTATGCTGCCTTTTTATGACTTTTTGACATAAACACAGTGTTGAAAAGCTGTGGAAAATGCTGTCGTTGGTCACTGATGAAATACTTGCCTTACAAAGACCCTCATTAATATACGAATTTGCCGCTGATCCTAATTTTGTATTAAAAAAGCTTGTCTAATAGCCACTTACTTAGCATACTTGGATGCTAGACATCCAACAGGAAATTTTTTTTAGATAAACACATCCAGAAATATAATAAATATACATGCTCAAATGTATGCAAACACAATCTCACACATATTTACTAATGCAGCCTCAAAGCCATGTAATTCCTCGCCTTTACATACATAAACGCAATCATTCACTTAGGCTATTATTGCCTTTTAAAACGTTGAACACTCCAATCAACCTCATTTGTACCATATAAACCGAGTAAACAGCCTAAAGGAGATTGGGTAGACTCAAAGGGATCAGCTCTGTTTGATCGTCACATTTAGAGGAGAAAACACTCCAATTAGCTGGGCAAAGGCAGAGAAAAAAGGATAACTTGTATAGGAAGAGAAGTATATGTTAGTTAATAGACTTAACCGTTTGTGGTGAACGTGACTGTTCAGGTTTATAGTTTTAGTACAGCATGGTATGTTACTTAAATATTACATGTAATAGTTTACTGATCCTCGTGTGATAATGTTAATGGGAGATGTATCTGCTCAGGTTTCAGAGGCTTTGCTGAAGGACATTTCCTTCAGCAAAGCCTGTAGTCTAAAATGAATTATTGAAAATACACTGTTTGTTTTAAAATAAAGGAGCTGGTCATCAGTGTAGCTATACCAAAGATTTCTAGATTTAAAACATGTACAACTTTCGTAGCAATTTACATAGCTCTTCATTTGTGGCTGCAGTTTCTCTCTCTTATTTTGAAAGTACCTCATTGAAAAAACAAAAAACACAATAAGTAATAGTGACATTGCCTTAGGGATCACACAGCGGTTCTACAGTAGTATAACGATGATATTTTGAAGTAGTACTTTGATGGGCATGTTTGTGCGGATGAAGATGTTCCGGTCTGTTCAGGACTTGACACCCACACCCACGGCGTCTACACTCGCATGCACAGACACAAAGACTGAAGTCTGTTTTGTCTCGACAGGATGATGAAGTGGTGCTCCAGTGCGTGGCCTGCATCCAAAAGGAGAATCGCAAGTTCTGCCTGGCTGCTGAGGGACTGGGCAACCGGCTGTGTTACCTGGAGCCCACATCTGAGGCAAAGGTAGGCACACTGACTCCACTGTTGCACTGTTTGATTCTCTCTGAGCTGAAAAACATTCAGTGCAGCACAGAAATGCATGTTATTTTGGCGTGGGATGTATCTGCTCAGCTCCTTGATCAAAAATCATCTACTTCATTTGATGGAGTTTGTTTTCCCTGCAGTTATATAATCAACTCTGCTTTCACACACACATGCACGTACAGACACTAATACGCTCAACAAATGTCACATAAAGCAGTTTGCAGAAAAGTGAACCAGATGAAAGGATGCATTCACCCAGGCGAGAGCTCCATGGAAACCAAACATCCATTTAGTTCTTCCTTGTTTAGGTCCAGAAACAATCAGTGAAGCCAAGCAGGAGACGCACAGAAAGGCAGCTCAGCACGTCATAAAAGCAGGAGCAACAGCTCACATCCACCGCAGTCTCCTTGATGAGCTTTTCTTCCAAGGGTTCAGGGACAGCTCTGTGGGCCCGCTGTCAGATGATTATTCCCTGAAATTACGCCCCTACACACGTTTGATGGATTGTTTCATAAACAGTGCCGTCGTTGGCAGTAATTGGCTACAGCTTTATTGTAGCTGAGCAACACGGTTATAGCTGTGGACACATTTGCTGGTTTTTGCAACTAAGTGCAAAGTTTTAATGACCTAAATGTAATTGTTTGCCTTTGTAATCAGTGGGCTACGACTTTAATGCATTTTTGAGTGACAAATCTAGACTATGAAGCACATCCTCAACCCTTTTCCTTCAGCAGGTGATCAAGCTAATTATCTGAATGATGACTGGCTCTTGGAGAGAATCATAACAATCCCAAGATACTCTCACCTTTCCCTCGCCCCTGTTGCTTTGCTACTAATCTGACATTTTCCTGAAACACCGACTTTCGAAAGCATTTGTAATGGGCTTTTTCTGCATTGATTGTCTTTTAATCATAAGCTATTAGTATGACCTGGGAGCTAGGACACCAGGCAGATGCAGTGTGTATAAAGACACACAAAGATGCTTTTCAGGGACAGAGGGACAACATGAGGAGGCTCAGAGCATAAGAACGAACGGCGTACAGCAGAATTTGTTTGTGTATGTGAGCAAAGATCTGTGTACTTTGTCACTCTGCCCTTTCAACAACCCCCTCCTGCCCTCCAACGGCTCTCACAAAGAGTACTGTATGTGTGTCTTTGTTGGGGGAGGGTGGGGGGTATTGTGCGTAGAGGGAGGTGAGGCTTTCACCCCATATTGGATGGTAATTATACCTGACAGGTGTGATAGATGCTCTCCCTATCTGGCACTTTGTCTTCATTGCCTGGTGTTTTTTATGAAAAGCCACCACCCCACCTTTGGGATCAACGACTGAGCGGTGAAAAAGCCCAAGATGGCAATTTAGAAGTGGGCCCGGACAACTGAATAGGATGCCTCCTTACCTTGGTGAACTAGTCTAGTAATGGGCATAGCGCCAGGACAACAGGATGAGGTTGATTTACAGTGTGCAAAGTTTAAATGGCAACATCAATCAGCTTGTGAGATGCTCTTTGATTGTGATATATGACCAGCAACTCTCACCAGTAAGCGACTCGATGTTATGACCACTGGAGGGTAGATGCCCACATATCATAATGGCACACTTTGTTGTGTATACAGTATGTGAATCAAAAAACTAGCAGTGGCCAAATGATATTTGTAAATCGCTTGTTTTAGCTCCTTTATTTATCTCATCAGTTAACAGTTTTAGCTTTTCTAATTAAGCTGAAAGGGAATTGAGAGGTCACCTCCTCAGGGCAGTCAGCTTAAACCCTTTTTGACCCTGTCCCTGGAGACAGAAATAAAGACGTGATCTATCCTTGCCCACCGTGTAGCTACGCTCTTTCCCTCAACACACGATTGGTCATAAACCAAACGTCACCGCACGGCCAAGCTGCTGTAAATCTGTTTCCCTGCTCTGCCTTGTGAGAGGACATCTTGACAGGGCTGGACACACATCATCCTCTCCAGCTCTTCTGGACCTTCATTTCACTTCCCAGCACTCTGAAGGCAGCTCGCCTCCCCACCAAATGTAACAGTCCTGCGCCTGGAGAGAGCAAAGGTCAGCCATTATTCACCCAGAGAGATGAGGGCAGGCGGGCGTGGATTGCTTCCCACCAGACCCTTTATTATGATTTCTCTACAGTGACACTGCTGGAGAGAAGGTTAGCTGGTGAGGAGGCATCCCAAACGGCATGCTGCAACATGTTTATATTGCATATATACAGAGAGAGCAGGATGTACAAGTGTGACCAGTTTGACTTTTGGGAAATAATTTGATTCTTGCCTAGATTCAGGTGAGATGGTCAATACCACTCCCATATGTGTCCATTAGTTTGAAGCTAGCCAGCTCAGCTTAGCACAAAGACTTGACACAGGTGACATTACCTGAGAGTGAACCAAAACAATAAAGCTGCAGGCCAGAAAACCAAAACTATGAACTGCAAGTTTCTGTAAATCTTCGTAGAGCTGAGAGAAAAATGAGCCAGCCCTTTTCACATACTAGTAGTCATGTGTTTGTTACCATAAAAATATTGAGTATAGCCACTTCAATTTACAGATATCAGAGTGGTATCAATTATCAATCTTCTCACTTAACTCTTGGCAGGAAAGCAAATATAAAGTGATTAGAGTGTCGTTTTTTTTCTGCATGTTTGGACAAAGAGGGCATAAATTTGGGAGATGTAATTTTAATCCTAGTAATTGTGTCTTCAGTGTGAATCTATTGTTACTTCAATCTGAGACTATGTTGTGTGAAGTTTGCAAATGAGGTTCGATTTACCTGTCTGAATGCTCCAGTTAAGGAGAAGTTGAGATACTCAGTAAGGAGGCCAGGGAGGGTGTTCAGGTTGGTATCATTTAACTTGCAGCAATACCCCACAAAATCTCCATCCCTGCTTCCCTCATTCTGTTAGGGAATTTCCCCTAACCTCTCTTGTTCCATCCGGCGCGGCCCTGATTTGGGATGCGATTTGGCATCTTCTTCATTTTTCTCATAGTGCTCTGTCCAAGACCTGTCTTATCTGAGCGCGGACTGACCTGAGTGCACTTAATCTGTTTATAAAGTACCTTTTAATGAATATCGCCTGCTCGATTAGGATGAACTTGGTTCAAGTGCAGCAAAAAATGCAGCAGACAGCACAGACTTTTATAAGTAGGCGTCTAATCATAATATCCCTGTAGATTCAGGGAGCCGTTTCAATTTTTCTAGCTACATGTGGATGTTTTGCTCATATAGCAAAAAGTTCTTAACCCATTAAATCAAAATCGGTGGTGATGGACAGCGGGACAAGTTACTGTGGTGATCTTTACACTGATGGTCCTTTGAATAGGGAGGGGACAGTAGTGGGTTGATGTAGGTAGGGATTGTTTTCTGAGGCAGCTGCCGTCATAATGATAGTCTTGGAGGAATTGATTCACACATCAGTTGACTTCAGCACTTCATGCTATACAGCACATACTGCACTGAAGATGGTGCTTCACTTTCCCTGTATTCTTTGCACAGCAAGACCATATACCAGATCCAGTCAGTCATGCACTAAAACTTTAAAAGAATAGTTAGATATTTTGGAGAATATGCCCTTTCTTGCCAACAGCTAAATGAGAAGATACCACTCTCATGTCTGTACCACTCTCATGTCTTTTAAATATAAAGCTACCAGCCGCAGTCAGTTAGCTTAGCTTACCAACTGGAAACAGGGTGAAACAGCGAGCCTGGCTACGTGCACCCAGGTACGCAGTGAACCGTAAAACAGCAAAATGTCCTTTTTGCGCTTTGTTTTTTTATGCAGATTAAAAAAACAGCATATAATGTTTTATGCAAACCCAGCTGTCTACCCCTTCTTCCAATCTTAATGCTTAGCTTAGCTGAAAGGCTGGCTGTAGCTTCCTATTTACCATACAGCACCAAACACCAAATCTGGCTGTGATATCCATTTAAAGCTGCACTACGATATTTAGCATTTTGGTGGTGTCAAGGACAGTATGAGATAACAGTTTGCAGCTTGAGACTGTTTAATGAAGATAACCAGGAATACTGTATGTAAACTAAATACAAGTGACCTTAGAAACTCCTTCGTGAGAACTTTCAGCTGTGTTGATTTTTGACCCGAGACCCACTTTTCTGTTGTTGTAGTATGTTCCTCCAGACCTGTGCATCTGTACCTTTGTGCTGGAGCAGTCTCTGTCGGTACGGGCTCTGCAGGAGATGCTGGCCAAGAGCGGACAGAACGGTGAAGGGGTAAGTGATGGTACACACAAATGCTATCACACACACACACACACACACACACACAAACACACACACACACACACACACACACACACACACACACACACACACACACACACACACACACAAAGATAAAAAACACAATCCAAACTTCAACTCTTCAAAAGCCATCCCTGAGTCGTTTAGTGTAATGTTGCCACTTGCACAGTCAGCAAAGTTGAATATTCTCAACTTGTTCAGTCACTATAAAGAGATTAACAGGGAAAATAGGCCCATTACAGTGGCCTGGGGACCCCAACTGCAGAGTGGTTTGGGCCCCCTGAATATCAGTGAGGATGAAGGGGATACTCTGGCATTGATGCAGCTGTTCCTCAATTGCATCAGGGCACTTTTGCTCATTTGATTAACATCACGCCTAAGAGGAAAACAGCATCATTTAGCTACATTTTTTTTTTCTAAAATAAGCATCCAGAAAGTCCACACACGAGAACAGCTGACGGTGGATTTGCTTTTTTCAAGAATTTTTTCAAGAATATAATAAGAGTAAAGAGGAGTGTCTGGTGGAGGGAATCTGCACATGTAATCAAAACTGTGTGGCTGAATTGGTAATCAACACTCATTCATCACTGTATTTTTTGCTCCCGATGTTGTTGTTTCAACTGTCCTATTGCAAGTGTGTTTCCTTCTTTTTCTCATTGCTGTGACAGATGTGTAATTTTCCCATCTTTATCTTCTGTTTTCTGTGTATAATCTCCATCCTACGCATGATAGACACGCGGCCCGGACCGATGGGTATGTTCATCACTCATACCATTCCCCAATCATTCCTTAATGCATATTGCAGTAGATTATTCACAATACCTCTCCTCAATTAGTTCCCCTGTTATCCCCTCATTGGCCTTCTATTGCTTGTCTTCTATAACACATCACCACCCAACATTTGTCTTTATATCAGAAGTTGTTGGAAATCATGGTTTATGCAAACACCAAAGCCCATGCTTTGAAATAATGGATGGTCATATGGATTTTTTGTGAACGCTTGGTGAGTAGATTGTGTCTGAGCTCTCACTGAGCCGACAGAGACAAATAGAGTTTGGTATAGACTTCCCAATATGATTTCCCACAAACATCAGTTCTCATACAACTCACCTTCTACTGCTGGAGAACTAGAGCGGCACCAATGCTGGATTAGTGTCAGATTAACATTAGTCTTGTCCTCGGGGGATTCAGATGGATGTTCGTTGCAGTATCATTTGTTTTATGCAACCCCCCACGTAGGATAAGCTCTCATTTGTCACAGTATCTTCCTCTGCTCGTATTGGCTATATGCTTTAAGATACATTGAGATGATGCAAACAGCTGAGACCAAGATTTCTGCAATGAGACAGAAAATGATCATGAGTGATTTAGTTGAAAAAAAAAAAAAAGAAACTCCCAGCATGATTTGGAATAATTTCTGCTTTAGGGAGTTCACCTTTTAATGGCACATCGCAAATGATGGTGAGAATTTCCATAAATCCTCATTTGTTAGGGCTCATATACATCGATTTGACTTCTGAGATAAATGGATGTGTCAGAGCTGGAGCTCTGTGGCAACAGCGGGTTATCTGTGCAGCAGAATGATGGAAGTCAAAACCATTGGTTCCACTGGCGTTGTGGGGGGGTGTAAGAGCTAGCTGGCAGGGAATTAAGAGCCGCAGCAGAGAAAAAGGGTGCGAAAAATATTAAACGCTTAATTAAAGCTCAAATGGACATAGTTAACTGTTAGTCCTGCCTCGTCCCTCTTGCATCAGCACCTTTTTAAGGACATAAAATCACACTTGAAGTTTAACTCAAATTAAATGGCATGATTTTTTGTTTCTGCTACAGCGTACAAATCTGCTCCGTCAACCCAGTTTCCAAGAAATTACATGTATTATATACATTACTAAATTGTTTTCCCAGTTACATTGCGGTGTCCAATGTAATTGCTGTCTGGATTTAGTTCAGAGGCAACATTTTTTCTTTTTTAATTATATTGAGCTTTTTATTTACTCCACCACAGTCGCAGGGAGGATGGTCAGAGTGGAGAGTGGCTGGAAAAAATACAGGATTCAGTTTAGGTTAAATGTTAATACACCAAGTGCTTTTATTGCCTAAACATAACATTAAAAGGCTGTTGTCACTACAAATGGATTTTGTACTGCAGGATCAAATGTTTTGGTGGAAAATAAACTAAAAACATTGTTGCTGAACATTTTACTGATACATTCAAAATCGTTTTTGCAACTTGCTAATTGATCAACAGCATTTCCACATTATGTTAATAGAAAATGTATTCCGGTTGGCATTGTGTTTTCTTTAAAACATATTTGCTGTTGCAGATTAGTTTGATATAAAAACGTACTTTCTAGGAGAAAGGGTTGGCTCTGTAAATCACGTCCTCTGTTCTCCTTTGAGAAACCAAAAGGGAGAAATCTATATGTTTTTGGTTTCATTATGGTGCCCCCGGTTTTTGCATTAAGATTGTTGGTATACTCTCAGTTCTTCGTCCATGTAGACGGAGAACTTGCATACAGCCAATCACATCGCTTCATTTTGAGCGATATTTGCATAAAGCAGAAACATCACCCTTCTATCGTAGACAGACGGTCACACTCAGGCAGACAGCAGCCGGCCTCACAACACAGGAGGCACAGACTCCACACAGGCACAGTGTTCTGCTAACCTCAGTTTTTCAGGCTAGCTGCATAGCTGGTCAGCTGCAGCACATTAAACGGCATT
Source organism: Xiphias gladius (assembly GCF_016859285.1). Taxonomy (NCBI): domain Eukaryota; kingdom Metazoa; phylum Chordata; class Actinopteri; order Istiophoriformes; family Xiphiidae; genus Xiphias; species Xiphias gladius. The sequence continues at coordinate 11,339,821 of NC_053409.1, forward strand.
AAAACATGTCACTTAGGTCGGCTTAGACCTAGTCTTGTTTATGTGGTCCTTACTCCTCAGTTAACACTGCTAACAACACACTGTCTTCCCATTACTTGTGAGCTACAGCGCAGTATTGCTTACTTTAGCCTCTTTTAAACAGAGATCGCACTATATTGCTGTTAAGAAGACCCCTCATTATCCCAGGTTTGCTTTTTTACACTGAACCAAACAAAGCCGACATAATGCCACTCCCATGTGTGCTTTGAGATAGCATGCCGGCATTCTGGAGTCAGAGGCGTGATGTGTAAGACAACAGCGTCCACGTCTGTCCCGCCACACCGGCTCTCCCTTTTACATAGACGACGATTCGGTTCCACCTCCGCTGTTCGTACCTTTTATGCCGATTGGCGAGGCATAAAAAAGCCACAACATTCCCACCTTGAACCGGCTGTATAAAAGGGGCTTTTTTTCTCTCGTTCCTCTGCCAAAGCTCAGCCTGCCAGCTGCTTTCAGTCAAACACAGACACAGACATGCCCTTTCAGTGGCTGAGAGGAAAGGGCCATTTCTGATATTTCCCCAGAAACCCTTTTTCTTCCTTTTAGTAATAAAAGCAGTACATTTAAAAAAAAAATGTGATTTCGGTTAGACTATCAATTGTTGGGTTTCATACATTCTACAGTTGGAAGATTTACTCATCTCATAAACTTTTTTCTTAACCTTTCACATCTTTTCTGCCTTTGTAGCAAATACCTCAGACACTTTTAGATGGCTTGGATTGGCCATTTTAACTGTGTTACTTAAGTGCATTCTCACCACTCACGTTTATCTGTTTTCGATATTATTTACCTATTCGTCATTCTTTGCCTGCGCTGAAATGTCACTGGAGGAAGCACCATTAAAGGGGAAATGGAGGTTGAATATGTCTCGGCTGAGTCTCTGAAATCAATACGTCTTTGAACAGATGGGCTTATCGATAGACAGTGGCTTGAGCAAATGGGTAGTTCAAGCTGTTTTAGCCAGAAGGCACAGATACACAGGGAGGACCTGTAAAGACAACACACTACTAAGAGCTAGTGTAAATTCCAACCCCCATTTAGCAGTGTCCGCCAGTGACCACTCTATGCGAATTGGTCTTCATCTCATCCAAAATGCGCTGACCCGTTTGATTTGGGGGTCGTTGGTCAAAAGGACAAATGAGGAGATCAGTCAGTCAAAGAGACAGAGCTGCTCCGACGACCCCTGGCGTGCGGGCGTGGGTCTCTGCTGTCAACGCAACCTCTTTTTCCTTTAGCTTGCTGTTAGCTTGTGGCTCTTCGCATGGATTTTTATTGAGAGAAACTGCAACACTGCAGCCACGGACACATGTAACCTGCTGCAGGGCTCACACACCAGGAGGCTGCATCCGGCTAAATGTCATGTCTTTAAATTGCTATGAAGATGTCACTTGTGGTCAACGGCTGGACCAGTGATAATGTTCATAGCATGTTTCTTCTCTTATACCTCTTTGATCCAATGGTCTTTTCCTTTATTGTTCAATGAGCCTAGGGTAATACTGTTTACAGTATTACAGTATTAGAATCATGGAGTATTGAATTTTTGCTGCAAATTGTCTCCACATGTAGAAGATTCTTTTTCCCACCGATATGAGCCACAATTACTCTCACTGTTCTCACTCTATCTGTGTAACGCACTGCCCAGCCACGGGGTAAGGAAGTGAGCAGGAGACTTGGGTTTATTGGTTGAGGTGATTGCAGCTGGATGTGCCTCACCGCATTAAGCTCAGTACCTCAGCCAGCATATACTGTAGCCAACAGCAGAGAAGAAGCCTGGAAGCTGGTGCTGCAGTGTGCACGACACAACTGCATCAAATCACAGGCCAGCTATTGTCCCAGTAGCCAACCGCGGGGGGATATGAGAGAGAAAGAGAAAAAAGAGAGACAGTGAAACAGAACGAAAGAGAGGCTGTGCATGGTAGGGTGTTTTCTTGAAACACTGCCATGATTTTGACTATAATGTTTTAAAGACCTACAGAATGGACATAGCTTTGTTAGATACATATCATGAATGTCCTGCAGAGCTTGTAGTTTCAGATTAATGTGACATTTTTATGGTTAAACTTGGCTGTTTGGCATTGTTTCAGAAATGATTTCTGGATCTTGTGCCAGTAGCGTTGCTTTGAAAAATGTTAAAAAAATGTCCGTCAACTTGTTTTCCTTAATCCCTGTCAAAAAATGACTTCTTGAAAATCATGTGTGCCCCTAGACGTTTAATCATTTTTACCAAAGATTAAAATAAGACAGAGGCAGGCAGAGAGGCTAAGGAGAAAGAAGAACAGCTCTTTCTGAATAATGACATTCTTTCTTACCTTAATGCTTCCTAGAGGCTCATAAGGAAGGTGAGTAACATGGGAGTTGCTTGCCGAAGGAAAACAACAAAAACTCCTCTTTATCCCCTTTGCATCTCTACCAGTAGAGAGATCATTTGATCCCCTCCTGCATCTTAACCCAACCCCATAAGCGGTGGAGTCATTCCCTGCTAATGTTGACATTGCATTGGAGACTGACAGTAGTTGTGCATCCTTCCCACATTCCTGTAGTCGGAGTGCTGGAAAGATGACCCCGTATCCTGTTTCGCTCAAGGATACAGGAGCCAGAAACACCATCTCCTGTGGCAAGTCAGATTGCATGTCTTCATTGGCGAGATGGGTTCTCTAACCCACCCCAGGAGATATGTGCCCCCGAGCTTGAGGTCATCATGGTCGGCGAGGAGGTCCTCGCTGAGGTCAACATTGAGTGCCAGAGGTCGGGTGTATATTGAAGTGGTTGGAGGTGCACCACTGGGGCTTCTTCTGTCAGGAGCCTGAGCTGATATGTATTTGTGTGCATGTGTGTGTTTTTGTGCGTGTGAATGATCCCTCTAGGCAGCGCAGAGCGGCGGACACAAGACTCTTCTGTACGGACACGCCATCCTCCTGCGGCACTCCTTTAGCTCTATGGTAAGAGATTGCAAACATCAGTGTATCCGCCCTTAAAAAAAAAAATTCAAAAAGGAATACCGCACTAGCTGGATTTAAACATCATTAGTAATAAAAGTATATCACAGTCACATGAACAGCAGCATGTGAGCAAGGTCACCTGCAGAGGAGAGTGTGTGTACCAGCTCTGTCTCATGCGGTTTGATGTGTGTGTTGACCACAGTACCTGGCCTGTTTGAAGACATCAAGGTCACAGACAGATAAGCTTTCCTTTGATGTCGGCCTGCAGGAAGACTCAACAGGTAAAAGAAGAGCTCTGGTACAGTTTGCTTTTATCCTCCTCTTTTCTCTCTTTCATTCACTCTGCCTCTGTCTCTCTTTGTCTGTCTCTGTCTTTGTTCCTCTGTGTCTCTGTCTGGTTCTTCCCCTGTGTCTGTCTCTCTTCATCTCTCTACCTGCATCTTATTTGTTCACGATTTTTTTTTCACCGTATGTCTTTTCAGCCTCACTGTTAATATTCCCAGTGGAGCACTGTAGACGTACAGTCTGGTTCCTTTGTCAGTGCTGATTACATCTCTGCAGCTCATTTGATAGTCTTGTTGGGTATCCTGAAACCTGGATCCACTTCTTATTTGAATTTTTTTTTTATTTCATGCCTTGCAGAAGATTAGCAGTCACCTCAATGGCGCATCCACGTTAGTCCAAGCTCTCATTTCAGCCCACTATGGCCTTATTACGTTATTAGTAATAGCAGATGGGAGGCTGTGGCTCAGGAGGTACAGCGGGTCGTCCACTAACCAAAAGGTTGGTGGTTTGATCGCCGGCTCCTCGGCGCCGAATGTCGAAGTGTCCTTGGGCAATATACTGAACCCAAAATTGCCTCCGATGTATCATCGGTGTGTGAATGTGTTTGAGTGTGTATAATAAAAGCGCTGCATGAATGCATATCTGAATGGGTGAATGTGGCAGCAGTGCACAAGTGCTTTGAGTGGTTGATAAGACTAGAAAAGTGCAATATAAGTGCAGTCCATTTACCATTTGGGCAGTGACAGTGGGGTGTTCTCACAATTAGTTCATTTATATCAGAATATGGAGACAGCATATATACGTGTTTGTGTTTCTGTGTACCATTAGGTGAGGCCTGCTGGTGGACGATCCACCCAGCCTCCAAACAGAGATCAGAGGGAGAGAAAGTGCGCATCGGCGATGACCTCATCCTCGTCAGTGTGTCCTCAGAGCGATACCTTGTAAGTTTATTGTTTGCCATTTGATCCTTGACGCTGCAGCTAGTGTGTGTGTTTGCATAATGTAGAGGTCTTAGTAGGAGAGCATCAACTCTGCTTCCCCTGATGTGACAAAATTTCAGATTATCCCAAATCCTATTACCGCATACTGCACTCTCCCCATGACCTCTCCCCTGCAGGAGTCTCAACGTCAAAAGCAGCAGTGGTTTCCCTCCGAATGACTGCGAGACTGCTAACAATAACACTGAGCAAAATTTGATCTGCACTGGAAATGTTTGGGTCGGATTAGGATTTTTTTAGACTGCTGCCAGAGCCATTTCAAATCAACTTCTCCTGTTATCATGCTCGTCACATTCCCACTTCCTGCTGCTGTTAACAGTAATTATGTACCTATTACACGTCTGAGCTGACCTTTTTTTTTTTTTGTAACTTTTAGACCATTCTGCCCTCTAAGCTTAGCATCACGGCAGTGTCCAATGTTAACCCCAGGAGACATGTTCCCTGTGATCCATGAAGTTGGTGACAGCAGCCAGGCAGTGTTTAGCCCCCCCATGGCGGAAGGGGCATGGCCAGATGAACACTATTGCTTTACATTCACCAATGTCAATCTGGTAGTCTGTCCCACCCACACAGTTGCAATGTGGGGACGGGCAGCACTTAAGGGCTGCAGAGAGACTCCGGGGAGCGAGGATGATCAGGACACAGCTGCCACAAAATATTTTTATTTTTTTATTTATTTTTTGACAGAGTCTGACACACAAACACTGTGGATAACACACCAATGCACACGCATACACACATGCACAGCATTACGGCCCCCAAGACAGTATAATTCCCTAAACACTCAAAGCATCTGTCAGTCAGTTTTATGGTTCCCTCAACACTCAAAGACAAACTGGAGTTTTCCTCTGGATCAGTGATCACGGAGTGTGTCAAACTTTAGCTGAACCCTGCTGGAGAAGTCACTTTTCATGTTGAATCAACTATGTCGATCTGTCCGTAGAACCCACATTTAGTTGTTGTCACATTATTGTCAAGACTGTCAGCTAAAAAAAATCTCTTATAGCCTTATTGTGACAGGTTCGTGGTTATAAATCATTTTATCCTGTCAATCAACAGCTTTAATGATCAAAAGTAAAATACTGCAGTAAAATTTCTCATAAAATCAATTTAAATTCTCCATCTTTGCCTAATAACAGTTTTTGAGAGTTAGGTCTCAAAGACTATGTACTATCACTTGTATGGATATACACAAATAAGTTAATGGTGCATGTAATCTTTCCTTGTGTCCCGCAGCACTTATCCATCTCCAATGGCAATATCCAGGTGGATGCTTCCTTCATGCAAACCCTGTGGAACGTCCATCCCATCTGCTCTGGTAGCAACATAGAGGAAGGTACAGACTTCACACAATTTCTTCACAAATTTCTCTGTGATTAAACACTGTTTTTTCAAGTTTGAAAATTTCATAAATCAAAAGAAAAAAGGCATGTGAATTAGCAAATAAGTCTTAAGATGGGTTTGAGTTTCTACTAATTATTCAAGGAAAAGCCCCCAAAGATTCAAAACACTTCTCTTACATTCATTTAATGGCCTCAGAATTAAATTAATGTATTTCTTTCATTCATATAATAAAAAACAACCCATTTAGTTGTTTTTTGAAGCATGGATCTGATTATTTCCAGTCTAAAAGCTTATATTTTTGCAGCTTTGACCATGCCCAGCATTAATGATTTTTGGCGGATATATGGGAAGCACTTTGTTGGAATTGGATCTGGATTTCTTTCTTGAGTCTTTTAGAAACTAACTTAAATGTAAAAGTGCTCCCTAAATTTGTAACCCACTTCTGTGATCAAGATAGTCCTACTTTCCAGACTTCATCTCTGAGATGACAAGTATTCCCACTGGAGGCAAAAGCAACAGCAAAACAGGAAATTACATGTCTAGAGTCACCATATCTAAGTCCTTTGTCCTTCCTCTACCAATAGGCTACCTGCTGGGTGGTCATGTGATGCGGCTGTTCCATGGACATGACGAGGTAGTGACCATCCCAGGATCAGACCAAAGCGAAGAGCAGCAGAGGTGCGATACAGAGCAAACTAGATTACACTGCAGCAATGGGGTCACACATTAGTGAACATAGCACAAGAGAAGCTAACTGACCTGTGAGTCACCCATGGTGCCTCAGCTTCCACCTCGCTTCATGAAAATGCCTGCAACCAGCGTGAAACCTGGCTCTCCAGGGAGCCAAAATGGTGGCTGTGTTATTTTTATCTGCAGTATCGCTGCTTAGTGCCAACGCAGATAAGGTAGGCCGCAGAAAAATGGCACATTGGGCTTGAAGTGGGTCAAAACAGTGGGCAAGGTCCATACGCACTCAGACAGGTGCCAGGAGATGTACGTACACACACACACACACACACAAACACACACACACACACACAGAGTGTCTATTTTTAGAACAGGGCACGGCAAGTAGGGGGGTGGGATTAGATATTAATTTCAAGCTTTGGCTTTTTCTCCTAGTGTTGCCCTTGAAATTCAACAGGAGCATGCTTTTTAGAGGTCCTAGATTTTTCTGGGGCAGATCAAACACTCTCCTGACTGTCAGAAGGGAAGATGATGAGCGACTTCTTTTATCTTTGGACCCAGTCACCCATATCACTGATAGACAGTGTAGCTACGAGTTATCAGGACGCACATGTCTCTGTTTGAAGGATGCGATGCCTTAGTCTGCAGAGTAAATACAGCCCTTCCTTCGGTGTGTGTCTACGTGTCTGAGTTGAACATCCTCCCAGTGAATATCAGCGTGACAAATGAGAGTAAACAAGTGGTGTTCTTCTAAGCCAGGATGAATGACCTTGACAGTATCAGTGGTGGCTAGATGTTTAAAGCATCCACAGACAGACCACCCACTCATGTTCCTGTGGCATCCCCAGGATAGTCAACTATGAGACGGGTAAAGCCGGTGCCAAGGCCAGGTCCTTGTGGAGACTGGAGCCGCTAAGAATCAGGTGGGCTGTGTTTCACGTGATCTGTTATCTATTCTCTTCCTTTCTACCTCTCACTTCATATTTTATTTTATTATTTTCATTTCCATCATCCTCCTTTTTTCCATTTCACCTTTTTCTTTCTGTCTCCACAATCTTTTTTTGCTCTGTAGACCCATTTGTCCTTTTCTTTCTCTCCCCACCTATGATTTAATGCTGCACTGTGGCCTCTCTGTCCTCTTTTTCCTTCTATCCCCCTCCCTCTTTCTCTTTCATTCTGTCCCTCTCCTGGTCTCGTTCAAGTCTTTGTTCCTGGCTTTTTTACAGCCTCACAGTGATGCAGCCTTTCCTTTTGCCATTTCGCTTCTTGTGTAAAATATGATATTTGTCACATTTTGAATTTCTTGAACAGACACAAAGACAAATGATTAATTAGAGAAATCTTTCAGCTATTTGTTAATTACTATACCAAATGGAATGATAGATAATTAACAGCTGGCAGCAATGTTTAGATCAACTAATTAGCAGATAATAGGCTTCCAGGGCTTATGAAATACAACTTTTTCTCCTTGTATGTTTACACGTGTACTTAATTTTAATATGTGGCCGTGACCTTGACAGCTGGAGTGGGAGCCACATTCGCTGGGGCCAGCCTTTCCGGCTGCGGCACCTGACCACCGGTCACTACCTGGCCCTGACTGAGGACAGGGGGTTGGTGCTGCAAGACCGGGAGAGGTCCGACACTGTCGCCACAGCCTTCTGCTTCAGAGCCTCTAAGGCAAGGACACAGTGATACAAGGGCACAAACACACATAAAGATGAATGTACTTGACTCCCTGCTGTTCCTCAAGGTGTCCTGTCACACGGGATCAACCGCACACTTCCTCATTAAACTCCACTGAGAAGGTGTTACAAAGGATCTCCTCCGAACCTTTACAAATCAACCGCCCACTGTCCTTGGACTGGAAAATCACCATTTTTTTTCAAGGACAATGAAAACTCTGAGAATTTTTGGACTGATGAAAGCTGTGTCATAGAGGTTAATTTAGCTGAACTTACCGACTCTGACCTAACCAACCATTTAGCCATACTCTGTGCAAAGGAGTTTTCTAGATATGGCCAGTGATTGTGAGCCAATTAGTGACCCTCCCAATGTGGATTTAAAGCATATATTATAGAATATAAGTGAAGTCATTTATCATTTGACTCTTCGTGTCGATTTTGGGTTGCAGTGATCCTAATAGCAGAACTAAAACCATCACTTTGATGGATAGAGCCATAAACAGCAGATGCAGTTGACATTTGGGTTTTGGTTTGATTTAGAACAAATCCACATGCAGTATCTCTCTATTTAGACGTGATTGTATTGTATTCGTGCGCACAGACAGCTTTGACATGTTCATTTTGTCCTCCCCTGTGCAGGAGAAGCTGGAGCAGAGCCCCAAGCGGGACATCGAGGGCATGGGGGTGGCAGAGATTAAATACGGGGACTCGCTCTGCTTCATCACGCATGTGGCCACGGGACTCTGGCTCTCCTATCAGGCACCTGATGTCAAATCTGCTCGTCTGGGTCCCCTCAAGAGACGAGTAAGCAGAGGCAAAAACAAGCACACACCGCTCTGTCTTCAACTTAGAATGCAAAGCGCACGCAAAAACAAACACAATTAAAAAACCAATGAGATTCCTTGGAGCCGATTATCATTTTCGTGGTAATGAGTTGATTGAGTTAATATGATTGTCTATTAGTTCGAATGTCTACCTCGACTAAAAACTAACCTCATCCCTTGGCTACTGTGGCAGAAGTGATAGAGGTGTGCGCACAATAAGGTGCGTGACAATGTGTCCGCCATGTAAACACAGCCAGATAGCCTGTAGTGTCAGCACCTGTGTTCCAGACATTGGGGCTCAGTGCTGGCTGAGGACGACTGGAGACTTTCTGTCCATTAAATGGTTTCCTCTTCCCTTTTTTATCCTTCCCCCCCTTTTCCCAATATCGTCCCATAGCAGTGTCTCACATTATTTTCTCTCTCTCTGTCATGCCCTCTCAAGGCATGCCTACACACTGAAGGTCACATGGATGACGGGTTGACCCTGCAGCGCTGTCAACACGAAGAGTCCCGCGCCGCACGCATCATCCGCAACACCACACTACTCTTTAACCGATTCATCAGGTATGTTGAAAAAAAACAACAAAACGCTGCTAAATTCCTCACTGGTGCACACAGTGACGTGATCTCACAAATTGCCCAATAAAACCACATTACAGTCCACATTTTTCTTGGGCCACTTTATTAGGGCAATAAAGTGTCCTGTCACTGGTGCAAGTTACGTAGGTAGCACACTGATGATGGTACAGCATAATTAATACAGATGATAAAACAAAGAGGCGCCAACGTCACCACATCACCACTATAGTTGAGGTATAAAAACCAGGTATCTAAAAGCCCCACACACTCTCAAACAGTCCATACAATCGTGAGCACACCATTTGGAGAGTTAAGCTCTGGACCTATGAATTTTGACTGAGTGGGGTGCCAGAGCCCCAGACAGCTCACTCAGTGGTCCAGTCATGTGTTTCCAAATGGAAAACACTGCAGCAGTGTCATGGCTACGCACAGCCAGTGGGTGCAAGTGGATGTTTCCAGTACCCTTATTTGTTATCAAATGGCCTGCTGTCCCCTGGGTTGGGTTCAGGGGCACTCATAGCGGGAACAATTTGAGAGTCTGTCAGCCTCCCCTGCGGCTGTGACACATACATCTCCCCAAACCCCTCCCACGCGAACGACAGGAGCTATTTTTAGCAGGCCAAGCGGAAATCAGCATTTCAGCCCGGATAACCCTGGGCTAAACATTGTGTTAGTCATCACAGCCTCTCATCAAGTCTGCTCAGCCTCCCATTAGAGTGTATTTACCAGAAGTTAAATGCAATTGTGATGAATGGGAGCATTTTGAAAAATATACATGATCACAAATGTCAGTGGGGACTGCTGTCATGTCTGAATGAGAGGTTTTCTTGTGAATTTTGATGTTTCTGCGCTCTGTCTGTCTCCCCCTCCCAGAGACCTGGACTGTCTGGGTGTTAAGAATAGGGCACTGGTCGCACTGCCTGTCGAGGAGGTGCTCCAAACTCTCAATGACCTCATCACCTATTTCCAGCTCCCTGACTCTGAGCTGGAGCATGAAGAGAGGCAGATCAAGCTGCGCTCACTCAAGAACCGACAGAACCTATTCAAACAGGAGGTGAGTTTCACCGTCCAGTAAGGTGTGGCAAACTATCAGTCCATGAAATATCAATTACTAATACCATGAGCTGTTCTGCAGTGCAGCAAACTATTAAAAACCTGGAGTGACGGGCTGTGATTGAGGCAAATTTGGTAGGCGACTGCACATATGAGTGAGCCAAGAGCAGCGGCGAAGTTGCAGAAGTGAAAGGCTAAAGCAATTGTATTTCAATGCCATCTTGTATTTGGAGGTATTGTATTTGTAGGTGTCAGCAGTTTTGGTGTTATAAGTTTTCCCCAGGCTGGCACAAGTGCACTGAAGCTTTCTGCTAAGCCTCTAGGACCTAAATTGCTTTCATCAATTATGAAATGTCAGTTGCCTTACTGAAAGGGGGCCTATGATGTCAACTATCCAAACTCTTAACTCTAACAGGCTACAACAATGTGTCACCATACCCTCCAGCCAAAATACAGGAATGTGAATTAGCTTTACAAACGTTATCATCAAATATGTTGGTTTTAATATCTGCAAATTATGCATATTTCATCAATTCATCGTTAATCTTATTTACCTACCTTTCTATGTTAATATACCAATATAGCACATCTCTCTCCCACCCCAAATATATTACATTTAGAAGGTCAATTTGTCATTGCAGACAGCTGACTCATTTTTCCTGACATTATAAATCATCAGCAATTTCCATTTTGTCTTTTTACGCCCTCGATTTAGCATATCTGATCTCTATAGATATTTCTCTGTAGTATAAAACACCATGACAGAGCCACCAAATGGGACAGGAGATAGCCATTGGGCTGCATTCAGGATGGCCAACTAATTTAATACTGCAGAAAAAAATTTCACCAAATTACACTCTCATGTGTAATGACAGCTTGTTATTGATATCAGATGTATTTCAATATTTAAAATGCATATATTCAATATGTTCTTTTCTGTGGATATGCTATAATTATACGTTGGATTATTGTGTATTTCCAAGGGCATGCTGACTCTGGTGTCCAACTGTATCGACCGTCTGAACGTGTACAACAGTGCGGCCCACTTTGGGGAGTGCGCCGGGTTCGAGGCCGGAGCAGCCTGGAAAGACATTCTGAACCTGCTGTACGAGCTGCTGGGTAAGAAGCTCGTCTACTACACACACATGCTGGAGGCATGTACGTACACACACACTTAAAAACATTGCCTACTGTAATCAATCACAGGGATGAGAGTCGTCGTTTGAGGATAAAGTAGCTGCAAGTGCGGTGGTTCAGTGGTGATGAGGAACTGTGCTGACCGGGTATTTAACCAGCCATTTACAGACGCTTCAGACCGTATTCTGTGGCTGCCAGAGTTCAAACAGCCTAACAAATACACAGAGACACACAACATACATGCACTACCTACACAAATTCTCTCATTGTTGGGGAAAGACTTGGTGGCATGTGGCCCGCTGCACACAAAAGAGCTTTCTAGTTTATGTGATGTGCTTCCAGGGCATCAGCCCAAAAGATCAGTCGTCGCACACCCAGACACACAAATACACACACAAAAAATTGGATGTCCCCAATTGGCCAGATGGCTTTTTGGCCACTGAATGTCAATTCTCATCACTGTCTATGCTGTTTTCTCTTTTGTTTACTTGTTCTTGCTGTGCTCTTTATGTTCTTATAGCCCAAATTCATCAGTCCCGGCTTTTTAAGCTTGTTTTAACTGCTTGCACGGAAAAATCCATATATATTTTTTGCTCTCCCTCTCTGTCTGAAAATCCCGCTGTCCTTTGTCTGATGAATACAATGTTTGGCTATCATTTCCTTCACGTGTGATTACATAAAAGATGCATTTCTGTAAATAGTAAGTAGGTGGGATTTTCTCCCTGTCATGGTCTGGATATGTCACATTCTCCAGAGAATCTGGAAAAGCCTTATGTAAAGTTTATCTTTCATCCTGCCTTGCTGAAGCTCCTCTGCCCTCCAAGTGTGTCCTTCACACTCTTATTTACACTGATTTCACCTTCTGGCTCATATTAGAGTTCCAGCCACGTCTCTCTCTTCCCCCGTACCCTCCTCCACACACTTGCTCCGGTGCAGCGCTAAGTGGATTTGGGATGCCTCCCTCCTTTCTTCCCCGTCTGTGTTGGGTGACCCTGTCTTTTTTTGCTAGGACAAATGTGGGTGTGTCTGTCCACGTGTTTTAATGTCTTTTCTCTCCTTGTGTTGTTCCCTCTCTCCATCTTAGGCATCTTCCAAATTAATATGTATAGGGGTGTCAAAGCAGAACCTCTGCTTGGCTTTGGGTGGCAATTTAAGGTGTCCACCTTTAGGTGACATTGTTTTTGCTGTTGTGGAAGAAGTGAGATTTGACAGTGCACTGACGGAGATCCATCAAACCACTCTGACCAGAAACATTGTCATCTTTTCTACAAAATTTGAGTCATGCACACTTTCCTTTGCCCTGCAGCGGCGTTAATCCGAGGGAACAGGAACAACTGCACCCAGTTCTCCAACAACTTGGACTGGCTGGTGAACAAGCTGGAGAGACTGGAGTCTTCTTCAGGTATGCTCGTTATTATTCTCACACACTTATCCTCCAGTAATACAGCATTATGAGATACCCTGCATTTTCTCTGACTGAGACATCACAAAACTATAAAGTTCCCTTGATGCCAATCCAGTTCTGTTCAATAGGGACGTGAGTTTAAAAGATGTAAAAAGATGACAGTGCTTCCTTAAAAAATTATATAGTAAGGAATGTACCAGCAGGACTGAGTGGTCCCTGTTGATCTACAGGTATGTCTCTTTGACGAGTGTCCTCTGTTGTGTCTTTCTCCTCTGCGGGCGTTAACTAATTGATGAAATTGTGGCTGTGCAGGCATCCTGGAAGTTCTGCACTGCATCCTAATTGAGAGCCCCGAGGCCCTCAACATCATCCAGAGAGGACACATCAAGTCGATCATATCACTGCTCTACAAGCACGGACGCAACCACAAGGTGAGCAGCAAGTAGTGCTGCAACAGTCAAGTGCTAATGGGGGGTACTATCTCTGCTGTGATGGAAAATAATGACACATCTGGGCTCCATTTTTGTGGTTGAGCTAAGGAGAATGCCGTAATATGGAAGGCCACACTTGCAATTATTTCTTTAATGCCGTTATCTCAAGATCACAAATTAATTATTTCATATCTTCAGATAACAAAGCTCGTTTTTCTCATGAGAACAGGTTAATTTATCTCGTTATCTCAAGAAAACAAGCTTTGTTATCTCGACATAGCGAAATTATTAATCCGGGTCTTAATTTGTGCCAGACCAGCGAGATTAGGACCGGCACCTATTTGGTTGGATCCGGCAACTCCTTTGTCACTATCTAAATCTGTAAGTAAATTTTGTGTGATAGTTATTGTTATCTGTTCTGTCACTCTTTTATTGCCCATTGAAGTTACTCGTAAATTGCTTGTTTGCCTATTTTGGAGGAGTGTTAAATCTGATTTTAAAAAAAAGAGAAAGAGATCTCAATCACGCAGGTCACAGTGACGCCTACTGTGATAGTACTTAAATGGAGCGGAGGAGATCGATAGACAGGAAGACAGAACATGTCACTTAGTTTTGTTTCTTGCTTTTCATGGTTGTAAATAGAACTTTTGGCCTTAATTCCATTTCCCCCCCGTTGTAGCAATCCACAGACAGAAGGGAAACGACAGGGAAGTGATGAGACTGTCAATGAGAGAGAGAGAGAGAGAGAGAGCCTCTCCATGCTGATTTTGAGCGATTATTGTGAGTGTAACAAAATAATGCTTTGTTTGTGATGACAGTTTTTGACTGTCTGTCTATCGATCTCCTCTGCTCCGTTTAAGTACTATCACAGCGCAGCAGGCCTCATTTTCTATCATGAGAAAATGAGCTTTGTAATCTCGAAATAACGGCGTCAAAAAATAATTGCCAGTACGTACTTCCTCTGCTTCCGTAGTACAAAGAACCCGAGTTGTAAATAAAGGTGAGCATTAGTTCAGTGTATTGGTGGAAAGAAACCACATAATGAAGATACAGTACTATAGTTGGAAACAGCAAATTAGGATAAGATAATAAAAAAACAAATATATTTGTAAGAAATACGCTTATTGTCTTTCTTGCTGACAGTCAGACAAGAAGATCTATGCCACAGACACATCTGTAAGGTAAATATGTAGCTGGAGCCTGCGGCCGGTTAGTTTAGCTTAGGATAAAGATTTAAAGACTGGAAAGAGCAGTAAACTAAGCTTGCTCTGTCCAAAGGTAACACTATCTGCCAACCAGCACCTATATCTTGGTCAGGACCAGTGTCTTCCAGGAGTCTCAGCTGGTTGCCTAGCAACTGTATATTAGTCTGGTACATTACCCACAGTTAAATGGTTAGTAGTGGTTGATACACTTTGGTGTTTATTCAGATTAAACAAATGGCATATAAAGTGTTAATTAGTGAGCTTTAGATGTGCTGGTAGGACGATTTTGTTGCATAATTTCAACAGAGCCAAGTTAGCTGTTTCCCTGTGCTTCCAGTCTTTATGTTAAGCTAAGATAACATGGTGCTTTGCTATGCAAAATAGACACACAAGAAAAAAAGGAGAACAAAGAACTGCAAAAACAAAGACTAAGCCAGGCCCTTTTCTGCCCACCTGTGGAAAAAAGCATCGGTTTGACCTGGTATGAAATTACAATTATTACACGATGGACATGTATCGAGGTATCCGTGACATCCAGCGCCCTCTTGATTTGTCTGAGAATCCTAAATGAGGTATTCAGGATAAAACCTTTTATCATTCCTCTCAGTCAGGTTTTGAAGATATAATAGCTGACAATGTTGATTTTGTCAAATCTACAGACTTTTGGGCCTCAGTTACAAGCCACTTCAGGGATACAACAATCACGTCTACAACAAGGAGCCCAGATGCCAAAAAATCACAGCTCTTTCATTGCAAGCCCAATAACAATGACAAAACACTGGAAGCCCCACACTGCCCCTACTCTCTGGGTTTTTGTAGCAGCAATTTCGTGGGCTTTATATGCCCAAATAAAGGGCATGATTATGGAGTCTAAAGTCTTAAAAAAAAGAGGATTCAAGAAATATGGGTAGATTTTGAATTTTGACTTTTGTATTTAGGGAGTACAACCAAGTTTATCATATTTACCCGACCTATCAGGTAGAGTGGATAGGAGTTTCCGTTGTCCAATATATTTTTGGAGCGTTACAGAGTTTTCAAGGCAGTTGAGCTTACATAAATGCTTTCAATTACTAGAAATTTTTAGCCCCAGATAAGATTTTAAAGGGCAGAGTGTCAAGATAACTTGAGTTTGAATCATCTGTAAGAGGTATCAAAAGACTTTTGCACCAACTAATCGAGAGAACTGGCAGTTTGCCAAAGTTTTTTATCTGATGTAAGAGAGGGGTGAGAGAAGTCTGGATATTGGAGATAGTTAGGATCAGTTCACCTGTGCATAGACCAATAAGGGATTTAGTAGCACCTAGCATTATTCCTGTTATTAGTGGATCCTGATAGGAAAATTGCCAGAGGCTCAAGCCCTAAGTTGAAGAGCATTGGTAAAAGGCAGCATCCCTGCTTGGTCCTTCAAGTAATGGAAACTGAATGGATTTATTACAATTGGTTAAGAGATCAGATCTTGGAAATGCATAAAGCATAGTCAGCAGAGCCATGTATATCTCACCGAATCCAAAGTGTTTTTTCCATTCAACTTGATCGAAACTTTGCTGAGCTTCCCAGGAAATGACAGCAGAATCAGGTTTTTTTGGCCGAGAACATTAAATTTAACAGGCAGTGAACGTTTGAAAATTAATATCCTGAAGCCACTGGTTCCAGGGGTTTTTCCATTAGGAAAGGAATTTAGTGTGGATATGATCTCCTGAAGAGTGAAAGCAGTATCCAGTTCATTCCTGGCATGATGCTGAGAGTTGGCATTTTCACAGATTTAACAAAGTCTGCAATTTCTGAGTCTGTAGCTACGGACCTGGAGGAATACAACTGTGCATAATATTCCACAAACCTATCATTTATTTGTTTAGGATCTGTAACCATCTGCAATCCTACGGCTTGCCCTTTCAGACTGCAAACCTTTGAGATGTCGAGAAAGCATGGTTCAAAATGTCTCTGTCTTAGTTTCTTGTGCAGGTGAGCACAAGAGATATACTCACCTGCTTACTAAGAATGTGATTAAATTAGCATCTTAACTTCAATATTTCATCTAGAACATCGTGTGATCCAGACTCCCTTGAAGACCACATTGAGTACTGGAAGCTGAGACTGTATTTTGGTCAAGCTCTTGTCTTACATATCGTCCTTAGCTGCCATTAGGCTAGCACTGGTCGATGGTTTCCGAGGCTTATCTTCGTCCTCATTAGGTTTCAAGGTCGGAAAATACGATAAGCATACGCTGGTTTAACTCTGTGCTCAGACAAAAGATAAAAACTGTTGCAGCAGTTTAAATAAAGCAAATAAAATAAAAGTAAATAAGTGTATTTCCCCAAACCTCAAAGTGTTCCTTTATGATGCATGCTGAACCAATACCAATTACCAATAACTTGGATGTTGTCAGAAATTTTTAGTCAACTAAGAAAGCACACAACGAACACTGAAAGTGGATTCTGCCTGTTTATCATGAATCCAGTCATCTACAGTTCTTTCCTCATTAGACTCACCAAAGCGGTTCACTGGCTGCACATTCATTTCCATAACAGTTCCCTTTGGGCCTCTTTGTCACTGCTTCTTCTCTTTAGCTACTAATTTTTTGTGTTTATCTTCTACCAGCATACAAACTTACCTCCTTGACAGAAGCCTCCTGGGGTTTTGCTTGCATAACGTCCCCATCATGAATCAATCTGCTTAACAGTGAAATGAGATCATGAGCAGACAGTCAGCTGGCCTGGATCATAAATCAGCCTAAATGTATAATTTTGCCATGGAAGCAGGAGAAAGGGCCAGTGATAAAGTGAAGGTGCTCTGGCCTGTCACCCTTGGCTGAGCTTCCCAGCCCATTTAATTCTATGGCTTTGTTAACCTAACATCAAAGGGATATTATTGGACATGTTTTTGCCCCCAGTAAGCATCTCAGAGTAATTAGGCAGTGGTTGCATGAAAAGAGGCTGTCCCCATAGCAGCAACCTGTACAGTGATTCGGGACAAAGATAATTAGTAATTTCTTGAAAGGTATGGATTCGTATCCAGGGTTTAATAGGGAAAATTAGGTCAATGTGTAATCAGATATTTGGAGGGGGGGTGCTCTTCCTCTTGATATTATTGCTTATTTTCCTCCCTGGTGCCTTCACTTTCTTTTTCAGATTCTGGACGTGCTCTGCTCGCTGTGTGTGTGTAACGGCGTAGCTGTTAGAACCAATCAGAACCTTATCTGTGATCACTTGCTGCCCAAGAGAGATCTGCTGCTGCAAACCCAGCTGGTCAATGATGTCCAGAGGTTAGACAGCCAACCACACACCATACTTTCAACATTGTGCTCCTCTGATATTTACATTTTATTTATTTATTAACATTTCAAAATTGCTCTTGAAAAAAGCAGTTGTCAAAGTATAGAAGTAGAGTCTCTATTTGAAGAAATAACCATGTTATCAAGTTATTAAAGGACTAGTCTGTAGTTGGTTTACAAGGCAAGTTCTTAGTAACTACTAGCTACTTTCCAACCAGTGATTTACTATATTGGGTTGCAACATTAAAACTTAAGGAATGTTTTAGTCAGTAAAGACAGATCAAAAGCAACCAACAATATGAACAGAAACTCACTGTAGCACCACAAACTCCAAATATAATATCTAGCGGGTCAAGTGATATATTAAATGTATTTATTTCTTTAATATATGCTTTGTAAGTGTAGGGATTGTCTGATTTTAATATGCATACAAACAGAAATACGTGTGTTCCAGAGTTAGTAGGATTCATTAAATTAAGAACTAATGGGGAATATTTTTGTCAAATATTCCCAGTTTACATCATCATTAAACAGCATTTGTGTCAGGTCAAATGTGACGCCCATATTACTTCTTTTACCCTTCAGTCTAAAAGGGCCCTATATGAGCAAGCTAACATTAGCATGGTCATTTGGTTCAGTTAGCTATGCATCAGTTTTACCTGAGAAGTACTTATGTAAATATTTAGTAACAACCAATTTCGGTGTAAGAACTAGTTTGCATAATGCTAACCATTTCAATTTAGTGATGTGTAAATCAGCTACCGTTAGGCTAAGCTTGAATTTACGAACATCTGGTGCAACCAGCTGCAGAGCGCCAACCTTTTTATTCCGGCTGAGTGTACAATCGCCATTCCCACCTTTGGTCCATGTAATTGAGTGTACAAGGTACACATCTAAAACTACAAGTCAAGTGTGGACCGTGTACACTTAACAACATGGTCTTCAAATTGGAATGTGGGCAATGTACACTCAACCATGACATGATGGTACAGACAATGATGCACTGTATAGTGAGACTGCACTGGGCCTTTAAATCTCCTATTATCCTTCAACTTTTAGTCTTTGTACAATGAGAAAAAGCATTTTGGTGAGGGTGAGATAATTTTAACTCAGATTTTCTCTCATTGGATCGTTTTTTTTTTACACTAGTGAAGTAATATGCTTTACTCTGCCTTGTTTCAAAATACTTTTTAGAATCTTCCTGAACCAAATACATTAGAAGCAAATAGAATGATATTATCCTTAGGGCAGACTTTTTCATTAGTTTTAAGAAAAAATAACATATTACAAATGTATATGAGAATATCTGAGAATATCTTATATTGCTCTGAGGGACATCTAATGATTTTGTGTTTCACTTGATTGCCAGTATGAGACCAAACATCTTCCTGGGTGTGAGTGAGGGCTCAGCTCAGTATAAGAAGTGGTACTATGAGCTGATGATCGACCAGGTGGACCACTTTGTGACCAGTGAGCCCTCCCACCTGAGAGTGGGCTGGGCCAATGCTAAAGGATATGCTCCCTACCCTGGAGGAGGAGAGGGCTGGGGGGGGAATGGCGTTGGAGATGACCTCTACTCGTATGGTTTTGATGGACTCCACCTCTGGTCAGGTCAGTATGAGGAGGAAAATTCTATTTTTTTCTGTGTGTAGCGGAGATCATAATAAGCTAATGTATTAAAGATGAGTGGTAACCCAGGGCTGTGGCCAGGTTGTGTCTAGACAGAAATCAGTACCCTGCAGGGACGATCCCCCTGCCCAGAGTGTGTGTAACTGCGTACATATATATGTGTCCTCTGTGTATGTCTGTTTGTATGTGTGTGCAAGAGAGAGACGTGATCTGTGCCAGCATCACTCACTGGGTTATATTTCACATAATTCTGCGTGTGCGCGCGTGTGTCCTGAACAGGTCGTATCCCGCGGGCGGTTGCGTCCATGAACCAGCACATCCTGACCTCAGAGGATGTGGTTAGCTGTTGTCTGGACCTGGGAGCACCCAGCATCTCTTTCAGGATCAACGGGCAGCCCGTCCAGGGCATGTTTGAAAATTTCAACACAGACGGCCTCTTCTTCCCTGTCGTCAGCTTCTCTGCAGGGGTCAAGTGAGTGTTTATTTGTCACTCTTGTGTGTTGACTGAGACGAGCAGAACCTGAAAGGCCTCGATGATGAATGAGCTACACACATAAGAAGAGACAGATGAGACAGACAAGCAGAAGCCAAAAGAAATACATATATATATAAATATACACACACGCATATATTTTTATATACCAAACAAGCCTACAGTCACACAAACACTGCCTTAAAGTCCATCTAATCCTCCTACTCCTTCTGGTCCAAGTGCATCAATCCTCAAGGCCTTGAGATTGGACACAGGTAAAAAAGGCTGGATTCATATTCTTCTCCGTTGCCATGGTGACCACGGATAGTGTGATTGACAAGACTTTAAAATGGAATTTCAGGCTCCAGCAGTTTTCCCATGATCCATGATTCCATGATTGACTCTGGCTTTGTAGAGCAAAGCAGCATTTTGCATTAACAACTTTCACTCTTTGAAGCTCAGAGACACTTGACGCCAAGAGACTGGTCCGATTTCATTTGGTCGTGTAAGCTCTCAGAGAGTGAATTCATTTCTCACTGCCTGATGAAAATGAATTCTCAAAAAGTAATACCATACCTGATAGAGTGTGTGGAGTAGAAAGAGAAGTTTCGTCAGAGGTGTTAAAGCGACATGTCACTTTTTTCCCCCCAAACATTCTGAAAATGCCCTGGGTTCATCTTGTTTGCCTGTTTGGTGTTTGTTTTCATTTAGATGGGGATGGCGAAAGAAAAAAGGATTACAGCTGTGCATTGCTTTCCCCTCTTTGCTATCACTTTCACATCTTCTGTTCTACAAACTATTGCACGTTTAATAGCCTCATTGTTCTCCTGCAGTATATATGACTTACAGAATAGATTTTTATAAGCAGTGTGCATTACTCATCCACTGTAGGCAAAGCTTCAAGAGCTCTTGATTCTCCTAAAGAAGTGTGTCAAAGCTCTCTCCAACGATAGGTTTTTAAGTTTGGAGTCACAGATCCAGAGGTGAAAGATGGTGCTCAAGTGTCATTCTGCACTTCATTTCTCCTCTCACTTTATCCTCCTGCTTTGGTATTTCCACTTCCCTTGTACTGCAGTCCTTGTCACTGCTAAATCCACTGTTGGCATAGAAATATGAAGACAATTATATGCCTCCTACAATACCCATGGAATCACAAGAGGCTTGTTTTCACATGTCAAGAAACCAAGTAAGCACTTTACATAACCCTGAATTCTTGATGAGTAGCGTGCTCCAGTCGTGGTTTATTTTTGGGTAACATTATTTAACCGATGCCTAGACGACAGTAATTCACCCATCTTCACTCTCTCGGGGTTCACATGACACTCTTGACTCTACTCTTTTTTAACTGTTACACTCTCAACTGTCCCCATAAAACAACAACAGATAGCAACTAAGATTACCCTGAGGCAAGGGGGCATGAATGAGCCACTTAAATATTACACAGCAGCACCATGGATTATTCTTTGAATAATTAGATAGTAACTATGCTAAACCTCATTCTACAACAGTCCAAAATAACACAGTGGAAGTATCCCAACTAGACATATGTAATTTACACAGCTCAATTCCACAACATAAATTACTAGACGAAGATGTAATGTATAAAGGCTACTTTAATTGAATTGATTAATTGGTGAATAGGCAAAATCACATGCAAAATTACCCCATCATATTGGTCAAAAAAGATCTTGAAATAAACCTAAGATCTTAACAAGTATTACAATACCTTAAATACAGTCATTAGAGAAGTTTACTTTTGTAGCATGTCCATTCTGAGATTTACAATACATAGAACATGTTCATTCACATTGTTATTTGCTGCACTTTATTTACTTTACCCCACACAATTTTACTCAGTATCTTTTTCCTATCTGCCTGTATTTCACACGTCTCTTGGAATTTAGGATTTTCAGAGTTAACGCTCAGTATTTCATGTGGACAGTGCCACCTCATAACCACTTTTGTGTGGGCTTTGACACCTCCGAGCTTGTGCTCGAAACTGACCCAGTGAACAGGGTGGTCATCTCTGTGGAGATATAAATGTGCGAGAAAATGACAGCCACACATCTTCGCTGCTCAATAATTGAGGGCTGCAGTAAGAATGGGCCTGGTTGCGTCACCACTACTACTTGAGTAGCTATTTTGGGCCGCCTCAGGAGAGTCTCTTCACAGTGATGGCTTGAGACGTTTTTTCAGTCTCAGAGCTAAACTTGTCCCTGTTAGAGCAGAGGCTGGAACTGATTGAAGTGGATTAAGAGGAGGAAAAGTAGTTCCTTTTAGCCGCATGGTTGGTTTTCTTTTCATTCGCTGCTTCTTTCATTAATAGCTGTCTGATTATCACTTATGATTAAATATATCATTTATATTTACACACATTTCCCTCCCCCCATTAATTAACTTTTTTCCTCCTGCATTCTGTGTGTGTGGAATAATAGAGTAAGACAACAGATGACCAACATTTTATCTTGTCAGGGTGCGTTTCCTGTTGGGTGGTCGACATGGCGACTTTAAATTCCTGCCTCCATCAAGTTATGCTCCCTGTTATGAGGCTCTGCTGCCGAAAGAGAAGATGAAGGTGGAGCCAGTGAAAGAGTACAAGAGGGATGTGGACGGAGTCAGAGATCTGCTGGGCACCACCCAGTTCATGTCACAGGCCTCCTTCATCCCCACACCCGTTGAAACCAGCCAGGTAAGCTAACAGGAGTAGAGAAGAGTGGTGATTACTGACACGAACGCTTTGGTAACTTAACTTTTCGTTCGGATTCATACTTTACCTCTTTCCTCAGATTGTGATGCCACCTCATTTGGAGAAGGTTCGGGACAAGCTGGCTGAGAACATTCACGAATTGTGGGGCATGAATAAGATTGAGCTGGGCTGGTCATATGGCAAGGTGAGAAATATGCAGATTGTTCCTTTACTTATAACAAGATCATCACTCTGGATCGAAATGTAAAAAGCATAATCCATACATTTTGCCATGTTTGTGGAGAAATAAACATCACAAATACACATTTTCTAAACAAATTTAAGTTAAAAACCAGCTTGAAATGCATTAGTCGTTAGCAGTGTTAGAATTTAACCATCACAAAAGCCTGTACGTCATCTTGCTTTCTCTTTTATAATTTGCGGTTCACACCAAAAAGAGGGTAAGTGGAAAGAACACTCATTTTCCATGTTCAGTGCTTTTCATACCACTCATTTAGATGCTTCATTCCAGTTTGTTTGTAGGTAGCAGAGTCATTGTGTTTGTGTTTTAGTATACAGTAAGTCATGAATTACAAGGTATTGTTTCGCCCAAGGGGCAGAACAGGATGTTTTGGCAATTTCAGTGCGCGCAGCAATAGACCAAGAGGAAGGCCTGTATTTTAATTGTCTGCATTTAGTTTAGAAAGAAAAGTTAATGGGGTGTCATACCGATTTTTAAAGACGTAATCCTTCATCCAAATGTAAAACCAAAGACAGCCCACCTTCAAAATTCAAACCGCGAACTGTGTTTTTACATTTTTACATAAGTCTCAGGTCATATCTTTTCTGATGCGGCTGAAGCCATAAAAAATTAAATTCATTGGTTTTACGGAAGGCGTTATACCAGACTATTTCTTGGCTGGGCCCAGTAACTATCAGTCTGTGCGCTAACTACGGAGGTAGAGGCAGGAGACGGTCAGTTTATCTTAGCATAAAGACCAGAAGCAGAGGGAAACAGCTGGCCTGGCTCTTTCCAAAGTTCAAAAGTAAAGCCAGCAGACACTCCAGGGAACCAAAACTCCAGGAAGTTTCTGTTTATTTACAGATTAAAGAAACCGCATACAGAGGGTTTTTGTTTTTTTTTACTTTGGACAGAGCCAGGCTAGCTGTTTCTCCTGCTTTCGGTCTTTATGCTAAGCTAAGCTAACCATCTCCTGGCTCCAGCGCCGTATACTGTACTTAACGGACAGACATGAGGGACATAACTCTCGGTAAGAAAGCTAAGTAGTGTATTTCCCAATATAGTGCAATTTATATAGAGAAAAGTATTGATAATTTTTGTCTAGAAAAGACTCAGTGATGACTTTTCTTGGTTTATTGTATATTAGCTAAAGGATAATGCCAAAGCGACCTGATTTGCCCTTGGAGGAACAGATAACAACTCAAACAACAATATGAGCACAGCTCTTATGTCTATAATACAAACACACATATGAGAATCCTCCCACCCTCACTAATACCGCCAGCTTTTATACAGGCCTTCACTTTGTCCAGCTCCTCAGCAGAATCTTTAATTTAGCATGAAGATATCTGTAAAGTGTGAGACCTGTTTAATGAATTCAAATCTGGACCTTAACATTTATTGTCAAGAAGTTTTCTTTACGTAAGGTGCGGGGGTTGGAGCACTGACAATCTGTCAAATAGTGGTAATAACTGTCAAGAGCTAGCCATGGCACACATAGTATTAAATGTGTAAATAGTGGATGTGGTTCCACTGCAAATTACTCTGTGCTCTGTATCTGTGTTTAATTACAGCAGCATTGACAGTAGATGTTCTACGGCAGAGGGAATAAACAAAGTATTCTCTGTTATTTAGTCCTGGTTGCATATAAATACCTTTTTCATTTGTTGTTTGTTCCACAAATATAATTATGTAAGAGGAAGAACTGCCAGAGAAGAGATTTCCCACAGAGCTCTTGTACTATTCACAAAAGAGCTGGCTGGTGTTCATTGGACCCCCCCCCCCCCCACACACACACACACACACACACACACAGCTGCATATCTGTACATAGCCCTGCATGTTTTTTTGATAAACATCCACCATTGCCATGCCGCCTCCTCTAAGCAGCATTGCCAAGGGATTAATTGGCATAAAGTGCAGCCTTGAGAGAGGTATTACACCTCTCACTTGGTCTTCCAGTTGTACACCTCTCTGTCTTCTCTAAGAAAACATGCTCCCTTGTTCCTCTTTCATTACATATTCACTAGAGTAGACTGTCTTACCACTGCAACCAGTAGCACCCTCTGCTCAGACCACATTCCCATTCCCTTGTTAGTTCACAATGACATTGATTTACGAGGCTGTGAATTTCATATGCATATATTTAGTAAACTTTCTAACATGGTGCACATACATATGGAGCTATGGAAGAGCAATGTTGGAGGCTACGGAGGAAAGTTGAAATATTATTTCTGTGACTGTTCTCTGTCTCACAGATAAGGGATGATAATAAGCGGCAGCATCCATGCCTCGTGGATTTCTCCAAGCTACCAGAAACAGAAAAGAACTACAATCTACAGATGTCAACAGAAACTCTGAAGTATGTCGAGCCTCATAGATTGATTTTCTCCACAGCATATACTTCTGTGTTTGAAAAAAAGAAGAAAGAGAGTGTGGGAAGGAGTCAAATGCAGAAGCAAACAAATTAATTACAGACAAGTTGTTTTGTTTGGTTTAAACAGTTGTTTATGAGCATTAATTAGGAGCATCACATACATCATTAGAGGCAGATATAGTATAAATCCTAGTTAAGACTAAAGTAGGTCACTCAGCTCAGTGAACTCAGCTCTCATGGAATACGTTATTATGTCAATGGAGAAAGTGCACAGTGTTGATGTTTGACGTGCACGTTCTGAACCGCAGTAGCAGCAGCGATATGGAAACAAAAAAGGGTCAAAAGTATTGTAGCTGTTTATAATTTGAATGTATTCAAACAAAACGTTTTCACACATTCAGACATGGTGATACACAGTTACAATACTTCTGACACTATTTTATTTCCACATGCCTCCCGCATCTGTGTGTATCACTCAATACTTTGTTCCTCGCAGAAACCTAGTAATGATTCTATGAAGACCCACCTGTGGGGTGTAGAGCAGCATCCTTTTCATTCTGCCCAACTGGAAGAGTCAAGGACAAAATGATGAAGTAAACATTTTTTGGAAGGGTTATATTATATTTTCTTTACGATAACAATAAATACAGTCATGCCTGTGGTCAGGTAGGTTCCTCACTTTTTTTTTAGTCTAGAAAATTCCCATTTCCATTTTCATTGTTGCACCACCAAACAAGTCTTTCTCCCAGTCTGTGGTCGTTTTTCACTTGTCAGTGCTCTGCACAACATTTGGTTCTGCTCGTTGCAGTCCCAGTGAGACCTATTACAAGTGGTTTACATAAATGCTCTCTAAATGATAAAGGAGAACGTTGACATTTGCTGTGATTAATCTTGATCTGCTGCTGCGGAAGACACATCTGGGTGACACTGATGCGTTTCTGGGCCACATCAAACTAATTTTTACCGCCACTTTGTCCTCTCACAAGGTGTGAAGAAAATCTATCAAAAGCACTTCACACCCAGTTCATTCCTCTGGGTATTCTTTGGCCTTTTTCTCCTGACAGATTAGGACATGCACAATTTAACCCATCACTGCTCCCAGCCCTTCTGTTGCTACTGTTAGATCTATGTGTACAATGTCAAATCAAAAGTAATGTCAAGGTATGGTTTAAGCACATTCTGAACTGTATGTTGTTTTCCCCCACAGGACCCTGCTGGCATTGGGGTGTCGTGTGGTTCAGGTGAATCCAAATGCTGAGGACTCCCTCAAAAAGATAAAACTCCCTAAGAAGTAAGAGTGCATGCTTATATTTATTGTATAAATTTCACCAGTATGCACATTTCGAATCTAAACATAGCTCATTGAAATGAGCTAAACATATAATGCACCAGGCTATCTACAGTAAGAGCAACTATGAAATGATACATCAAAAGGTGTGTAAACCCAGTCAATGATCATCAGAAAACGTCCAGCACCATGGGAAAAAATGTACTGTTAACATACTATATGTAAATCATAATGTGGGTCAACTAGTTCTGGTGGATTTACCCTGTGTTACAGCCATAACTGAGGGAATTTTTTTTTTTTCCTTTAATATTTTCCTGTAGCTACATGATGTCTAATGGATATAAGCCATCCCCTCTGGATCTGTCTGACATAAAACTGACTCCGGGTCAGGAGCTGCTGGTGGACAAACTGGCAGAGAATGCACACAATGTGTGGGCCAAGGACCGTATCAAACAGGGATGGACCTACGGCATTCAGCAGGTACACTGGTGTATACATGTACAGTATGTTGGGACCAAAACAATTATTTTGTCTAAAAAAAATCTCCCAACATGCTTTTTAAGGTCTAAGCCTTAGTTTTAAATACAATTATAGAAACAAGCTATTCTCTTAATATATAAAGAAAAAGAGGCAAAATTTCCATCCAGCTTTGGTTTTGTCTTTTTAATGTACTCAGTTTCTCCTTCATGGGTCATTAATTTACCTCCCACGCAGTCTATACCTTAACAGTGCACACGTCAGACAGTTTGTTCAGTCTAACATATCCGAGCTATAAGTCATTATGCAATGCGCAGCAAGATATTCTGCAATAAAGGGCAACAAGCCACAGAACATATTGTACAGAACACATCGGATAGAGCGTGTTCCTTCTCATCTGTTGAACGCACAAAAGCTAAAACTGTATAGACTTTAGGCGAGTTACTCAGGTTTTTGGTGCATTTTTGCCAGTCTTGCCATGGATCGGACACAGTGTCCTGAAATGATACATTTTCCAATGCTGCGCCCCCATTAAAACAAGATATTTCAATTAAATAAGAAATAAATCTTTTAAAAACCAAACAAGTTTATGATACGACCTGAGCAGTCCCAGTGTAGTTGGTATTGGAACAAAAGTTGATGCTTTTTACTTAAAAGTCTTAATTTACTACATAGATAAAGAAATGATGTGATGAATTTTGCAAAATATCACCAAGTACAATAACTCTTGCTACATTAGGTGAGTAAGAGGCTCATCCATTTTGCCTTATTTTGGAAATAATGTGGGAAAAAAGAGGCTTTCTATTTGAATGCTGGTCCCTGAAAGCAAGAGAAAGCTTAGAGTAAAGTGAAAATAATGTACCATTTAGAAAGTACTTGAATAATGTTTGTGTAAACCATTTTTCCATTTGTCCCTGCTGGGAAACATTATCCAATATGGCTTATGTTACACCCACCAATATGCACTTGTCAGTTTGCACAGTAAAACACTTTAGCATCTACCCAAAAAAAATTTCTTAAGGCAATGTACGTACATTATAATTTATGTTAACACTTGATGTGACCTTTTAACTGTATATATATATATATATAGATATATATATATAGATATATATATAGATATATATATATAGATATATATATAATATATTATATATTAATTGCAATATAGTTTACTGATTAAACAATCATTGGCAAAACGTTACCCTTGGGAAACACTTTAAAGCTGGTGTTTTTACTGTTTGTAGATCAAAGGTCGTAAAAATGTCACAAGGTTTTCCATTAAGCCCTTTAGTAATGAGAAAGCTGTTATGCCAGACTAAACAAACAGCCTGTGATCTTAATGAGCAAAGCAGGATTTCAAATTAACTGCTACTACTAATATGATATCTCCATGTTTTCACCTTGGCCTCCACTGGGAGTACTTCGAAATGGGAAATGACACAGGAAACCTAGGGGAAAGTGATGAGCAGCCATAGCCCAATGGCAATAAATGGCCAATTAATTTCTCAATTACTGGGATTGACAGCACAGTCGTAGCAAAACACAACAGTTGTACGACTGAGCTGGCTCCCCTTTAGCTTGCCTACAATTAATGAAATAAGCAGGAATAGTTGGGGGAGGGGTGGGTTTGCTGCATAAAATGTTCTCGGACTGCCTCCTCTCCCTGCAGGATCTGAAGAGTAAGCGTAACCCTCGCCTGGTTCCCTATGTTCTGCTCGATGAGCGCACCAAGAAGTCGAATAGGGACAGCCTGCGGGAGGCTATCCGCACTCTGATTGGCTATGGATACAACATTGAGCCCTCGGACCAGGAAGGCGGTGAGTTTGACTCATGGATGTATGCCTTTCAAAAATCACAGATGTTCAAATTATACAGTAGTAAAATTAGATAAAATGCTTGTTACAAAGAAAAACATTATGTCCTGACAAGTGTGACTTAATTTCCCAGTCCAGATATCTGCCTCCCAGCCTCTTTCAGGCTACATTGAAAAAGAGTATAAAACAATTGCCTTAAACCTCACCAAGTCTTTGAAATCAATGGTTCCGTTATTAGTTTTCTTATTTGTTGGAGGGGATTCTGATGGTTCTGAAGCAGCGATCCACACTCTGACACTGTGGCTATTCTTTCCACCCTGTAGGACAAGTGGCTGAGCGGCTCAGCATCGATAAGATCCGCTTCTTCAGAGTAGAGAGGACATACTCGGTGAAGACAGGGAAGTGGTACTTTGAATTTGAAGCTGTGACGGGAGGAGACATGAGAGTGGGTTGGGCCAGACCTGGATGTAAGCCAGATGTGGAACTTGGAACAGATGAGCTTGCTTTCGTCTTTGATGGGTACAGGGTACGCTATATCCAACCTAACCTAACTAAATTCTTAATATTCATTCGCACTGCACTACACTACAGTTGCATTTTTCTGAGAACTCTGGAGGGCTGCACTGATGTTGAATCCAGTGTCATTTTCTTTATACTGTCGAGCTGACTTGTCTTATCCCTTTATTTAAATACTTCTTGAACTTCATGAAACAGATGAGACTGAAATGAGTGGAACCCCATGGGTTTTAAAAAACAGTAACTGATGTTAAGAATAAATATTTTGATTCAATTACATGTTATATTGGCCATTTTTGGTTGTCTATATGCTATAATCTATTTCTGAGGGTCTTATGTGTGCTTATATGCATATAGGGCCATTGTCTGAACATGGGCAGCCGTTTGTTCGGGCGGTGCTGGCATGCTGGGGACGTGGTGGGCTGTATGATCAACATGGAGGACAAGTCCATGATCTTTACCCTTAATGGAGAGATCCTCATCACCACCAAGGGCTCTGAACTCTGCTTCACTGACTTTGAAACTGAGGATGGTGAGAAAGTGTTCGTGTGTGTGTGTGTGTAAATGTGGATACGATGCGTGTGGTTACAGAGCCAGTTATAGAAGCTGAAGGTCAGGGAGTATCTGACTGATAAGGTGATTGGAGAAAGAGTTGTTGGTCATATGTCCTCGACCTCCCCCACTCATCTTCAGATAAAGCCTTCACATGCAGGGCAGGGAGCGTTAACCTGGAACGACCATGCTGGGGACATAAGTGAAGTATAAGTGGCTCCCTGTAACGAAATCACCCTTATTTAATGTGGCACTTGTAAACTGCTTTTTTGCAAAAGCTGGATTGATTTTCCCTCCCTTCCTGCTGCCTGTGTTCTTAGAGGCTTTTTATTCTCTCTCTCTCTCCTCTTCCCTCTCCCTCCTTTACTTCCTCTGGCTGTCCTTCAGGGTTCATTCCAGTGTGTAGTCTTGGGCTGGCTCAGGTGGGTCGTATGAATCTGGGCAAAGATGCTAGCACCTTCAAGTACTACACCATGTGTGGCCTTCAGGAAGGGTTTGAACCCTTCGCTGTCAACATGAACAGAGAGGTCACCATGTGGTTCAGCAAGCGTCTGCCTACTTTTGTCAATGTGCCGAGGGACCATAATCACATCGCAGTAAGAGCAAAAGCAGAGAAACGCTTATTTTTTGCAGTGACAAAATTGGTGATTGGATGAATACAAAGACTTTCTCAACTCTTTTCAGGTAACCAGGATTGATGGCACCATCGACAGCCCCCCGTGTCTTAAAGTCACCCACAAGACGTTTGGCACCCAGAACAGTAATGCTGACATGGTGTTTTGTCGTCTCAGCATGCCTGTAGAGTTCCACCCCTTCTTCAAGTCCAGTCCAGTTGTAGACATGAATGGAGTGCATGAGGAAGATACCCTTAAAGTCAAACACAGGTGCTCACCTCCCCAAACTCATGGATTTAAGCTAAGCTGCAAGCAACTCCGAGCTGCTTTTTTTGCATCATGTTTTTATTTTGCTTTGTTCATTGATCCAAAATAATAAAAAATCTTGACATTTAGTGGATCATTCAAGATGAGTTTTACTTAGTGTGTTCGATTTGAAATAAACTTTATCTGGTCAAAGGTGTTTTTTTTATCAGACATTTTATAATGGCTTCGAACATTACTCGGCCAATCAGATCAGAATTGCAAAAAAACTCTTAACCTTACGAGATGCAAAAATGGGCCACACCCTCAACACCCTGTAGTCAAGGTTCATGCAGAACACTCAATGTATATTTATCAATATCTATCAACTAGATGTACTTGAACAGTATTGTTTATAATAATCACTTGCTAATTGTGGTTTCTGATGCCATTTATAACTATATCCTTAAAAGGTATCCATTGAGGTCTGTGAGGCACAGTGATGAAAGCAGACGAGTGGACTACAGCAGCATCACTATGGTACTGACTAATTTTTTGTTGGTTGAATACATTTAATTTGCAGCACGTACAATATTGCCTAACTCTGATATGTGTCATTACAGTACTATTATTCAGTGAGGGTCTTTGCTGGTCAGGACCCTGCCGGTGTGTGGGTTGGATGGGTAACCCCTGACTACCATTACTATAGCAACAATTTCAACCTCACAAAAAACCGAACGGTGACTGTAACCCTGGGTGACGAGCGAGGACGAGTCCATGAGAGGTAGAACCATTTCTGGGAAACCTTTGCAACATGCTTCTTCTTTTCTTTGAACGAAATGCAGCAATCTGTGTGTAGCTTATGTCTGCTCAGCCGTAAAGTATGAGAAGACATGATTAATGGCTTATATTTGCACTCCGATAGTGTGAAGAGGAGTAACTGCTACATGGTGTGGGGTGGGGATGTGACCAATGCTGCTCACACCTCCAGTCGCAGCAACGTGGACTTGGAGATTGGCTGTCTGATAGACCTGGCAACCGGCCTGGTAACATTCACTGTCAATGGCAAAGAGATATCCACATCCTACCAGGTACTGAATGCGTATGTTGTATAAACTAAAGGAATAAATCTGGCAAAATCTGATTATGTCTGACTAAGTATAGCTCAAATCAAGATTCTAATGTTTAAGAAGACGATAGTAAGTCTAATAGTCATAAAGCCAATTTTTTTTTTAGCAAACTAGACACAGCGTAGTGCATATTTATGTGAATAACCATGTTCTGTAACACTGCACATGCAGCAGAAAGAAACTTCTCCAATAGACCTCCAATAACTGTATTTAAGATATTTTAATCCTTTTTAATATCTTGAATTAATTTCAGGGAGTTTTTAGACTTTGTAGCAGTAACAGTTGCTTTGTAAGGACTTGCAGGATATGCAGTTTTACTTTTAAACTTGCTTGTTATTTTGCTACCTCACCGTTCATTTGTACCTTCCACCACTTGTTCATTTACTGTGTACTTCCATCCACCAATCAGTCATATCACAATCACTACCTGTCTAACTGTCAGTCCTTCTGTGGTTTATTCTGTTGACCTTGAGAATAAGTCATCTTCTGTGTTTGCATATTTTCCAAACAGAGCAGTGACGTCTGTATTGTCGAATTTCAGACTTAGAATTTGCCTGTTCAGTTGTACCATGTGAGATAAATCTTTCGGAGGGTATAATCTTCTTATGTTCCCCTCACTGAAATTCTGGAAGGCTTCACCCAGTGCTGAGTCATCCCGCCAGCCAACAAGCTTGAAAGATCATGCATACACACAAGCCGACATCACACACACACACACACACACGCACACACGCACACACACACACAAACACACAAACACACACTCTAAGTAGTGTGGTTTCATGACACATAATTAAGCTGCTTTCCACAAGTCTTGCTCTCTCGATCCTGCTCAAGCTTTTGATGTGTGCTTCCTGTCTGGACCTTTTTTTATTAACTTGCTAGTCTTTTTTCTGCTCCAGGTGGAACCGAACACCAAGCTCTTCCCTGCTGCGTTTGTGCGACCCACCAGCCCGAACCTCTTCCAGTTTGAGCTGGCTAAAATAAAGGTAGAGTCCCCCAATTGCTCCATTACAACAGGCGCGTTGCATGTATGTTGGTCTATAGTATCATAACAATGTACAAGAAGGAGGCAGAACTCCTACAAGTACAGAAAGTGAGTATGCAGAGCTTTTTTACCCGCTTGTTTGGCATTGAATAACTCTGATATTCCTGTGATCACTCCATCCATCCGTGTTTGTTTGTCCTATCCAGAATGCCATGCCTCTGTCATCAGCCATCTTTAAGAGTGAACATAAGAATCCGGTGCCACAGTGTCCGCCCCGTCTAGATGTCCAGACCATCAATGCAGTGCTTTGGAGCCGCATGCCCAACTCCTTTCTGAAGGTGGAAACAGCCAGGGTCAATGAGAGACATGGCTGGGTGGTCCAGTGTGTGGAGCCCCTGCAGATGTTGGCTGTACACATACCTGAGGAGAACAGGTACAAACAAGAACGCACATACAGCGGAAATGATCTGTTGATTATCTGATCCACAGAAAACTGATAACAATAACTCCAGCTTTGACCAGTTAATTTTTGTTAATTTTTCACATAAAAATGCCAAAAAGTGAAACCTTTTTTTTCTGATTTACATCTTTGTAATCTGAATATTTTGGATATTTGAGACAGGTATTTTTCACTATTTTCTGATATTAAATTAGCCATTGATTAATCAAAAGATATTAAAGAGGTTATAAAATAGTGAAAAAAATCCTTACACACCAGTATGGCAAGGTCTATTGTGATTGCAATGTGAGGTACTTTGTCATGCACAAAGCTAAACAGAAATGGTTTTCGTCATGACAGTGCTTGTAACAGTATGTTTTACTATCCTGTCTAGTAACCAACACCTGTCAAGCTTCTGTAGGTTAAATAATAACATTAAACTGTATTTTAAAACACTGTCTACTTTCCTTCCAAAGGTGTGTCGACATCATGGAGCTGTCTGAGCAGAAGGACATGAGGAAGTTCCACTACCACACCCTGAAGCTCTACTGTGCCCTCTGTGCTCTGGGAAACACCCGCGTGGCCCATGCCCTCTGCAGCCACCTGGACCAGTCTCAGCTCTTATACACCATCGACAATCAGTACCTGTCAGGCATGTTGCGTGAGGGCTTCTACAATGTCCTGATCAGCATCCACATTGAGACTGCCAAAGAGGCACGACTCATGATGAAAGACGAGTTCATCATCCCCGTCACGGCTGAGACGCGCTCCATTCGTCTCTTTTCTGATGCTTCCAAAAAGCACCTCCCGCCGGGGGTGGGGCTTAGCACCTCGCTCAAACCGCGCCTCAACTTTGCCCCGCCCTGTTTCATCTGCACCAAACGGGAGCAGCATCTGTATAGTCCCCAAATCCCACTGGATGCACTGAAGGAGAAAGCAATTTCAATGTTGACAGAGGCTGTTCAAGGTGGAGGGCACCACATCCGAGACCCTGTGGGAGGAGGTGTGGAGTACCAGTTTGTGCCAATCCTGAGGCTCATTAGCACCTTGCTGACTATGGGCGTATTAGGGAGTGAGGATGTTTATCAGATCCTACTGCTCATTGACCCAAATGTGTTCAGAGAGACACATGAGGAGGGAGCCACGGGGGCCACAGACAAAGAGGGACTTACAGGGGCAGAGGAGAAGGCGGTGGAAGCTGGAGAAGAGGAGGCAGCCAAGGAGGCTAAGCAGCCAATGAAAGGACTGCTGGAGAAGAGGCTGCCCGAGCCTGTCAAACGACAGGTAATAATGAACACACATGAAAAGATCCAGCAATACCTTAAATGTGTTAAACCTTAATGTAAAGCACTGAAGGTATATCACCAAAACATGTAAAATCAATGAACATCTTCGTCTAGTGCCACTTCACTCACTAAAGACTAACACAGCTGTGCTCTCAATCACATGCTCCATAACTGCTCCACTATAATAGACCTATTCAGAAGTCAGTCAAACATGAAACGGCTCTGTCTTGGTATTGAACAAATGATCTCTTGGGTAAAAATGTCGCTTTAATAAATGAGGTAATATGAAGCCATAAGACTGTTTCTATGTATCCCTAGCAGACTTGCTCGTAATAGCTGCATCTAGGCATGCAACAGTGATGCAACACCATTTGCTGTTGGTCTCCTCCCCTCGTCTGCTCCCCAGATGTGCGAGCTGCTTCACTATTTCTGCGACTGTGAGCTGAAGCACCGCATCGAGGCCATCGTGTCCTTTTCTGACAGCTTCGTGTCAAAGCTGCAGTACAACCAGAAGTTCCGCTACAACGAGCTGATGCTGGCCCTCAACATGTCAGCCGCTGTAACTGCAAAGAAGACCAAAGAGTTCAGATCACCTCCGCAAGAACAGGTGAGATGAGGTGATAGTCACCGCTTTAAGGGATTAAAAATGGTCGGAAACACTGATTTACACGAGTGAGTTTCAGGTCACCACCTAGTCAGTGCTACTGGCTACTGAAATGCTAGTGGTTCCCACAGTGGATGCTC
Source organism: Xiphias gladius (assembly GCF_016859285.1). Lineage (NCBI taxonomy): Eukaryota > Metazoa > Chordata > Actinopteri > Istiophoriformes > Xiphiidae > Xiphias > Xiphias gladius. Next base: position 11,375,199 of record NC_053409.1, read on the forward strand.
CAAGATTTGTTTCCATTTTTTTTCAATGTACATTTACAATACATTTTTTAAAATGTTTAACCACCTCAAAAATCCAGGCGACATTTACATTAACTACATTTTTATGTTGTACGATATGGATTTTATGTCATGTTCTATTTTCAAACATCAATAAACATCAATGTCCTCATATAGGTTAAGCAATTCAAATCAGTGCATGATGCCACGTGTGTCTTCTGCCCTTAAATACATTAAATTCAAGCTAATTTTCTTTTAAAACGGAATGGAAAAAAAACCCCATAATTCTATGCTGCAGGTGCACCGAAGCTAACTGGAAGGTTAGGAAGATGTCAATCAAACACAGTCTGCATACTCCCACACGCTCCTGAGCAGAGCTCTAATCGTCCAACACAACTGAAATCACCTGCGTGGGTGTATCACGGGTGTGCAGGGCCTTTAATTTTTATTCACTGTTTAGTGTTCAATTTATTTGCAGAAATGCACAGAAAACTAAAACAGCTGACATATTTTTTGAAGGAGAATAGGCCTTTAATATTTAATATAATATTGATATTATATATATCAATATATACATATATTTATTAATATATAAATATACTGTATATATTCTATACAGTATGTCATATGTGACATAATCACTTTGAAGGGGTGTCGTGGTTTGAAAAAGTTTGCAAACCACTGATCTAATCTAAGATGACAACGCTGCCCAAATGACACCCATGTCATGGCATCTACACTGCCTGCTCCACACTGTCATGAAAACCACATCACTCACTCTCTTATGTATTAAATAATAATAATAATAATCTACTTCTGCTGATGCAAACTGGGTGGAATGTAACACCACTTTTCACTAACTTACTGCTCCGCCATGACATCTTTACCTCGGCGGTTTAAGAAAAAGTCGTACCTCCGTTCATGTGATGCTGACAAAGCTCACATCTGCCGTGTGACTTTGTTGATGCTCATGTGACATAAAGGTGCGTGTCAGCCACAGAGGGTAAATGCTAGGAACTGTGCATCATTCAGAACTGATGAGTCTCACAGTAAAGTACACATTAATCTAAAATGACTGACCACAAAGAAAGCCTGCAGGCCCCGCTGCTTCAAATGACGCATGTAACTAGATACTTCTTTACATAACTTCTGTAATTTTCCACATACATGGCTGATTTCTTTCCCCTTCCTTAGATTCAGTTTTTGTTTTTGTATGCTGAATTCCCTAATTTTGCTCAAAGAATGAGAGCTGGTCCTTGCTTCAAAAGTTCCTGAAATCACTCTCTTTGTGTGTGATGACAACAAGTACAGCAAACACGTGTTTTGTGTGTGTGTGTGTGTGTGTGTGTGTGTGTGTGTGTGTGTGTGTGTGTGTGTGTGTGTGTGTGTGTGTGTGTGTGTGTGTGTGTGTGTGTGTGTGTGTGTGTATCAGACAAAGCCTCAAGGCGAGTTCAACGTTCTTGTCTGTGGTGTCATTGCTGCAGGGAGGTTGCACTTGCACGCTCACCTTTGTCATGGTGTCCTTCAGTCTATGAGTACAACTTCAGCTGTTTTTTCTCTCTTTGAATCTCATCACACCGTGTTCAGATTGCTTTTGAAACAAAAGAAAGGAAGAATTATCAGTCGTGAGACAAAGACCATTTCATTACTTATGTATGTCTATACACTTCTGTGATTTCATATTTGTTCATATTCTAGATCAACATGCTGCTGACCTTCAGTATGGGAGAGGACTGTCCGTGTCCAACGGACATCCAGGGTGAACTCTACGATTTTCACAACCAGCTGCAGCTCCACTGTGGTGAGATGCATTAATAATTACATTATTCTTATATTGCTCCGATTGATTCTAAAGTTAATTACAGTGTTTTTCAAATGAAAAATATGGAACATATACAACTATTGTGCTTTTTTGCTGCAGTTGCTTGAGCCTCCATTGTGTTAACATCAGCTGAATTGTACTAGTACTTGCACTCAGAAATGCTTTCTTTTTCGAGAGGCACTGAACTATAATTCCTCTGCCTCCAGAGGAGTTATAGTTCAGTGCCTCTCGATGTTTTGATAAATAATTGAACTGTCCAACTACCGATCTGATGGCAGTTTCAGACACACACACACACAGCGCCGACCTGTCATGGTACCCTCCACACAGAGAACATTTTAAAAAAAACAACTTGAAAATTGCCTCAAAACAGGAGAAGCTGTATGTCCCATTCGCATCATACACGTGACATGACTAACCCCACGGGAAGCCAAGCTCGGCAGAGATATTGCTTTAATATTCTCCATGAATATAGTGTGTCTATCTGTTTGTGTGGTACAGGAATCCCTATGGAGGAAGACCAAGACGAGCAGGATACATCTATTAAAGGTCGTCTCCTAATGCTGGTAAACAAGATCAAAGGCCAGTCCCACAAAGCAGAAGAGCCCACAGAGAAGGAGCAAGCCGCACCATGTGAGGAAATCAATGTTTTTAATTCAATGCTTAAATGTTAATGACTAACATTTAATTTCTACTCAAAATTCGTATTCTACTCAGAAAGCACCAAACCAAACCATCATGGCCTTATAACCGTAGCAACAGACCAAAACAGCAGCAAGCTGGGATTGGCGAACGCTCTCTTCATAAGCTTTTCACTTCACAATCCAAATGTCCAAAACTTGCCAAGACATTGAAGTTGTTGTGATTTCTTTCTATAACTGCTTTCACAACATTTGTTTCTTTCCGGTAAAAACACTAGCTCTGAACTCACGTTATCCATTTACAACCCAGTGCATTCTGCTTGTTTACAGTCTCTTTCACCTCTTTTTGCACGAGCTCCCTCCTCACTCAAAGGGAGGGGAGAATTAAAAGCAGCTCTAGCACCCTCAGTCTTGCCTCAATTCGTCTGCCGGTGTCATCTGGACTGAGTCACTGGGTGGCAGTCATTTCCATTTCAATTTCTTTTCAATTTCATTATGGTAATATGGAGTCGGTTGGAGCAGAGTGAAGATCTTCCGTCAGCCGCTCTGGGAGACAAGAGGGAAAAGAAAGGAAAAAACTTTGTTGATAAAACCAAATCCTTCACCTGATAAAGTCCATAGACACATATGGGAAAAACTACACAATCATGAGCGTGCACACACATGAACAATAACCATTTGAATCACAGCGCACAACAATGGAGGGGGGCCAAAACCGAAGAAATGCAGAACAAGTACTTTCTAATTTTCCATCTCAAGTACCACTCTGTAAGGGATCAGCAATCAAATTGCTGATTGCTAATTATTACCGTAAAAACACACTCTACCTTGTTCTGTTGGCCTTCAGTGTAGAAAGCTGTGTGTTATTCTGGGCTGCTGCTCACAGTTGGATGTTTCGAGTTTTATCTAGCGGCCTACATTATGTCTCCTCATATATATGACCTTTCCTCAGAATTACGCTGTGCGGGCGATAAACCAAGACACGTGTGTCTGCCGTTTGTTGCTAAGATAGAGACAGGAACAGGATATTTTATTGCTTCTGAGAGCCCTTCAGAGAAAGCCTACCACTGACATACCATCCCTATCTATTCTTGAAAGTGATGCCGGAAACAACAAGTGGCCAATTTGCAGACGGATAAACTTGGGCTAAACTATCAATCTCTCCACTGCGATTTGGTGTGACCCTGACGTGGAGTGTACCAGACGAACGCACTGATTTTCGAGGAGCAAGGCAAGATGAAAATAGAGGAGTGTGTGTTTTATCCTGAAGAGAGTGCTTTGGGTGATGGTGTTGGTCGTCTTTGCAGGGTGTTGTGCAAGGGCTGATTGATTAGAGGACTGCTTCGTGGTGGCAGCTGCAGTCCGGGAGCATCGCTTCTACTTCTGTAACAGCTGGAGGCGTCAGAAAGCGAGGGAAGGGAATGGAAGAATAGAGTGAGAATAAAATCTCTGCAAGCAAATTCTCTTATCTGTTAAAATGATTCTGTGAATGATTTTCTGATTATATATCTCGGTAGTAAGTGTTAGAGCTTGGTTTTTTTTGGGCATTTTGCCTTTATTTGATAGTTGACAGTCTACAGAGAGACAGGGAGGAAACAAAAGCAGAGAGAGGGGGGTATGACAGCCAAAAAGGGTCCCCCAGACCGGAATCAAACCATGGACGTTGCTGTTATGTGGTCTTGCCAGTGCATGGGCAGAGCATGAACATTATATATGTTTCTATCTTATTGGATGATGTGTTTGGGTTGAAGTAAAGATAACCAATTGGGACTAAGTTCTTTGTCTCGATAAACACTATAAAGATGATTTTAAGACTCTATTTTGAGACTCTCCTTTGACTTCTTGTGATGAGGTTTGTTTGTCTCCTATAATGTAACAATATATGTCACTTGACCCCCATCAGTGTTTTGTGTGTTTAATTGAGTTCAGAGTCTTTTGTAGAAAATCTTCCACAACAGCGCCTTAACCATTAGACCACCGGACGCACCTGGAGCAGTGTTTTCACAAGGTGGTCGCACACGCATGCATGTGAACATGTGGAAGAAAATACAAAATCACGGATACACACAATGCCTTTTGGTGAGAAAAGCTGAATGTCAAGATTTGTTTCTTCATAAGAAAACTCCGCACAACCCCTGGTATAGTTGATATAGTTTTTGTTTCGTTTTAGTTTGTTTAGATTGGATGTATTTTCTTTCTCGGTGCAGTATGTGTATGTGACAGTTGATATACAATTTGAACATCAAAATAAAATCTTATCACAGGAATAAAATCTTATCTTAAGAAGATGATTTGCCAGGAGCCAGGGGTTTGGCTAGAGCGGAGAAGATATGATGTATTCTGACCTGTTACTCCAGCTGTAACTTCTCCTCCTCCTGTCACATCATCTTGCTCAGTGAGACCTTGAAGATACAGAAGGTGCCGTCGCCTTTGCCATTATTTCACATATCACATATCATCTGATGAATAGTTTATCCACTAGAAGCATTTAATACTCACACTGGTCTTGAAGAAATCTGTGTGTGGGTGTGCGTGTGTGTGTGTGTCTGTGAGAGAGAGAGAGAGAGAGAGACCACAGGGCTTGTGTATGAACTCTCAAACCATGAAAACTGCTTGCCTCTATCAGTGTAACTCTAGACAGGTCAGATTTGTTTGTTGGGGTGTGGTGAAGGGAAAGTGCTAGAGGCGTTGTATTCAAGACCCAAACAGACAGACCGAGGGGGGGGGGCGATTGAGTGTGTTTGATAGTGTGACAGAATGAGAATCAGGTGTTGTGAAGCATGTTGGCTGAGGGGAAGAAATGTCACCTCTCATTTTGGAGCAAGCTGGTGCTTCTGCCCTTTCTCTGACACCCACGCAAGTCTCGGCGGCGGGATCGGTTACAGCTGACTGTGACATTCTGCTTGCTCCCCGCCCATCACACAAAACACACACACACCCTTACATTGATTGACAGCCTGGTGTCAAATAGTCTTTCACAAACCAACAGATCCGATCAACCAAATAGACACAGAGGCATTAAAAACACAGTCACCTAATTGCAATACTTTTAAGGAATTCAATTGTGTGCAAATTGCTCCATCTTTCATGGTTCAGAGTTGTTTAATTGATGTCTTTCTGTCCTTTTTGTATTCATACCCCATGAACAGACACAAATATGCTCACACACCCTCACCCACACAACCTATTGATCCGGTTTTAATGAAGCCATAAGGTAACCTACGTACGGGCTGTCCAAACCAATGTCTCCGTTTAACCACAGAAACAGAATGTCGCACTGTACAAAACTATTAATACATCGTCCACTTCCCCTCCCTTGTTCTTTATGTAACAGGGCTTTCTTTCCGCCCCACCGAAAATGTCATGAATGAGCTCGCAAACTGTGTTTTCTTTTCCACAGAATAGAAGAAAATAACTCTGACATTGTTGAAACACAGATGATTGCCTCTCCTTTAGAAGCAGAGGCTTGTCAAGGTGGCTGACACACGCCTACAGTCCTATTTGCTCGACTGAAGCCACCTGAAACACTCTGAATGAGCTGTCTGTCTTTTTTTTTTTTTTGTTCTGTGCTCAAGGTCTTATTTGCATCACTGAGCCAGTTTGGGAATGCAGCGTTTGAATTGCATCTTTTTTTTTGAAGTGTTCCAGCATTGGCTATGTAAAAATGAGAGCACCCAGTCAACTGGAGGCCCTTTTAACATCAATCCAACAGAGCTTTGTGTTTGGGTGCGTGTGATAATGTGTGTATAGATTAGAAGAAAGGAAGTGCCTTGAGGAGGATTGCTCAGCGTTGGTGTGACCCCAGCTAATGGAAGGAAGGTTTCAGTATATTTTCCTCTAAGGCCAGTGGTATGCAGTAATGATTACAAGACAATGCAGTGAGCCCTTCACTGCCAGGGCGAGTCCTTCTCTGCCATTTAAAAGCAAATCTTATCTTATTGTTTAAAATTAGAAAAGCCTGTATTATGTTAATCAATCCCCTTCATAATTAATATTTCCATATCCACACACAGCTGTGCTTTCTTTATTTTAATCTGCATTATAATTTTAGGTTAATAATGCAGTTATGATGATCTCTGAAAGCAGCACAGTGAAGGCGGATAGTTTAAAATAATATTAAGCCCCAAACAGACACCCCCATTTTTTGTGTACTAGCCCAAAAATAATGTAGCCAAAATAAAAAGGTTTCCTTTGAAAGGTCGCTGTTTAAATTGTACAACCCAAAAGTCTGAGTGAGATAAGAGATATGGAGCCAAAGTTACAGACACACAAACATGGTAGAAATGTACGATTGTTGTTTTGGTTTTTTTTGCATTCCCTATTTTTTTTTTTTCTTTGGGAACAGGGAATATAAGGCCTGTAGTAGTACTTTTTGTGTGGAAAACACTTTGTATCCATAGCCACAAGTCTGAACCAATTCTGCGTCATCAGCATGGGGATCCTAAAATACTTTGCCGAGATAGAATCAGGACGCTTAGAGCAATGACGTTACAAGAGAAGAGACAAACCACTTAAAGGATTTTGAATGGAGAAGTCTGTGATGACGGTTGTATGACACATATTCTGCCCCTTCCCCCCGAAATTCAATCATCTGCCTCATAACAGGCAGATGGGGAACATACAAAGCCAAGCATGTTGTTGCACTGACACAAGCAAAACTGTGCGCATTTGTAGTAGAAGTATAACCTGTGGGAAAAAAAGCGTAGACCTTATTTTGTAGCGAAGACACCAAACCTTTTGAGCAGTTTTTATCAGATTTTACTAGTGACTCTATACATGCAGTTTTTTTTGTCCCGGTGACCATTGAAAGTGAAGTTATTGCTCTTTCTCCATTCATTTAGATCGGAGCCTGGTCTTTTTAAGTAAAAAACAATAACAATGTGTGTTAAATAACTGCCCAGGGCCGTTGCCATGATGGCTGCCGAGTGGCGAGACTTGCCCATAAGGACATTGCTTAGAGCTTTCAAGCGATGTATAATTTGTCAAGGTTGTGTGAGGATTGAGTCAGGTACAGACCAAAAAACACCTAAAGTAGCCGTGCCAAGGTGTATTTTCAAAGGTTAAAGCTGTACTAATCAATATTTTATTTTGACAATTGATCAGATTACTGTATGCAATGTGAAAAAGCTCATTCGTATTGATGAACACACAGAGAATTAATATCCAACTCTGCAGTTCCCCTCAGCGGTACTGAGAGCTGAGATTTTAGTGTTTCACCGCTCTCATCGGCGTCGTCTCCAACAGGAGAAGGCAGCTGTGTTCAGAGACAAAGTTCTGATGTACCCTACTTGCCCAACACCAAACGACAGCAATACAAAGTTAGCAACTAGCTAGTGAACACAGTGGAGCCAGCCACAGCCACAACCCTTTTTTTTTAATGGAAAATAAAAGCGAAATGTCAATCATCTTCACCTAACTTTCTTTCCAGCCAATCTGAAGGAACTGATCTCTCAGACGATGGTAAGCTGGGCCCAGGAGTGTCACATCCAGGACCCAGAGCTCGTCCGTAAGATGTTCAGCCTGCTGAGGAGGCAGTATGACAGCATCGGGGAACTGCTCCGGGCCATGAGGAAGACTTACACCATCAGTGCCGCCTCGGTGCAGGACACCATCAACCTCCTTGCCTCACTGGGTCAGATCAGATCTCTGCTGTCTGTCCGCATGGGGAAAGAGGAGGAGAAGCTCATGATTGATGGACTTGGGTAGGTCGCTAGATTTGTGGCCAACTTTTCTTGATTCCCCCAAAATCCTCATTTTAGATTAGAAAGTAAATTGTTTGAAAAAAATTGAAACAATGCATATATATTTTTTTGTCTTAGTTAAGTTTTTCTGTTTCTGTCTTTTTTCTCTCCAGCGACATCATGAACAACAAGGTGTTCTACCAGCACCCGAACCTAATGAGAATACTGGGCATGCACGAGACTGTCATGGAGGTCATGGTCAATGTGCTCGGAGGAGACAAATCCCAGGTTTAATAACATCTATCTCTATATTTATCTCTGCTTCCAGAGGCACCCACAACACTCCCTGCACCACCTCGCCAGAAATGATGTCGTTCACTAAATAGAAAGTTGTGCTTTAGTCCTGTTTTGTCGTGTGTTATCATTTGCCTGTGAAGTGTGGTCGCAGGGTGAATGTGCGTTCGTGAAAACTTGGTCCAGGTACGTGGACTTTCTCCTCAGGCTGAGTCTGGGGGTGAGGGGAAAATAGGGCAGAATGTGGCTGGTTGGCAGCGTGTTTAGGTGTCAGGGCTTTTAGACACTAATTAGGAAAGTAGACATGCGGGGGAATTATAGTAACAAGCCTGGAGAAAGTCATTACAGTAAACTCAGCCCCCCAGAATAAAGCAACAACCTCTCCAAAACCATTTGTTATCAAACTACTGTTTTTTTTTTTGTTGAGTCATAATTTGTTATATTTGTTTTCACTGTTCATAAATGTGTGAGCGTCTGTCTTGGTTGTGATCTTACTACAATTCTCTTGTTTTAAAATACAACCAGGTCAGATGTTTGACCCTACTTAGTCTGTGTGTGCCACCCCACAGGAAATTGCCTTCCCAAAGATGGTGGCCAGCTGTTGTCGCTTCCTGTGCTACTTCTGCCGGATCAGCCGTCAGAACCAGAAAGCCATGTTTGACCACCTTAGTTACCTGCTGGAGAACAGCAGCGTGGGTCTAGGTGGGTACAGCTCTCTGTGTCTCGCTATCTGTCATGCTACTTGGTGATTAGCCCGATGAATGCTGATGCTGAGCTACTACATCATTTTACTGGATGAAGGCCACACAGTCTAATAAGGAATCAACCAAAACCCGTTTTAGAAAACCTCACACCTTAGAGGGCATATGTGTAACTGTGGGTCTGAGCCCCAAGAAGTCTGTCAGCAAAGAGAGTGACTCATCTACCATTCTGTTAGAAGATCACACTGCCACAGTCTTAAGACAGCGTCTCCCCTGGATGAACACACACATGCACCCAGTCATGAAGGCGCGCACACACACACACACACACACACACACACACACACACACACACACACACACACACACACACACACACACACATACACACAGATTTCTCGTTAAACAGTGGACACTGTAGCCAAAATAAAAGTGAAATCTAAGAATAAAAGCTTTAATACTTATTAAAAAGCATACAAGATATAACCATAATATTATAGATAATGTGTTGGTAAGCACCGTGCTACATAAACTGGTTCCCATTACCCCTGTGGAACCTAATATGACTAAAGTTTCTGTTGAAAATTGGTAGAGGAATCTTTCCTTTAACACATTAACCAATCAATATTACCGTGCTGTTGGCAGATTCGCTGCTAGTGATATTTGGGAGGAGTGTGTCGTGGGATGAGAAGGCCTTGGCCCCTCCACCACACAGCTTTATACCTCGTTTAACAAAACCTTTTAATCAAAGAAATACTAAAATGAAATCTCTTGGTCTGATGTATTTTAGTTAGATTTATTGCATATAGTTGAAATCACACAATAAACCGAGCTGGTCCCGGGAGCAACTGAATCCTAATGTGAAAGCACTCATATTTATATCGTGTCCCTTATCCTGCCCTTTGTGGGGCTAACAATCTTAGTTCGAAGAACAATGGTGTAACATTTCAGTGTTGATCCATAAAAAAAAAAACTTTAATGATCATTTGACATTTGAATGATTATGATCACTGCTTACATGGAGTTACTGAATAGTTTAAACAGGTAAATATTTCCCACAAGAGGAAACACCACCCCCTGCTGTTTGTACACCATTTTGTTGAAACGTGAACAGACACAAGCTGGTTGTCTAGAGATATTAGATAAGTTAGACTAGACCGTAAGCAGTTGACCCTGTGTGTTTGCTTTGTATTGCAGCTTCACCAGCTATGAGGGGTTCCACTCCTCTAGATGTGGCTGCTTCATCAGTGATGGACAACAACGGCCTGGCTCTGGCACTGGAAGAACCCGATCTGGACAAGGTATGACTTTTTTGTTTGGAGATACTATACAGTCTTATCTGCTTGATTTCAGGGACAAAGTCAATTGAAAATTGTAGGACACACATGCAAAATTGTTTCCAAAGAAGGAGATACCAAAGCTAAAACTCCCTAAGATGAATGGAGTAGATAGGATGAATAGATTAAAGCTGCGTATAGGTTGGGCTATTTGTGATGTTATGTATGTGCCGTATCTGTAGGTAGTCACCTACCTGGCAGGATGTGGTCTCCAGAGTTGTCTAATGCTTCTGGCTAAAGGCTATCCAGACATTGGCTGGAACCCCATTGAAGGAGAACGTTACCTTTCCTTCTTGCGGTTTGCCGTCTTCGTCAACGGTAGGACTGCAGCTACCCTCCATTCTTGCACTGTCTCACTCTCTAAACATGTAGAAAAAACAAGCCCCAGCTAAGACTTAAGGCAAAGTCCACATGGAGTTTTGCCTGAGGCTGTATGTTAGAGCTAAGAAATGTGTATGTGCTATATTTTTCTGCTGACATTAATTATGTATTTCCCTGCTGGTCTGTATTTACTCACATCCATCCATATTATCTGTGTTCTAGGTGAGAGTGTGGAGGAAAACTCCAGTGTCGTGGTCAAGCTGCTCATCCGTCGTCCGGAGTGTTTCGGACCTGCCCTGAGGGGAGAGGGAGGGAACGGCCTGCTGGCCGCAATGAAGGAAGCTATTAAGATCTCTGAGACACCTGCTTTGGACCTGCCGGGCTCTGTCCAGGGAGTCAGCTCTGACGTGTAAGCCACAAAGATCAGGCAAAGCTATTTAAATCAATGCTGCGGACTTGCGGCTAAGATAAGCTGCTCATCCCCCTTGCCTTGTGTCTTTGCTATGACGCCCTTCTCCCGCTCTCCCCTTTTTCCACTGTTAGGTCTGCGGATGGTGATGACGAGGAAGAGGTGGTTCACATGGGCAATGCCATTATGTCCTTCTACTCTGCGCTCATAGACCTTTTGGGACGTTGCGCCCCAGAGATGCATGTATGTTTGTTTAAAAATTGTGAATTTTCTTGAATTGCCATTCTTGCACAGGTTTTCCTCATTTTCACTTCTTTTTCCCTTCCTTAGCTCATAAACAAGGGGAAAGGTGAAGCTCTGCGTATTCGTGCCATCTTGCGCTCTCTGGTGCCTACCGAGGACCTTGTGGGGATTATCAGCATACCACTCAAAATGCCCATCATTAACAAAGGTACTGGTCAGGGTGTTCACTGTAATAACTCACAGCAACAAACTGTACAGCACACCTTTTCACTTCCATCAGAGGACAAATCATATTCATTTGCATGCTACAAAAGAATGTCTGCCTCACATGCAGATACAGTGGCTATGAAACTCTGCACATTCAGTGCAAGGCGGAATGTTATTGATTTCATTTCACTGCTCATGCCCTTTTAATCAGCACAACACTTTACTGCACACTCCCCTAGCTCTGACTAAGCCAGATCATTTCTATAGCGAGCTGTCTTGCGCTATTGATTGATCTGCATAAGCATGGCAAGACTCGGCTCTGAAATTTGCTGCTGTGAGCACCGCCACACATGCTCTGTCAGTAGGCCAAAAGTGAAGACAGTGAGCCATGCCTCCAGCACCAGAAAACTCTCATCCTGTGCTGTGTGCTGCCTAATGAATACACATGAGTCCCCTAATCAAAAAAGACTTGCCATTATGTACTCTGGGTATTTCACCGCTTCACACCTACATGGATTACCCAGTTGAAAACGTTGTGCCTTCCTTTCTCCGTCTCAATCTCTCTCAGATGGGTCAGTGACAGAGCCGGACATGTCAGCCAGCTTTTGTCCAGACCACAAGGCCCCCATGGTCTTGTTTCTGGACAGGGTGTATGGTATTGAGGACCAGGGCTTTCTGCTTCACCTGCTTGAAGTCGGCTTTCTCCCTGACCTGAGGGCTGCTACCTCTCTGGACACGGTAGGTGGAGCTGACAGCAACACAGGGTAGAAGTAATAAATGTTCGGCCTCTGTAACATGAACTTCATCAGGGCATTTCAGGATCAATAATATCGGGCAACCTTTTATACTAATGAGGAGCTCCTCATTAAACCACGGCTTAAGTTAGTTTTCAGGCGATTAATGTAAGTGTTCCTTGCTCTTATTTACCAACAAAAAGTTTACATGGAGCTTCAAGTATTTTAACAAAATCACTCAACAAAAAGCTCAACCCTGAACTTTCAAATCCATCTGCTACAGACTTATGGCTAAAATTAATCAGTCATCACATAATATTGAAAAATATTTAAAGCACAGCAGTACACAGGAAAAAAAACAACTTTTCAGCAACTGGCCTGCGAGGATCTCAGCTGTGCTGTGAGGTAGAGTGTGTGTGTGTGTGTGTGTGTGCGTGAGTGTTTGTGTGTGTGTGTGTGTGTGTGTGTGTGTGTGTGTGTGTGTGTGTGTGTGTGTGTGTGTGTGTGTGTGTGTGTGTGTGTGTGTGTGTGTGAGTGCGTGAGTGCGTGTTTGTTTGTGTGTGTGTTGTGTAAAATGTTAGCTTGAGTTTTTTTGCTCTGGCAGTCCCTAAGGCTGCTGTCTGCCCCGGTCAACAGTGTTAATGTGGCAAAAGCTAAGAATGTCACTCAACCCCCAGCTGTTGTGTTGGACGTGAGGCAAAAGGCTGTGCTGTTTGCGCTGACAGATATCATGCTAATTTAATCTGTGTAGTACGTGCGACAAAAAGGTAATGTCGCAACTGTCACAAATCTCATGTGACCTGTGACCCTTTCTTTCTTCAGGAGGGTCTCTGTACCACTGAGACAGCCCTGGCCATGAATCGCTACATCGGCTCAGCCATGCTACCCCTCCTCACCCGCTGCGCCCCTCTCTTTGCGGGCACCGAGCATTACGCCAGCCTCATGGACTCCACTCTTCACACCATCTACCGCCTTTCCAAGGGCCGTTCACTCACCAAGGCCCAGAGAGATGCCATAGAGGAGTGTCTGCTGGCCGTCTGCAAGTGAGGAGCATAAGAAACTGTCCGTTAGTGGAGTTAAAAGTTTCTCTAGCTAGTGATAATACATAAAACACTTGCGGTATCTCAGCCGGCAGGAATAGCAACGACCAACAGTACATTTTATCAGCTTTCTTGCAAAATTCTATTATAACTCAGAGCCTTGTTTCCCTAAATATCCCTCTAAGACAGTGTGACAAAAGTGGTCAGAGCCTGAAGATGTTATGGTTAAAGGCAGCCCTGGGTAGCAGTGCTCTTATCTCTCGCTCACCTTATTCTGCAGACACCTTCGTCCGTCTATGCTGCAGCAGCTCCTGCACCGACTCGTCTTTGATGTGCCCTTGCTGACTGAATACTGCAAGATGCCTCTCAGGGTGGGCAACAATTTCTTCACTTTTTTTTTTTTAATTCTTTTTAAATCCCTTTGCTATCCCTTATCTTGACTTTATCTCATATTCCTTGCTGCCCTGCCCGCATGCCTCAGTTTTAGTTCTTTCCAGTCTGCCATATTATCAGTTGCTTACTTTTAATCTCTGACTTTTCATTCTTTTTCTTTTTCTTCATAACCTAACCTTTGTTTTGGCTGTGTGGTCGCTGCATGGTCATGTTTTACTAACTCTGTTTATAAGATTTTCACCTTGGTGGGGAGCTACCAATAGCTTATTTCCGCCAACTCCAGTGCAGGTGTACTTTTAATGTAATAATATTGGTGTTCACCCCTCTCGCTCAGAGACACACACACACTCACAGGTGCACAGTTGTAGCACACTCGTGGCGTTAATCATCTGGCGTGGAGGAGGTGGGCAGCTACAGGAGGGAAACCAAGGGGATGAAGTATTGGACTGCGTGATTACAGGCTTGTTGGCTCCACTGCTGCACTCCATCCGTCTGGCCACAGGAGAGAAATACTGGAGATGTAATAGGTTGTGACTGGCCTGTGAAATTGTGGACACACTTGTTGTTTACTTTCATGTACACATTTGGATTTCATTTGTGCTGAGTGTAGGAGAACTGACTTCCTTCGAGGTGCTGTTTACTATGCATGCCTGGCCTACTGCCAGTGTGTTGTGAGAACGTATAAGGGCTGCGTGCTCGTTGTCTGTCACTGAAAACACAGTTAACTGCCCTGTCCACTAAATGCTCTATATTTATTAACCACCGTGTCTTGCCCTTTGCCCTCTCTGCATTCCCCAGCTGCTAACCAACCACTATGAGCAGAACTGGAAGTACTACTGCCTCCCGTCGGGCTGGGGGAGCTATGGCACGGCATCTGAGGATGAGCTACTGCTCACCAAGAAGATCTTCTGGGGAGTGTTTGATTCTCTGTCCCAGAGGGTGAGGAGTCAGTCATGTGTTGCGCAAAGTTTTTTTTTTTTTTTCTCATAGAGGGTCCTTTGCAATTTGGTTGTGACTTCATCACTTCCTGAACGTAGGCATCAACATGTATTTACCTCTTGTTAGAAATAGTTTATAAGAGGATGTATTATAACAAATGCTCTGCAAAAGTCATATACATTTAAGTAAAAGTCACCCAATTTGTCACGGCCTTGATTAACATGCATGTATGCAAGGAACTCATTGGCACAAATATCTACCACTAGTTGGACTCAGCACATCTCATGAAAGGAGGCTGTGCAAAGGGCCAGCCTGAAAACATCAATATCTGGACGGCCATCATTGATCCAAAACCTCTAGCACACTGATTCTTCGGCTTTTAGAATAATTCTCTATCAACATCTCTTCCACAGGCCCCTGTTACTCTCAGACTAGAGTGACTATTTAGCCTTTCTTTTCTTTTTTTAACTCCCAGCTTAAATGAACAACTAAAAACATAAATAAAAATACTATTTGCAGAACCGTACTATAACTTTAAATTTTAGAAGATACATTTATTATTCAACTCTGTAACTTTCTTTCCCCATGCAGAAATATGACCCAGAGCTATTCAAGATGGCCATGCCTTGCCTCAGTGCCATAGCTGGAGCTTTGCCGCCAGACTATGTGGATGCCTCCATTAGTACCACTGTGGAAAAGCCTGTTTCTGTCGACGCTCAGGGCAACTTTGACCCCAAACCCATCAATACTGCTAAGTAAGCCATGTCGGAGCCAGATGTCCATGAAATATATATGTACAGCCTCACTTATTGTATCATACCTGTGATGAAAAACACAGCACATGACTGTACATGACTTCAGTAACATGCGTTTGCATACTCTGACAAATTGTCACACTCTCTCTGCAGCATTGCTCTTCCAGAGAAGCTTGAGCACTTTGCCAACAAATATGCCGAGCATTCCCATGAGAAATGGTCTGCAGAGAAGGTAAGGCCAAAGATAAGAGTCTCCACTTGGGAAATGGGTATTAAATGGTGCATTATTGGACTTGGAGCAGGTCTTCAGCATTGTAAGAAAATGAGAGGACACTAAAAATGTCTCGCCTTGAAGAAATACTGCACACGACAGTAATCAGCTGAAAAGCATTTCTGCTACATGAAAGTGAAAAAAAATCAATTCAGATCAATATTCTGATATAGTTCTTTTTCCAGTATCATAGCACTGTTCCTGTGGTGATGCCTCCTTTTTGTTATAATTGAAAGAGATACTCTGGGCATGCTGACAATAATTGCGCTAGGCTCTGTGTAGAAGGCCCCTGCTCTCTTTTGTGCCAACTGCTTTGCCTGCTTTGTTTCATCTGTCAAAAGATTCTCAAGAGCTGAGAAAAGCAAGAACTGAATGTACAATGGCTCCTTAATGTGTTTTGCACAGAAATCTCTTACCCAGTCTTTCAAATTATAAAGCATGCCCTTAGGGGACTCTGAAGGCAATGAGGATTGCTTTCCCCCTTGTATATCCCTCTGCCCTTGTGCGTCAGGTGCTGCTGGGATGGAAATACGGAGACTGTGTGGATGAGAAGGCCAAGATTCACCCTCAGCTCAGGACCTACAAAGCCCTAACAGAGAAGGTACAGTATGTCGAACGTGAGATTTGTGAATAAGACGATCACGAAGAGATAACCTAAAGATTGAGGCTTCCGGGTGTACTCCTTGTTCCCCATTTCTGTCTCTGTGCTTTAGGAGAAGGAGATTTACAGATGGCCAATTAGAGAGTCCCTGAGGAGTATGTTGGCAATGGGCTGGAGCATCGACAGGACCAAGGATGGAGAGAGCATGTCTCAACAGAGAGAGAATGAGAAATTGAGAAAGATATCTCAGGCCTCACAGGTATAGAACAACGAAAATGTCCCAGACAAATGCTAACATCAAATATTGATGTTGTGTTGGAGACACAAAAAATTTCATTGCTGTTGCACCAGACCAGGGCATTAATATTGTGTTGTAAAAGTTTCAAAAATGTACCATGTCTGAGCTACAGTATGCAATGAGTAGAATCGTCATAAAAGCAAGGCTGTTTCTCCAATAAAACTGTCCGGCATGAAATATTATGATGAATCTCTTAAACAAGCAGGTTTATATAATCCATTAAAATAATTTAGTCTAATGGGGATTAAAAACTGGGTTGTACTGTATTTAACACTATTAATTATATAAAAGTCCATATTGTTACACTATGAATATTTTTTGCACAATTGAATTGTCAGTGTTTAGGTCAATGTTTGGTCAACTTTGCATTCATACTACTACCACTTGGAGTGGCAGAAGCTGGATGTATCAAGCATTTATCCATCACTACGCTGCTGTTAACTATCTCAGAAGTTTATTGTTTCGCTATTTACTTTTAGCTAACCTTAACTACTTCAACTGTTCAGGCCTTACTTTTAGCTAACTATTTTAAGTATTTTAACCATTACGTCTGGCTGACAACTTCAACTATATATTTAGTTTTAGCTAATGACAACTATTTCAACTGCTTATCCATTACTTTGCAGCTGCAGCTGACTAGTTCAACTTCTCTGCTTGATAACTAATTTAAAACTAAACTACGTTAGTTTTCATGCATTCTCAATAGCAGCATGTGGGGTTATATGTTACAACTGACTCAGGTTGATGGACGGGTTACTGGTTATTGTAAATGTTAGTAAAGTTCACCATCACACCAATTTGTAGTCTTATTTGGATGTCTCATTTCCTCCTTAACACAAATGTTTGGATATTTTTTAACAATCGTAATTTCTATTTTCAGTTGAGTTTAGAAATTGCTGGTCTAGGCTTACACCTGCCATCAGTAAACATGCAGATCAAACAGGTTTTAACTGAGGACACAAAGTTGATTTTGTTGCTAATCTCCTTGCACTTGGCTTGACTGAAAGCCTTAGGATACGGAACAATCCATTTAACAAATGCTATAGAAGCAGAAATCTTGTGTTATCGAAGTGTTGATTTATAACTAATAACACAGTATATCTCACTGTAAATCTTTTTGAACAATTCCAGGCAAATGGGTTCAATCCAAGCCCGATAGACACAAGCAACGTGGTTCTATCCAGGGAACTGCAGGTGAGTGACCCCAAATTTGTTCTGTTGTACTTTTTTCTTTTTTTAACATCAAATGGTCTCTCAGTCTGAATATGAAATGAATGTGGATGAGTAATGTGGGCGGGACGCACTCCTCGCTGAGATGTACTGTTTGTCTCTTTTGCCTCCGGACCAAGGGGATGGTGGAGGTAGTGGCTGAAAATTACCATAACATCTGGGCCAAGAAGAAAAAAAGTGACCTGGGAAGCAGAGGTGATTTGCTAATGAAGGCAATCATAAACTCACCAGCAAAACAAATGTGTGTGTGTGTGTGTGTGTGTGTGTGTGTGTGTGTGT
Source organism: Xiphias gladius (assembly GCF_016859285.1). Taxonomy (NCBI): domain Eukaryota; kingdom Metazoa; phylum Chordata; class Actinopteri; order Istiophoriformes; family Xiphiidae; genus Xiphias; species Xiphias gladius. The sequence goes on from NC_053409.1 coordinate 11,393,392, forward strand.
GTGTGTGTGTGTGTGTGTGTGTGTGTGTGTGTGTGTGTGTGTGTGTGTGTGTGTGTGTGTGTGTGTGTGTGTGTGTGTGTTGGTGGATGTTAAATGCCACTTGGTTGTTGCGGTGTGCCCGTTAGCATATGCATATGTCCGTCGTTCTGGTCTGACTAAATAGGTTCAGCTGAGTGGTGACTCCATTTCACCATGTGCCTTCAGACACACTCAGTACGGACCCGCGAGCGATCAAGTCTTCCTGAACGCTGGGTTGTTTGTGTTTTCAGGTGGGGGAACCCACCCTCTGTTGGTGCCCTACGACACGCTGACAGCCAAGGAGAAGGCCCGTGATCGAGAGAAGGCCCAGGACCTTTTTCGCTTCCTGCAAATCAATGCCTATAGCATCACAAGGTCAACACACACACAAAGGATGTCGCTGAATTTATTATCATATTTATGCCTTGCAAAAACTTTTTGTGACCTCCTAACGTATGACTTAATAGATGACAGTATCAGTGGTCAGTGGAGTCTTTTTTTTAAATGCTATTAAAAGAGAATCAAGAGTTATTTATAGCCAATATCTTTTTGTGCTGTAGAGGTTTGAAGGACTTGGAGCAGGATTCTTCTTCCATGGAGAAGAGGTTTGCCTATAAGTTCCTCAAGAAGCTGCTCAAGTATGTTGACTCAGCTCAGGAATTCATCTCCCATCTAGGTATGATAATATTACATAGGACATTACTACAAAACACATATACTATATGTAGTTGTCTTGTTACTCAATATTCAACATACATTTTTCATTTTTCCAATCCAGAGGCCATGGCTGCGAGTGGAAAAACAGACAGGTCCCCTCATGAACAGGAAATCAAGTTTTTTGCCAAAGTAAGGATGTGATACAAATGCAGCCACTATACACGTATTAATAACTTTTAGACTTTATTACCATCGACCTGATCTGGTCTTGTCCTTATCACTGTCCTCCTTCAGGTTCTTCTCCCTCTCATCGACCAGTACTTCAAGAACCACTCTCTATACTTCCTCTCCTCCCCCAATAAGAACCTGAGCAGCAGCGGTTACGCCTCCAACAAGGAGAAGGAGATGGTCACCAGGTACCCATTCACCAAATTACACGCAAAAACACAGCATGACGATAAATCTTTTTACCATTTTTTTTACATAAAATCTTAATCTCTAACAATCTTTATTCCTTCTCTTTTCTCCAAGAATTTACTCATTGTGATTTTCTGATTTCCTCCCCTTTTCTAACCTTCACACCTCCAGCCTGTTTTGTAAACTGGCAGCTCTTGTCAGACATAGGATTTCACTCTTTGGTAAGAGGATTACTGCTGACTGGTCAGGAATGTGTGTACGTGTGTGTGTGTGTGTGTGTGTGTGTGTGTGTGTGTGTGTGTGTGTGTGTGTGTGTGTGTGTGTGTGTGTGTGTGTGTATGTCAATGTGAACGTGAGTATTTGTCATTTTATCGTGTCTGAAGTTTTTTAATATGGTTTAAATGCACAACAAACGTCTAGTTTAACAGACATTTTAACACTGAAACACTTATCTGTAAAGCTCCAGAAACAACAACAGCAGCTTGAGCCGCTGAAATGATGATTCGTTAATGGGTATTTTTTCTAACCAAATGCTGAACATACAGACTTGACTGTATGTTCAGGGTTTGAACTCAGCGCTGCCATTAAAGGCTCAATTCCGATCAAAGGAGTACTTAACAATGGGTGACAGTATGTACATTCACATTATAGTGATTGCTTTTGTGTTCGTGGCGTCTTGTAGGGAGTGACTCCACCACCATGGTGAGCTGTCTGCATATCCTGGCACACACTCTGGACACCAGGTGGGTACAAATTTGGCTCGCAAGGAACCTGGCACCTCTTAAGTTTTCTTCCTCAAATGAAAAGTTTAAAAAATGTTAAATGAAAAAAAAAAATGAAAGGGTTAACATAAGCCCTTAGTTTGAGAATGTCTGCACTTAAACGTTAATTGTTTGAGAAGCCAATTACGGTTTTAAAGTGTAAAGTTATGATTTAGGATCTAAACTCTATTGAACCCTCAAGAGGAGCATATTTGAAACACAAACATTTTCTTTTAAACAGTTATTACTCCACTGTCTGAAGGGAGGCACTGGCATTAACAAAGAGCATCCTCTGGCATTTAAATAAGCAAAACAAATTTCATGCGGCACATGTTGCCCAAGGCTTCTAGTGTTCTTTAGAGACAATGTAATGTTTGTTAATGCAGCTCACACCCAATGAGGCTAAATCGGCAATGTATTATTGTGTCTTGTTTGTGCTGAAGAGCTACAGCTGATGCCCACAGACTGTCTTTCATTTCTCCTTCCTACTAGGACCCATCAAGGCTTAACAATGGGTAATTCATTCAGCAATGCTATGGACTGTGAAATGTTGAAAATGGACAGACTAATCATATTAATGCATTCTGTTATTTCAGCGTGTCCTACAGTATTTCTAAGCTCCAGTGTTGGCACACTCACCCCGGATTTAAATATGCACCATAATTCATTAAATAAATACATTTTTGTTTCAGTGTATGGCTGTTCAAGTTGATACTCACGTCTCATATTTCATGACTAAAACCTTCAGAGACTGAGTGAAGTAACTGCATATGTGAGCGTGTCCTGCTGTTGGTAAACGGTGTTGTCCCTTGCATACCAAGATGTATCAAGTGGTTTATTATAACCCTGCCTTTGCATTTCTCCTCATTTGCTCTCAGTCGTTTATCACGCTCTCTTTCACTCTGACAGGACGGTGATGAAGTCGGGCTCAGAGATGGTGCGGGTGGGGCTGAGGACATTCTTTGAGAACGCCGCAGAGGACCTGGAGAAGACGTTCGAGAACCTCAAGCTGGGGAAGTTCACTCACTCCCGCTCGCAGATGAAAGGGGTGTCGCAGAATATCAACTACACCACTGTGGCTCTGCTCCCCATCTTAACCGCTCTGTTTGAACACATCACTCAGCACCACTTTGGAGTCGACCTGCTGTGTGAGTCCTGACGGCGAGAGGATGATCCAGCGTGTTGCTTGAGAGGCTGATAAAAAACTGGAGTCAAGTGTCAATGTTGTCTAATATAATACAGTGGTTATATGCTTTTTACACCCTCACACATTGAATTATTGTGTTATTATGTCACACACTTATTTACACAAATGTACATCATAGGATCCCCTTATAAATAGAAATAAGCATAATAATGAAGGATTTCCACAATGCTTTAGAAAACTAGTTAATATCTGCTAAGCCTATTTATTTAACTTGTGCTGTACTGTATTTTACAATACTGTGCTAAAGAAGTCCTGTATGAAAATATGAGGTAACTGAAGCACGTATTAGCTTAATTAATGAAAATGTTACCACTGGTAATTGGGTCTTTTTTTAAACCGATTTTGAAAGATTTTCTATTACTTTGAAACTTATTACATAATACAACATGACATAACTGGGTATGGAGGTACAATACAAAGCTTAGGTTGTTTTTCCATTTGTTTTTTTCCAGTGGATGATGTCCAAGTCTCCTGCTATCGAATCCTGACCAGCCTCTATGCACTGGGCACTGGAAAAAACATCTACGTAGAAAGGTATCCGAGCATAACATTAATTATAGTTGATTAAAACCTCAGTGAAGAAGCCCGCTTATATTCAGTGCAGCTTTCACCAACTCGCACCCTCTCTGTTACCTTCAGACAGCTGCCAGCTCTTGGTCAGTGTCTGGCTACCCTGGCTGGGGCCATGCCTGTGGCCTTCTTGGAGCCATTGCTCAACACGTACAACCCCTGCTCGGTTTTTAATACCAAGACTGTCCGGGAACGAGCCAGTGAGTCATATGTAATTTCTCTAAAATAAGAGTTCATAATAAGAAGTGGTCCAAGGTGGCAAATCAAACAGCTATTATTATGGAGAATGAACACTTCTCTCAGCACATTTACTGTGTTTTAATACTATTCAGCCTGCGAAAGATTCATCTCCTTCATAAAACCATAAAATATGTAATAAGAAAAAAAACTTTGATGACAAAAACATTATTGTAATTAGATATAAATCTTCTGTGGTGTTTTTAGTCCTAGGCATACCAGACTCAGTCGAGGAGATGTGTCCCGGGATGCCGCGGCTGAACGGCCTGATTAAGGACATCAATGACATGGCTGAGTCTGGGGCACGGTACACAGAGATGCCTCATGTTATCGAGGTGGTGCTGCCCATGCTGTGTAACTATCTGTCCTATTGGTGGGAGAGGGGGCCTGAGAACCAGCCAGCCAGCGGGGGCAGCGTCTGCTGCACCACCGTCACCTCAGAGCACCTCAGCCTCATTCTCGGCAACATCCTCAAGATCCTCAACAACAACCTGGGCATCGATGAGGCCTCGTGGATGAAGAGGATTGCAGGTGGGCATGGGCTGCCATATTAGCTCACGATAATAAGGAAGAATGAATGTGGTGGAGAATCATTTCCTGGCCACACACCTCACACTGCGTCATTTCTTTACTGCATCTATAGGATACAATCCTTATTTTTAAAACTTTTTGTTGCTGTACCATCTCACAGGAGTCCTGCATGAACCAAAGGACCTGCAGAATTACCAGTGAGATGTCAGCCTGTATTGGCAATTCAGCATTGTGAGGACAATGCTAATGTCTTTGTATAGCGATGAAGGCTTTCACTGCTCCTACTGATTACCCTGTTTTCTTTTATTAATTCCACAAAATAGTGTTGCTCCAACTAGAAACATTAAATGCCACAGAAAAAAACATGTGAATAAATATATACTGTTATATATATACAGTAAACTCTTGTTTGGAAAAAGTGGAATAATAGGCACTGCTAGGGTGAAAAAATTACTAAAATACTGGCAACTCTCTGATGTACCTACACATTTTTTTTTTAAATTGAACAACTGTAATAAAGTGGCTTTCTCTCTCTCCTCCACTGTTCAGTGTACGTGCAACCCATCATCAGCAAGGCTCGTGCAGACCTGCTGAAGAGCCACTTCCTGCCCACACTGGAGAAGCTAAAGAAGAAGACGGTGAAGGTGGTGGCTGAGGAGGAGCTGCTGAAGGCGGACAGCAAGGGAGACACCCAGGAGGCCGAGCTGCTCATCCTGGACGAGTTTGCTGTACTCTGCAGAGACTTGTATGCCTTTTACCCCATGCTTATCCGCTACGTGGACAACAACAGGTTAGCTCACTGAGTAGCAGACAATGGAATTCTTTTAAGGTGTATTTAGGGGGAGATGGGGCAGATGTTAGTGTTTGCAGAACAAGTATAAAGGGTGCATTAATCTCTCTCTGTCACTGCAGGTCCAGGTGGCTGAAGGAACCAGATGCTGACTCCAATGAGCTCTTCAAAATGGTCGCAGAGATTTTTATCCTCTGGTGCAAGTCCCATGTAAGTTCTTTCATCTCCAATTCATACATATTGAAACACAAATAGCAGGAGGCCTTTATTAGTTAGATCACTGATACAACATATTTACAGTGTCTTCCTTTGGCATTTGCCTTTCTTCAGAATTTCAAAAGAGAGGAGCAGAACTTTGTGGTCCAGAACGAAATTAACAACCTTTCCTTTTTGACTGGAGATAATAAAACCAAGATGTCAAAGGTAGGTCCTATATCTACACGTTACATCTCACCACTGTCAACTTTATTTCCTCATTATGGAGCTTTACCGAGCTGCATCAGGCAGCAGATTATCCCCCTTTTAGTCATGTGTAATCGTAGATCCAGAAATAAAGAGATACATGATACATGATAACTGTTTCTCTGCCATGTTAACACATTCATTTTTTTGTACATGTGCTAATATGTTAAAATGTAAAATTGTATGCACACACCTACACACATGTGACAAACAAGACTATTTTATTGAAGCTTGCCAGCATCAAACTTGTAAATAAGAAGAGTAGACAACTTCTTTGCAAATAGCATGACTATAATAACATGGATTTTGACTTATGACTGTGTGTGTGTGTGTTTGTGTGTGTGTGTTTGTGAATGTATGCATGCATGCTTGTTACATACATTCCTCCAAACCTTCAGCCCTTAGCATTACAGGGGTTACTAACTTTTTTTTCTTGTCTGCCTGGTTTAACTGTGTAAAAGGCAAACAAATGGTTTTTCATTGCAGTGCACGTCCACGTGAGGACTGTGAGCCTCCATTAACTGCCCTCTCCTCCTTTTCTCCTATCTGCCTTTCTCTTTCTGTCTCTCTCCCTATCTCTCTATCTCAAACAGTCATTTAAGGAAAAGGTAGAGTGACGCAGTGCATGAGCTGTTTACCCGCCAGTTTATTGGCTTATATGCTCCCGTCGCCAGGCAGAAAAGCCAATAGCTTGTGCCGCTGTGCTATATAGTAGTCTATAGTGTAGTTATATATTATGTCACCTGATTATTTGTGGCCTCTCTTCATCACCATATGTGGCATGGTAACTTTGTCCATTTCTCATTGTCTTATGGGCGGAACACATCTCATCTGGAGTAATGAAGCCCAGCCCTTCTGTAGCAAATCATGTGATCACATGCCACCGGTGTGTTTGCAGTTGATGGATTGCGGTACCCTGATGTGTTTGGCCAATAGTTACCTCAAGCTGTTTATATTTTGTTGTAGTTGATGTGTCGTAAGGCTGTGTGTGTGTGTGTGTGTGTGTGTGTGTGTGTGTGTGTGTGTGTGTGTGTGTGTGTGTGTGTGTGTGTGTGTGTGTGTGTGTGTGTGTGTCAGTGTATACATATATATTAATATGCAAATGATTGTTTTCACTGGGACAGCTGCTTCAATTTGGCTCAAAAGCGCACCCCCCCCTCACTGTTAACATCTCGTTGTTCTATCAGAGGGAGCCTGCTAATTCTGCTTTTCAGCTTAGGTGTGAGATTTTTTTAATGCTTCAGTAGCACTGATTTAGTCTGGTTACAGATTCTGCCTGGGCTGAAAAATAAATGCCTCAGTCGCCTCAGGCTTTTGTTCAAATACTGTAAGAATGCTCCCACCGTGAAATAAAATACTCTTAAGGTATCAGTTTAAATGTTGAAAGGATGCGCTTTAGTGCAACATTAATCTCAGCAAAAAGGGAAAAAACAGTGTGTATTACCTTAAAACAGCCAGCTTATTAAACCCTCATAGCTTTTTTATTCAACATTGTGACTTGTCTGAGACTAATAAGACCTCTTTTTTTTTCAGTCTGGAGGACAGGACCAGGAGAGGAAACACAAGAAAAGGCGTGGCGAGTTTTACTCCATCCAGACCTCGCTGATTGTGGCTGCTTTGAAGAAGATGCTGCCAATCGGTCTCAACATGTGTACCCCAGGGGATCAGGAGCTCATATCTCTAGCCAAGACCCGGTACCTCCTGGTGAGACAACTTTTGTGTGACCTTGCACTGGCCACTCATTTCACATGGATCTTATGACACTCAAACAACAACACTTATTTTAAAAGAGATACGTAACCAGCTGCATTTCAAAATGAGAAAGCTTTACATTTGTGTCCTATTTGTTGATCATAGCAAATTGTTTTATTTTGCCTCCTGTTGTTCAACAGAAAGATACGGATGACGAGGTCAAAGACCACATTCGGCAGAATCTGCATCTTCGAGAAAAGGTGTGCGAGTATAGATCAATATTTCGGTAAGTGGTTATTAGCTTCCATAGGCTATAGGCTGATATTTGACATCCTTCTTCATAAAACACTCCCAGTCAGAGGACCCTGCAGTGAGGTGGCAGCTAAACCTGTACAAGGACATAGTGATGAGGAGCGAGGGGCATCCAGACCCTGACAGGGTGGTGGACCGTATCCAGAGGATCTCCGCTGCGGTCTTCAACCTGGAGCAGGTCAGGCCTAAACATTTATCGATTCCTCAGCACATTACGAGCTGCAAATGAAACTTGGGCTGCTATTTTAATTGAGCAATTATTCATCATGCAGAGCGCATCAAAAGACATATAGGGAATGTGAAGGTACAGGATCACCAAACATACATGCACAGTCTGGTTCATGATGAGTCAACAAAGTACAAAGCACTAGTGCTGAGGAAAAACCAGTGTGTGCCTGATGACAATGCCAGATCTCAGTTTTCAGCAGTGATTGTTTTTCTCTCCGGTTTGCCTGGTAGAGAATGACATCCAATGCACTGATCGATAATCTTAACACTGACTTCTTTCTACTCCCATTAGGTCGAGCAGCCACTGAGATCCAAAAAATGTGTTTGGCAGAAGTTGCTGTCCAAGCAGAGGAAGAGAGCGGTTGTAGCCTGCTTCCGCATGGCTCCGCTTTATAATCTACCAAGGTATTAGCGTATACTGTTACATCTGCAGAATGTCACCTCTTCTTCTTAAATGATGCTAAACAGCTTTATAATCCTGAATCAAGGATGAACTATCTGTGGTGCTTCTAGCAGATGTGACATTGTGTAGCAAAGTGCTGTAGCATCACCTCTATGTTTGTTGGCCAAATGCCACCACACTTTCTTCTTCTCGTGTCTGACTCGAGACTCTCATTTCTCTCTTCCTTGGTTTTGACCCTGCATTAATGCACAGCCCCCCTCCCTCCGTTTGTAGGACAAATGTCTGGCCCGCAGCTGTTATCAAGGAGTGGAAAAAAAGGGACACTAGCAATTTCATGCCCTGCTGCTCTGTAACTCAATCACTAGAAGTCAGGCAGAAAGCTACGGTGGGGAGGAAAACAATTATGAGGCCCAACCTGGGGGTGGTCATCTTCAATATGTGCTCAGACGATGCCACCCGCCTGCCTGTCAGCATGACTCATTTATTCAGAGTTGTTGACGGTGAAATATAACACAGTATAGCTAATAATTATTAGACTGTATTTAAAATGCAGGCGCAAGTAATTGTTTTCATTTGGAGTAATAGATTTGTGTTTGAGGGAAGGATGTGAAGCTTCTGGGTGATATCAACTCTTTCTGACTTTCAGGCATTCAGATGTCATATTTTGTCTTTTGTCTCTTTAGTCAGCCTTTGTTCTCTTCTCAGTGTCACACTCTATTGTACCTTATCCCCTGAGGCACAAACATAATAATGACTTCCTGAATGCCTACCGACATATTTGGCTGGAGATATTGCATGGGAACACAGACTATGACAGTCTGCTCTCCATGCTGATGGTAACATAGTGCTGATCCAATGTCGCTACTGTTTGACCACGCATGCCTTTCTTAACTGTCTCTCGCTTTCCTTCAGGCACGGTTTATACTACAAAATTGAACCCCCATTCAGATATTTCCACTGGTGTTTCCTGTGGTCCATATCTGTACAATAATGCATCGAGCTGACTCTAGAACAATTGTTTTAAAGGAATAGTTTGACTTTTTTACCATTTTGTTTTTTTGCCCAGAGTTAGATGAAAAGATCAATACCACCTTTGTGTTTTTACACTAAATATGAAGCTACAGCCAGCAGCCAGTTAGCTTAGCTTAGCATAAAGAGTGGAAACAGGGGGAAACAGCTAGCCTTGGCGCTGTTCAAAGGTAAAAAAAGTAAAAAAAAAAAAACCAGGACCTCTAAGGCTAACAAATTAGCATGCATATTATACTGGACAAAAACCAAATTGTAAAGACAATAAGTTTTGGTTTTTGCATGGGTTTATGTGCTGAACTATGTCTTGACCATGTTCAGTGACTTCCTGGAGTCATGTCCTCATTGTGAGGTTGCCAGGCAGACAAACAATGCAGACTCTGGGAGCTGTTTCGCCCTTTTCCAATCTTCATGCTAAACTAGGCTAACTGTCTCCTGGCTCTAGCTTCACAGTTAGCATACACTGAACGAGAATCGTATTAATCTTCTTTCTCAGCAAGAATCTGAATAAGCATATTGCATTAAAACGCCAAACTACAACTTTAACTGTTGCGGATGTGCAGATACATGGCTACTTTATGTACTCATTGCACAGAAATGTAGTAATCTCTTCTTGAATTTCAATTTCTGCCTGATGATGAAAGTTGGGCACTAGGTTTTTGTTTTTTTTTTTTAAATTTGTGACTAGATCAACAAGTATGGCAGAGAGTGTATACGTCACAACTCTGTATTTATAATCACAGTGATAGTTTCCCTTAAGGTGACCGGTTGGATGTGCCAGTAGCCTAAACTAACCAGTATTAACCTCTCCTAAAGGGACTTCTCCAAACTATTGCTATCTAACCCAGGCTAACCTCCTCTCACCCTTCCTTAGGCATCGCTCTATTAACCTCTTCCTCCTGGCCTATCAGAGAATATGGATAGAAACAGAGGAGTACTCTTTTGAGGAGGAGCTAGTACAGGATCTTGCAGTAAGTACCTGTGTTATCCCCAGTGCCATCTTGTTGGCCGGGTAGCTGAGCGGCGCCCCTACCACTCTCCTTTACTTGTGTCATCGTCAAAAGTGTCAGTTCCACCGCGTACCAATGAGTCATCCATACGGTGTTTTTCACGTGTCAGTCAGACGCCTATTTTTGGCAAGCATGACATCAGCGCTGATGTCAGAGCCCGATCTCGTGAAGTGTTGTGTAATCTGTCCCAGAGCAGAGGTAAGAGAGCATCCAGTCGTGATGCTTTGACGCACTGATGAAATTTATGAAGGTTGTGCTGCCTTTCCTAAATTTTCACAGTCTTGAAACGTCACAGTCATGCATTGAATATGTTGTAGTCAAAGCAGAAGAAATACAGCACGTACCATAGCTGCTTTCCTTACAGCTTTATTTTACATTTTGTAGCCCATGAGAATCTATGACTTACATAGACTGATCAACAGTGACTTACAGACTTAATGAAATAGACTTTAATTAATTCTGCAAATGCAGTTATCTGATCTAAAATAAGAGGCTATGATGAAGGCACATTGGAACTCAACAAACCCTACTGTGCCAATGGGTGTGGTTTTGTCTTTTTTAATAATTTGCAATAATTAAATGAGAATAAAATTTGAATTAATACAACTTTTGCAAATCTAATCTTCCTTTAGCCCTTTTAATAGTTATATCTTTTGACATTATTTGAAAATTAAAACCAGGGGGCATCACAAGAGAAGTTAATGGTGTAAGAGATGAAGAACTTTATGATCCAGCCAATCAAACACACATGTTTTTGTAGCAAGCCCCAAGAAAAATAGTTCCAACGTGTCTGACATCATGAGTTGTCTCTGCTCTGGGATAAAATGACAGGAAATGATGGAGAGCAAACCTAGAGAGTCACCCTCTGTATGCATGTGAGTGCTCGTGCCTGTGACTGTGTCCGTGCTTGAGCTTGTGGTTATTGTCTGCATGCTGTCAGTGTATCCAATCAATCCAGTCTTTTTTCTGACAGTTAAATATAACCGTACCTACTCTTTGTACAAAGTTTTACAGTACAGATTTGTCCGTTTAGTAGCTTAAGCATTGAGAGTACGCGCCTAAGCTCCAGTGTTGTGTGACTTTGTCCAGAAAACGCAGCCCAAAGTGGAGGAAGAGGAAGAGGAGGAGGTCAGAAAACAACCAGACCCGCTTCACCAGCTCATTCTGCATTTCAGCCACAACGCTCTGACTGAGTGCAGGTAAATAAACACTCACTGTCACACACCTGTCCACCTGGCACCAGAAGGCTTTACTCCATCTGTGCCACATAATAGTTTTGGCCTCCCTCTTAGCTAATAAAGAGCTGCATCAAGCTAAATCACTGCCATATATTTTATTCTAGAAGAGAAATATAAGCAGTTTTATGTTTTGTTTTTTTGTTTTTTTGCTGCTTACTTTGAATACATTGCAGTGGCTATAAATATAATCACCGCAACTTCCTTATTATTTAAAGATGAGATGTGATTGTGAGGTGTACAAGGTTTAACCACTGGCTATTTATCTTCCTAGTTCTTTGGAAGAGGATCCCTTGTACATTGCATATGCAGATATGATGGCAAAGGTATTTCATTTTCTAAATTGCTTTTACTGAGATGCTGTTCAGCAAACTTTTGCAGGTTTGACATTCTGTTTTCTCTTTCAGAGTTGTGCTGAAGGTGAAGAAGAGGAAGATGAGGAAGGAAAAGAGAAAACATTTGAGGTGCTATTGATTTCTCAGGAATATTGTTCTGCCTTTCACTTTTGTCTTTGAATCATATTCAGTACGGTGCTTACTGTATTATCATTTCAGGAAAAGGAAATGGAGAAGCAAAAGATGCTGTATCAGCAAGCCAGACTTCACGATCGAGGGGCTGCAGAGATGGTTCTCCAGATGATCAGTGCCAGCAAAGGCAGGAAAACACACACTCAGCTGTCTGCCTTCCTACCAATAACTTCTTTGGTCTAACTGTGGTGTCTGATTTGTGATCATCAGGTCGACTAGGTGCTATTGTGACGTTCACCCTCAAACTGGGCATCTCCATTCTGAATGGGGGTAACACACTGGTCCAGCAGGTACACAGCCCTCTTCATGCAGGAATTGTACAGTTAACAGCATCAACCCTTTATTAATTATTCTTTTGTTTTAATGCAGAAAATGCTGGACTATCTGAAGGAAAAAAGAGATGTTGGCTTTTTCAAAAGTTTATCTGGACTGATGTTTTCTTGCAGGTAAATGGAGCCATCAACCAATTATCATTCTCAGGACATGACTTACTTTTTGTTTCATTTCTCAAATGCAATTTAAAGGGGGCTGAAATGAAATATTGGTTGCATTTTGGGAAGTGTAGGATCCTCTCTTTTTGGAGCTTCACCTATACTAGGGATTAGAGGTCAAAATATCGCTGACATTTTCTGACCATCATTTTTTCTCTTGTGAGTTCCCCAACTTGTTGGAAGTGCAATACTACATTACTGGAGTACCTCTTAAAAATTCAAAGTGCTTAAATACAGAATATCGAAATGCAACATATCATAGCTGAGTCTTTGTCTTTCATCTCCATCAGTGTCCTGGACTTGAATGCTTTTGAAAGGCAAAACAAAGCTGAAGGTCTGGGGATGGTTACTGAAGAAGGATCAAGTAAGTGAGGACAATAAACATGGTAAACAGTCTGTCCTGTTTGTTGATTTACCAACAATATGAGTGATTGATTTGTCCTCTACCAGGAGACTTTTAATCATGCTGATACAAAAAGCGATTCACAGTATATTGAGACCTTAATGTGGTGCTGCATAAAAAACGCACAAGTCAATATCTGCGCATTAGTATAATTTTAGAGTTTGCTTTGTGTCATTGTAGAAAAAGTGCAGTATAGACAGAACCTTAACACTAAAAGTTCAGCAATTTATGGGCTACACTCTGTGTTGTTGCTAAATACTGATCTGCTGCACATCTGAGTGTCTTTGTAAACTGACAATGAAACAGAGCTTGTGGAATTTATTGCTTTATTAGTAGAGCAAACTGATCTTTTCCCTGAGCAATAGCGAGAGTTTTCAGCCACTCAGTGTTATGGTATGCGGTCAAGATCCACAGCGGCACAGGTGCTTTCAGTACCTCACCTTAGTTCTATGATGTCTCCAACAAACATGTACAACTCTTGCTGTGACATGATGTGTCTCATTCAGGATCATGGCGTTATTGTTCTTTAGTCAGGCTTGTAATTGGCCTCAAGACAAATGGAGCAGCATTGGCTTGATGACACATTTTCTCTTTAATTTGTTGACATACGAGCCCATCTCCATGTCATGTGTGTCTCTCGTGGGAAATGTTGTGCGTCATCGTCATGCTGGTAAACCTGTGCTACTGTATGTCCTGTCTGGGCCCTGTCTGCCACTTAAAAGCTCACAGTCACAATTACATCCACATAAAAATCACATACAATTTTAATCAGAGGTCTCTATTTAATCTGATGGAGAGCATACAGTACATAACTATATTTTTCTCATGCACATTCCAACTCATTTTCACCCCATAAGCTCAGGCATAAGTGATGGTAACTGTTAGTCTGTTACTCTGTCTAACCAGTAGTCCAAACACCTGCCTAATGAGCAGACTTTACTTTACTTTAAGACTTTGTTTAACCGCATGTCAATGTCGCAAATCAATGTGAGTATGTAAAGATATATCTGTAGCGCTATCAATCTCTCTTGTTCCTACTTCTTCTGATTGAATCTTGATGTCTTCTCCTTTGCTTATGTCTGCTTTTGTTATGTTTGTTTGTTTGTTTTCCTCTGATCATGTTTTTTATCTCATCGGTCGCAGTCAACGTGAGTGAGCGGGGTAAATACATGGTTTAGATTCTACTCATTCTATGCAATGCTGACATCTTGATTGCTCTCCGTTCAACTCCTACCTCCCTCTCCTCATTCCCTCCCAATCCTTCTCTCCCACCTCCTCCTCCTCCTCCTCCCTTGTCCTGAATGCAAAACAACCACCTTCTTTGTACGCTGGACTGAAGAAAACGCATGCATGCTCTTATGACATCTGGATAGATTGTTCAGTCCATGGTCAGGTGCCTCAAACTGACTTAAATCTCTCTACTTCTTTTATAAGAAGTCAGTGCTTGTCATTTCTGTGGGAACTTTTTATGTTTTTTATTTTCATGATACTAACCAGCGTGTATTAAGAAATAAATATCCCAAAGCTTTGTTCATAAGAAACAACAAAGCTTTGCTAGTGCACAACAACAAAGCTCAGTTTCATTCTTTTTATAATAAACCTTATTTTCATTTGTGAAATGATGCACTATACTTTGTGTCTCAATATAGTGCACATAATTTTATGCCGTTCGACAACTAGACAGCAGCTTTATGAGAAGTGAAAGCTATGCAAGCTCTGATGCCTGTGCTGACATTGAAATTATGGGTCTCTGACCTTCTTATTGCTGAACGAGAGAGTTAATCTCATTTCCTGTCCTCAGGTTCCAAGGTACTGCAGAATGATGAGTTCACTAAGGATCTTTTTAGGTTTCTGCAGCTTCTCTGTGAAGGCCACAACAATGGTAGGTGGACTCTTTTCCATACAGAAAAATAAGAAAGAAGTTACCCTAAGCTGCATGTCTCTAAAAAGCACAGGTGTGAATGAGCTCATCTGTAACCAATAATTGTTTTAGATTTTCAGAACTTCCTGAGGACTCAGACAGGGAACACAACTACAGTTAACATCATCATTAGTACTGTAGACTACCTACTAAGACTCCAGGTATGATATTAAAGATTTATAAAAATATATTTCATGTATTCATTCATCTTCTTTAATGTGCCAAATGTATCTATTTTTTCTCTATCAGGAATCCATCAGCGATTTCTACTGGTACTACTCTGGTAAGGATGTCATTGATGAGGCCGGTCAAAGGAACTTCTCCAAAGCCCTGGCAGTGGCCAAGCAGGTCTTCAACTCTTTAACTGAGTATATACAGGTACAATATCACAATGCACTGCAACACAAAAAGAACTCATTATAATCTTAACTACACTATATGAACGATCTGAACTTAAATGTGCAGATGAGATATTTCTGATCCTGTGATCTACTCTGTTCTGTTTGCTCCAGGGTCCATGCATTGGGAACCAGCAGAGTCTGGCTCACAGCAGGCTATGGGATGCTGTGGTGGGCTTTCTGCATGTTTTTGCCAACATGCAGATGAAACTATCCCAGGTATCTACTATTTTTCTACATTAAAGCGATGGCATTGCTATGTATTTGTCAGTGATGGAAAGTAATGAAATACATTTTCTCAAATACTCTGCTTTTGAGGCACTATTTTACTTGAGTATTTAAATTTTATACTACTTTATACTTCTACTACATTTCAGAAGGGAAATATTTTACTTTTTAACCTACTACATTTAATTGACAAATGTAAATAGTTAGTATTTAGTTTACACATTAAGATTTTCCAAATAACCCATGTAATCATCCTGTATAATATGATGCAGTATTACAGATTAAAGTTCCCAACGGTATATAAGGTGCTTAAAATGTGCACCACTTGATCAACTGTAAGATAAAATTTTATCTTAGAGACGTCTGTCGCTAAGTGGTTAAGACTTATTCTATATAAGCAGTTTTATGGTATGTGTCTTAACCACTTGGTTTGAATTCCTTCTTATATATCAATGCTTCAGGTATAATAATCCCGTCACATAAAGCATTTATTATAATAATGAACACTCTGACAGAGTCAATTCTGCATATGAGTACTTATACCTTTAATACCGATGTACATTTTCCTGCCAGTACTTCTCTACTTTTAGTTCAGTAAAATTCTAAATATGGGACTTTTACTTGTAATGGAGTATGTTTATATGATAGTATTCCTTCTTTTGCTAAAAGCTAAAATCACACCACTGGTATTCGTCTTTGTCAGCAAGAGGCTCATCTAAAATATCTATTGCCACTAGAGGTCTCTCCGGGCTAAAGAATTACCCCAGGCTACTGCAGTACAATTACATATGTGATTCCACACAGCTATATGATATATGACCTCATCTATGATATTTCCTCCATGCCCAGTAAGCCGGGAGTGGGATGAAATCCAACCATTTAACCTTATCTTGGTCTGACAGTAGAAGCCAGGATGAAGGAGAGCACAGGTGGAGGGCCATGAATTGAGCACATCAAAGTATGCCTCAGATTTATGGCATGCTAAATACAAGCTCCATTGAGACCCTAAATGAGTCAGACTGACCTAGCCATCTGCTCCTAGACAGTAAAATAACATTAACCCTGGTACTGATGGATGGATCTTTCCTAGAGGGGCCTCCTGGGCCTCAGAAAGGCCATTGTGGGTGCCCACAATCTGAGGCAGCCTTGATCGCTCCAAATGCAACTCAGGGATATTAGACAGGGCGGCAGTGCCTTCACAGGGAGGCCATCAGAAATCTGTGTGATATAGTGTAGTGTGTTTCACAAGGTTTCTCTTTGCTGTCCTCTTCTGACAGGACTCCAGTCAGATTGAATTATTGAAGGAGCTGCTGGACCTACAGAAGGATATGATCGTTATGATGCTCTCTCTTCTCGAAGGTTGACTTTTAATGACTCACTGACACCATTAGAGCTCTGCCAGCAGCATTAGTTACAAGGATATTGACCCTTTTTCATGAATTTCATTAAACAGATTTGTTTGCTTTGGATTTAATCAAATATTTACAGCAGGAACTTTGCTTAATCTGAATGGAGAGTGTTTACTGACAGACATTGCTTTTGACACTTTCTCCATCACTTTCACAGGTAATGTTGTCAATGGTACCATTGGCAAACAAATGGTGGACACTTTAGTGGAATCTTCTAGCAACGTGGAGATGATCCTAAAATTTTTTGACATGTTCCTCAAGTTGAAGGACTTAACCACCTCAGAGAGCTTCAGGGAGTACGACCCTGAGAGCAAAGGGATCATCTCAAAGAAGGATTTCCAGAAGTCCATGGAGAACCAGAAACAGTACTCCCAGTCTGAGATTGAATTTCTTCTCTCTTGTGCCGAGGCTGATGAGAACGACATGTTCAACTACGAGCAGTTTGTGGAGAGATTTCACGAACCTGCCAAGGACATTGGCTTCAATGTAGCTGTGTTGCTAACCAATCTCTCTGAGCATATGCCTCATGATGCTCGCCTCTCAACGTTCCTCGACCTGGCTGAGAGTGTTCTCAGCTACTTTGAGCCCTTTTTGGGTCGTATTGAGATCATGGGTGGAGCGAAGCGCATCGAGAGAGTCTACTTCGAGATCAGTGAGTCGAGTCGTACCCAGTGGGAAAAGCCTCAGGTGAAGGAGTCAAAGCGGCAGTTTATCTTTGATGTTGTCAATGAAGGTGGAGAGAGTGAGAAGATGGAACTGTTTGTCAACTTCTGTGAGGACACCATCTTTGAGATGCAACTGGCTTCTCAAATTTCCGAGCCAGACCCGGTGGAGCGCCCGGAGGAAGACGAAGAAGACAACCAGAGTGTGGTGGAGAACCAGGACGAGGGAGAGGAGGAAAGCATGATGTTGGAGTCTTCCTCTGCCTTCACAATCGCCTGCATCTCCTTGAGAAAAAGCCTCTGCCACTTTCGCCAAATGCTAACCCTCAAGAGCATGAGGCGGCAGTACAGGAAATTCAGGAAGATGAGTGTGAAGGAGATGGTGAGAGGCTTCTTCTCTTTCTTCTGGATGATCATCACAGGACTCTTCCACTTTGTCTACAGCCTTATTTGGGGTTTCTTCCATATCTTGTGGACCACTATGTTTGGTGGTGGCCTTGTTGAAGGGGCTAAGAATATGAAGGTGACAGATATTTTGGGAAACATGCCAGATCCCACTCAGTTTGGCATCCATGGAGATGTGTTAGAGACGGAGAAGATGGAGGCGAGTGAAGCGTCAGCGTTGGCAGAGATGGGTCAGATGGCTCAGGGGGACGCAGCAGAGGCAGACCTGATGGCTGAGTTGCTGAACATACAGCCCAAGAAGGAGGGAAAGCATGGGGCTGAGCCGGGGTTGGGGGATGTGTCTGAGGTGGTGGTGGGGGATGCTCCATCTATTGCCAGTGCCGTCAAGCAGAAGAAGGCACAGGTCAGTAATCATATTAAATCAAATGGAATGAGGATAGCTCTATTCCTAATCATGCCTTAACTAATAGACAGTAAAAACAATACAACATTAGTACGGACCGTTTACTTGAAGCACATTTGTTATCATACCAGTACAACCTGTTAAAGTAATTGATGGTTAAGCAATGTGTCTGATATAGATGGCTGCAAAGAAGAGGGCTACAAATGGAGACTACAAGTCTGATTCAGAAAAAGGAGAGTGAGTGCTCTTAATTTGTTCATTGTTCATCCTCATTGGAGCTGCAAGTGATGTGATTCCTTTGATACATTTTTTATGGGATTATAGCATCTTTAAACATTGCTGTATGCCATGGTATCTTTTTTGATGGTTAACAATGTGAGAGTTTTTCACAAAGGTAAATATGAAGAATGTCAGATATTTAGCAGTATTTACTGTAAGTTAAGTCCTGATGGGATGGGAACTGAGGAGTAGACTCTGGGTATATTTCCAAGTATGTGTGTAAACACACATTATTTGTATATATGAAGTAATTATCTGTATCTGTAAAGAGAATTTATTGTTGCAGTTCAGAAGACGGTGAGAAGAAGGACCACGACAAAGCTAAAGACGAAGCCCCCCCAGAACACTCTGCGGAGGAGAAGAAAGCCCCCAAGAAGCGGCTCGACCAGAGGAAAGAACCACCAGAGGCCTTCATGGCCAGCTTCTTCGCTGGCTTGGAAGTCTACCAGACTAAAATGCTGGTCTGATATTTCCCTCACAGCTGTCCTAAAAAATAAATCTGATGTTTCAGCTGAAGCATACTAAGAGAGTACAAATAAATTGCATATATACAACTTATATCCAAATTATTATTTTCACAGAACTACCTTGCCAGAAACTTCTACAACCTCCGCTTTCTGGCACTTTTTGTCGCCTTTGCCATCAACTTCATTCTGCTCTTCTACAAAGTAAGCTCGTAGTGAAGCCATAATACTGTAAATAGAGTCTAAGGATTACAGATTGCTGGAGGTGCTTTGGTAAAAATGTCTCACTGTCTTTCAGGTAACCGGTGATTACTCAGATGATGAAGATCCCTGGAATAATCGAGGTAGAGCTGGGGAGGAGGAAGATGAAGGGGCGCTTGAGTACTTCGTCCTGCAGGAGAGCACAGGCTACATGGCGCCAACACTTCGCTGTCTAGCAATACTACACACTATCATATCTTTCCTGTGTGTAGTAGGATACTACTACCTTAAGGTACAGTAACAGCCACTGACAAAAAAACAGACATAATTTTTAATTAGTTTGCGCTGTAGATTTTAATATTCTTGGTTGGGGTGGCTTTTATTAATGGTATAATAAGTTTAGCCAAAGAGGATTTAATTTTCATACATTAAGTTAGCATTTACGCACTTGAACAAAAAAAACTGAACATAGAAATACTGCATTTGACATTTTACAAGATTTTTTTTTTTTAACATTTCTTAAACCATGTCAAGAATGATTAATAGAACTTAGTGTAAGTCTAAGTTTTATTTTTCAGCAAGTACACTTCTGTGTTGTGATAACATACATACATACACAGTCCTGCACTTCCCGTCAGTGTCAGCAGTAAACAGGCTGGATATGCAGCATCTTGTGATAAACCCTACGTTCCTGTATGTGCTTTCCTGGACCAGTGATGCAGCCAAATTCTCTGTCTGTCAAAGGTGCCTCTGGTGGTGTTCAAACGTGAGAAGGAGATAGCGAGGAAGTTGGAGTTTGCCGGCCTCTACATCACTGAGCAGCCGTCTGATGATGACATCAAAGGACAGTGGGACCGACTGGTCATCAATACTCCGTGAGTCAGCTACAGCAAAGTTATTAAACTCTGAGTCATAATCTTCTATAAAAAAAAAAAGACTTAATGTTCATTTGTTTTTTGTTGTTGTTTTTTTATTAGTTCCTTCCCGAACAACTACTGGGATAAATTTGTCAAACGCAAAGTAAGTGGGTTATGTAATTTTGTGTGATCTGTTATGCACACAAAACATAAACCAAATATGGCGATATTCACTAGATGTCAGTTACAGTGTCATCCTCTCTGTTTCTGCTTTGCTGCTGTTTGTAGGTGATCAAAAAGTACGGAGACCTGTATGGGGCAGAGAGGATAGCGGAGCTGCTGGGATTGGACAAAAGTGCCCTGGATTTCAACCCTACAGAGGAAACTGTCGCCAAGGAGGCTTCACTGGTGTCATGGTGTGAGATCAGACTCATAAAGCGGGCTAGACAGGCTAGAAATGCTTGAAGCAAAAATAGAGGTGAAATGGAAAATATGAACCTCACCTATCAACCTTTTTTTCTGTTGCCAGGTTGAGCTCAATCGATACAAAGTACCACATCTGGAAAATGGGAGTGGTGTTTACAGACAATGTAAGTTTCAACCCAAGTTGGGAAGATTAATTGCTCTGTTTTTTGGTTTTATAGATGGCTGGGTGAATGATTTGATGGACAGATGGTTGCACAAGTTGACTGACGATATTATGACTGTACAGATCGAATCTGATAAACGTCTCGTTTTTTTTCTTTACCAGTCTTTCTTGTATCTAGTATGGTACACCACCATGTCCATTCTGGGCCACTACAACAACTTCTTCTTCGCCGCCCATCTCCTGGACATCGCCATGGGCTTCAAGACCCTTCGCACCATCCTCTCGTCTGTCACACACAATGGCAAACAGGTGAGGGCGAGGGTTAGGATGCAGGTCTTCGTCTAAGCAGCAGGGGTCACTGCAGAGTCAGTGGATGAGGTTGGGCGCTTTAGTCCCTAATGCGCAACCACAAGCCAGTTGTACCACAGTTTCACGTTCCTGCCCCACTGATGGCATCCTGGGTGATACTGGTGTCAAGCCTGTGCCAACCAAGCTTTAACATGCTTCTGGCTTTACGAATTGTTATGGCTGACGTATTAGGAAACTGTAACCTGTCTACACATTCACCAGATACAGAGCAACATGCCGCTGCATTTGTGTGTCTGGTCACCTGTATAATCTTACTCAACCTTTAACTCTGATATGGTCCACCAGCTCCTGGGGAAAATATCTGTGTCACCACTTTCTGTGCATCGTTGGCTGGTATCATACAATTGACTTGTGTGACCTTCCGCGCAACATGTTAGAATGGAGGATGGATGTTAAAATGATGCTTGGTTGTCATTGTCAGTAAATACTGTATGTGCTGTGTCGATCCCCTTGCCTCTCTTTTTCTTGAGATAATTGGAAGAAGTTAATGCAAAAGGAGGAGATGCAAGTGAAGGAATTGAGGATGCATACAGTACACTACGTGGGCCTTTAAATTCACTCAGTATCCTTTGACATTTGAGTTCAAATGGCTCAAATGCCTTCATTTAAATCTCATTTTGGGCTCTCAGTTCTTCCAGGGATTCAACTGACCAGAGGCAACAGTGGTCAATTGACCACAGGCACAAATCAAAACTTAATGTCACCTCAATCTCCAAGGGTGGAAATACACCCAAATGGTGAGGCATCGCCATTTGGAATCGCCTCCCACACCTCCCACACTCCCACACACTGCCTGTTGGCAGATCAATCGAGCTGTCAATCCAAATGTAGTTTACTGCTGCTTCCACTGTTGTTGCTGTTCAGGCTCACAAGTAAATCAATGTGGGAGCTGTTTCAGATGTAAAATAAAAAGCTGCAGTTTATATTTATATTATTTATTTACTATAAATAACTGAACTTTCCCATCACTTCTACTGATTCCCTTCTCACAACCTGCTCTTCCCCTCACCGCCAGCAATCCCATCATGTTCCTCGTGAGGATTTTGTCTCTTTTCATCCAAATTGAATGGGAGCCAGCACCTCTGCTCCGGCTGTGTCCAGTGCGTTTCTACGTTAAGTTTAAATTAGACTCAACTGACTGATTCCTGTGTTTTTCTCCATAGCTGGTGTTGACCGTAGGCCTGCTGGCAGTCGTGGTCTATCTCTACACTGTGGTGGCCTTCAACTTCTTCAGGAAGTTTTACAACAAGAGCGAGGACGATGATGAGCCGGACATGAAGTGCGATGACATGATGACGGTAAATATTGGTCACATATTTTTGCAGAAGTACCTGTTGTTTAAAATTCATCCTCAAACTGAGGATCCAGCTCGGATGTGTACTGACACTCCCGCTGTCATTGCACAGTGCTACTTGTTCCACATGTACGTTGGGGTGAGAGCAGGAGGGGGCATCGGGGATGAGATCGAGGACCCGGCTGGTGACCCTTATGAGCTCTACCGCATCCTTTTTGACATTACCTTCTTCTTCTTTGTCATCGTCATCCTCCTGGCCATCATCCAGGGTGAGCTCAGGCACTGCACACACACTTTTTTTGTGCCTTTTTCCACCAGACAAAACTTGAAACTTACTATATGACTATTTAGATTAATTTAATCTCTTGATATTATTTTTATATTATATTATATTTTTAGGAAGTGAGGGGTGTAAGGTTGTGGTTGCACTGATTACACGGATACTGTACAGTATATGGTATGCTCACAGCAGTTCCTTTGTGGCTGCAGGTTTGATCATTGATGCGTTTGGAGAGCTGAGAGACCAGCAGGAACAAGTCAAAGAGGACATGGAGGTGAGAGGAGATTTTACTCTCAGCCATTCTGCACTGAAGAGGGGCAGGGGAAGCAGGGGTGAAATGAGGATGGGAGTTTTTGTCCTCTGAAGGAAAATAATCAAATACATTGACCTCATTAACTGAAAATTAAGCAAAAATGCTATCACATACCTATCATATCATGTAATACAAGTTCATTTGTATATGCAAATTTGACTTACCCCACCATAGACCTACATAACGAAAACAAGGGAAGGAATTCATCTTGCATACTTTGTCTCAATCACAATAATATCATACTCAGTCTGGTATATTTTACAAAAAACATTCCCCTGTAACTTTAACACTGTTTGCTAGAAAACTAAATTCCTTTCCTTTCTGGACATCTGGAGTTTAGACATGTGGCCTGCTTTTGTTTTTTGAGCGCTTCATCTCTCTTCAGAGTCTTGTAAGCAACAGTCAGTCAGGCCCAGGAGGGTCAGAATGCACTTTTGGCTAGTTTTTTGGTCCTTAAGAGATTGCATTGACAGGAGATTAGTAGAATGGCAATCAGTAGGGCGCATTCCTCCGCCAAGGCCAAATACTGACGAAAATGTCGTAAAAAACACTATCCCACAATGTTAATGCCCCTTCAGGCAGATCCACACTAAAATTGAATGGGTTCTTCCCTGGGCCATGCCCCAGCCCTCCACGGCTTTGGTTGAAAATTGGCTCAGAACTTTTTGCGTAATCCTGCGGACAAATAAACAAACAAACAAACCAGCAAATAGACATTGGTGAGAACATAACCTCCTTGGCGGAGGTAATAAATATTTCGTTTAAAATATGAGTTAAGGAAGTCAAATTTTGGAGAAATATATACACGAAAGGCTGAAAAAATGATGACGTTCCTGCTCTCACTTGGCGCAGATATCCGCGATGATGTCATAAGCGTTATTTTATCAGACTTCAGAGCGCATCAGAGACATTGTACAGCTGTTCACGGACTGAGCAGTACTAACCAATGTTGTGTAAACTGACCTTTATGTGTAAAATCAGCGGACTGCCCCTTTAAAAATAACGCAGACTGTTCTGTTGATTACTATGTCTCATATCCTGAAGCATATGAAGAAAAACAAAAGACATTCTGTGCTGCAATCATCTCTTTATTTTCTTTCCTCAGACCAAATGCTTCATTTGTGGGATCGGTAATGATTATTTCGACACAACACCTCACGGCTTTGAGACTCACACCTTACAAGAGCACAATTTGGCCAACTACCTGTAAGTATCTCACTTTAAATAATTTTACATATCCTTTAACTACAAGTATATTAATCAGTATCATCATCTTCCCTGAACGTGTGTTGCCTGTTTTCCTGTAATTTAACCATATGATTGATGGCTTCAGCACATTACCACAGCATTAGGGCCAAAGTCACTAATAGCCGCAATGATCCAGAACACTACATCCCTTCAGGTACTCTTTCCATCTGTCTCTGTGTTTCCCCTGCACTCTCTGCTTATCTCTCTGTTTTTCCATAATGCCTGTGACAATAGAAAGTCTCAGACCATTTGCGCTCACAGTCAGCTGGCCAGAGGATACGAGAGCGACCTAATTATGTTGCTTCATTACTATTTAATGCCATGAACTTAATTGGAGAATAGGTTTGTAATTGCGTACCCCAATGCAGTATTCATCATGATTTGGCATGCTGTGATGCCCACAGAGATACCGTGGCCCATTGCCATTTACACCTGGTTTGGGAAACAAGAGGCGACTCTGTGACGGAGATGGAATGGAGTTAATTCATTTAGCTATCTGCGTCAGAAATTGTGAAGCCTTCTAGTGACACAGAATGTGACATTTCTTGTGAATATAGCGTTGTAGAAATCTTCGGTAAGGCTTTTCTCTTCTCTCTGTTCCGTGCGTTTAGGTAGGAGAATGTGAAAGCTTGCTGTGACATTTTCATTTTGTCTCATTGGCCTTGGGTTTTTTTCTAAAGGTTTTTCCTGATGTATCTTATCAACAAGGATGAGACAGAGCACACTGGCCAGGTACGGTATGATGCTACACTATTGACCTTTCTCTGAGGAATCTTCAACCAATCAAAAACAATGAAACGATTATTATCCTCTCAGTGTTGGAGACACTGTCTGGGTGTGTGTGTCTAGATATCACATTTTACTGACCAGTATTGTGGTTCAATTTAAAATTCCATTATTTCCTTTTAGTTAAACTACAGGCCTGTATTCGTGGTCTGCATAGTGTGGGATATGGGATATGATTGCATTATCATTAACCTATCTTGTTTCTACACAAATAGAATTAGATGCAATGATGCAGTAGCTTGCTCTTTCAGCCCTCCCCGAGTTCTATAGAGACACCGACCAATTTGGCTCACATTTATCAAGATCTTACATTAGTGGCAACCTTGACATTAATATAATATTCATATATATTCATGACATTCAAAAGTGCCATTATATTTATTGATAACAACTGCATGGACTGCTGGTAAGTCACATTCAGCACGGTTTTGATGTCACACTAATGACATCTGAAGGTGACAGCTTTGCTTTGTTAGCTTGACAGACCGACAGGACAAGCTGCCTCAAAGCCCTGAATCCTGAAAACTCTCAGTTCAGAGCTTAAGACAATATAATATGAAGTGTTTAAAAGTTGACTACTACTCACCAGCTGTCTGTCATTTATAATTGACAACTGCTGAGCTGCCTGCCAAGCTACATGTCTGAAGTCGATGTATAAAAAGACGAGGAGCACAAAGACACAGTGCACTCCTTTTTCTTCAAAAATCAAAAAAAGATACATAGTGGGGTTTCACCTTCCACAGGACCATCTTTGACCAAACATCTTTTTTTTGTTATTTTGCCAACTCCCCGAATTAACATTAATTAACCACAGCTGAATAAATTTGACATAAACTTGGCTCTCATTACAGTTGTCATTATATTATCATGTACACTACCTCCACCGGCTTAAACTTTCCTGTCCTGCAGCAGGTTAAGATGGTGTTAATTATGTAAATTGGAATTAAAATTGCGACTCTTGCTATTTGAAAATTACACTTTGAAATTGCAATTAGGACAGTTTGGATATAAAAAAGATCGCCCTTGTCCGTGCATGTTTTGTATGCATGAGAATTTGAATAACTTTTTTTTTTTTTTGAGTAACACTCGGATGGGTTTTCATGTGTGTGTGTGTCCAGGAGTCATATGTGTGGAAGATGTACCAGGAGCGATGCTGGGATTTCTTCCCAGCTGGAGATTGCTTCCGCAAACAGTACGAAGATCAGCTTGGATAGAGCAGATGCATCCTCTTTACCTCTATCCATAATTAAGTGGGCTGCTGGAATATGTAGTCCTACATGCAGCTGCTGAACTACAATACCACACAGTCATCCCACCAATGCTTTGGACTGGGCTGAAGAGACAAGGCAAAACTATCTTTTATAAATAATAAGAGAAACGTCTCCTACCCATGTCAGATGTACCTTTGTCACCCTTGGTATAGTGCCAGTCTGTGAGGAAATGACCTGTAACTTGCCCAGACATTTAAATTTTTTTAGTTTTGGGAATTGTTTTTGACAGCGTGTTGCCTTTTACTCCACATAACCCCAAATCATTGCACAATTTTGTTTTTGTCTTTTTGAAAAACACTGGGTTGTGTGGGGTTATGGGACAATGTGTCGGTCACATTATGCACAACAACCCAACTTCGATATTTTGAGAATGTTGAACTTGAGACTTAATGCCAAAAGAAAAGCAGAGGAGTATAGTAGATTTATGTAGTGTGCAAAAATGTGATATGGAAAAGTTGTTTTTTTTTTCAAATGTTGTTACCTTACATATTGAAATGAAGTTTTAGAACGAAGTGGCAAAAAAAGGTTTATTATGTAGGATAAAAAAAAAAAAATGCCTAAATTTTTTCATGAAGTGCCTTACTGTACTGTATCTACATTACAATGAAGCTATGCAAAACTTTTGTTTTTTCTTTATTGTATGTAAGTACAGTAATTTTCCTGGGGCAGTAACAAGTAGCTGTCGGGATACGTAGTTAGTGGCTGAGATTTTTCATTTGAACATGGAAGAACAGCATTGGTTTGATTTATTTTTTGCTGAAGGCAGAATAACTGCAAACAAACAAGGTACGATGTGTATAAATGACACATCAGACTTTACTGAACACCTTCAAACAAGAACAAAAATTAAATTGCTATTGTATGGCCATTTGTATGTAATAGCTTTGCTGATCTGTGCATTTCTTTTGATGGAAAAAATAAAGAAATCAATGCAACAAAATGTTAATATTGATGCTGTTCCTTGGGATCTGTAAACACTACAGCCAGGCCGATATATTGGTCAGACGATTTCATCGGCCGATGTTCGCCTATCACAGTTGTATTGGTATCGTCATATATGTTGTCCGATGTGCGCCTATATGAAAACTTTTTCTTACAAAACATAATGCGGAAATAGATGCTCATAGTAATTGAGAAATTGTGAAAATACATACATGCAAGTGTCAGGGAAAGTGGTCTCATACTTTTGGACCCCACTGTAAATAGATTCATCTAAAATAGAGAGAAAAGATGCTTTGTACTAAATTTAGCTACAAGCTAATTTCCATTTGTAGTCCCTGGGCAGGTGAAGAGAAACAATGAAACAAAGAGCGAAACTTCATCTCCACTACAATGGACCAACATTTGTGTGTGTGTGTGTGTGTTTGTATATATATATATATATATATATATATATATACACACACACAAACATACATATATATTAATATAAGAATATCAGAATACTCCCTAAAATCGGTATCGATATCTGCCCTAAAAATCCAGGCTTTAGTTGACACATATTTGTTATTCCAGATACACTTAACAAAAATACATTTTAACTTGCTCCTCAACCTGTTGACTGAGGAGAAACTGGCATTGTGACATAGTAAGTGTAAAAGCTGTGAGACGGTGAGTCATTTCAGTCCCTAAATCAGCAAGATGCAACATCTGTCTCTGCAGGTAATACAGATCTTTTCAAAATAAGATACCTACTGTCTGCAGATAGCCTTTGGCATTAGTTCTAATTTAATTTGACTGATTTAGCCTCAAAGCTATATTATAACTGTGACATTCCTGCAACCTTTAATTACAGTTTGGTAAGAAGAAGTGGCTGAGATTTGCACTCCTAGTTGGTCAGAGAGGTACGACAGTGCCTCAGCAGTCTGCCTGACGGGAGTTTTAACCCTATTACCTATGGTGCCACCTATCAGCTCGCATCATGTCACCAAACCCAATTTTTTATCCTACCCGAGGTGGGTGAAGACCCGCCCTACTATGCCTCTGATTGGCTTGATGGCTTAGGTTTAGCTATGAGATGTGGTGAGATGGTTAGGGTTAGAAGAAAATTCCAGGGTCAGAGCCAATCAAAGGCAGCCTGGGGGCAGGTCTTGGCCCACCTCGGGTGGAAAAAAAAAATAATGCTGTCACCACACCTCAGACACTCCACAGTGCTGCAGCCTGCTGCTCACAGCAACTCTGCCTCCTCAGCTCTTCAACTTGCGCCTGTAACAGCTCTGGCATGTTGACTGGTTTTTATGATCCTAGCACATAGTGAGTGAATTTTTTTTTTTTTAATTTAAAAGTGACTCATTGCCATTATTCTTCCACACAGTGAGTAGTAGCTGAAAGATTAAAAAGCCACATTTATCACTGATTGTTTTAAAATATTTTGTAAATATTGTTTTGTGTACACTGGGTAAAGCAAAGGCAATATCAGAAGAAACTCAATTTAAAGTTTCAGATATAATATTGTATGCTCCAACAGCAAAGGGGCTCCTGTGATATTAAGTATAATATGTGGAAATGATGGCAACAGGAGGAAACAATGTGGGAAAAATCACTGATATGATCAGTCTCAGTAATTATACATAATGAAAGCTGTGCTATTCTCAGCATGAAATAGCAACTGGTAAGCCATCAAATAACCAGTGGGGGCACAACACAGAGATTTCTGAGAGGTACGTTTTACCCATTTTGCTCTCTCATCTTCTATCATGACTCAACTTACAAATATACGAAAATCTCATGTCTCTAAAGGAATAGTATGACATTTTGAAAAATATGCCTATGTTTTCTTGCAGAGAGTAAGATGAGAAAATTGACACCACTCTCATGTGTCTCCGCTAAATATGTCGCTACAGCAAGGAGGTGTAAGCCTAGCCTAGCTAAAGACTTGAGGCTGGGGGAAACAGTTAGCCTGGCTCTGTCCAAAGGTTAAAAAAAATCTGCCAACCAGCACCTAAAGCTTACTAATTAACATTTTAAATCTCATTTGTTTAGAGGCTGGAAGGTGTTTATTGTTTACCTTTGGAAAGAGCCAGGCTAGATGTTTCACCCTGCTGCTAATGTAGAACCAGACCATCTCTTGGCTCTACGATAGCTTCGTATTTAACAGAGAGATATTAAGGTGGTATCGATTTTTGCTTCCATCTTGGCAAGAGAGAAAATAAGCATAACTTTGCAAACTGTGGAACTCTGCTTTCCAGGTTTTTTATATATATATATCGACAATAATTTAACAGTGTAAAAAATGTATTCCAATCAGTCAAAACCTGAACAGAGTAAAGAAGAACTCCCCAAAGAAGAAACAACATGTACCTTTACACAGATACACCATTATGTTACCTGTAGTAAATGGGACAGTGGGCGGCTTGTTGCTAACAGCTCTTCACTCACCCAATATGCTCCACTGGCTTGATCTCCAGCATAGAGCCATGATTAAACAGGACACGTGACCAGGGAATGACACAACCCAGAGGACATTTTACACTTCATTCCACCACTTACCTCTTCAGGTGGAAAACCAGACAGCTTTTTACAATTTATATGACTCTAAAACTAAAACAAAATAATAATTTTTGGTTTTGTTTTTTTTGTTTGTTTGTGGTAAACGTGTGGTATACTATTAGACTGAACTTGGAGGAGGGTTAATTTGGAGATATTGGCCCCCTATCTGTGTCACATTCAGTATCAAATATTTTTTGTGTAATCTTACAACAAATGCCTAATGATTTGCTTGGCTGTGATGTCTGAACTCTGTTTTCCTCGCACTATGATTCCTGCAAATAACCTATAGCTGATGTAATGCTGCTGAAAGTTGTATCTGGTCTGTCATCCCGGGCTCCATATGGTGCATGGTGCTGTGGAGTGACAAGATAGGTCGGGAGAAAAAAGAGAGCAGCTTGAGTCGCAATCCGTGCTGTCACCTGCAGCTGGCGACCTGCGGAGAAACCTCCAACTGGTGACAAGACACTGCATATGGTCCCGTTGACACATCCTGTCAGTGTTTGAGCATTTTATGCAACATCACACAGCAAACAACGCCTTAACAGCTGAACCAGGTATGTCGAGAGACAAGAAAGGGGCTATTTAGATCATTTCCGTTTTCATTAAAAGAGCTTTATCACCTCTGATGACACCATTAATGGACAACCAAATTCCACTTTGTCTTATGGATTTGTAGGACAGCATGACACTTACCTTCAACTGACAGTTTAATTATGTCATAAAAAATACCAAATGTTGTGTGTGTTGTCTGCATTAAATGATTTCATAGTGGTTTCAATTAGCTCTTGACTTTTTTCAGTCTCTAGAAAGCATGACAGAAAATGCAGATCTTGGATATAGTAGTGTGACAACACATTCTCAACTCAAGGTCCACTTATTTGCTCATTCCCGTGCTTTCAACCATATCACACATCGACAGAGAGAGTTTTCTCAGTTGTCACTGAGATGGATCTGTTGATATGTGAGCTAAGTAGCATTATGATTTTACCGATAGCACTTTAGGACCCTCTGTGTTGCCTTAAGGCTTATTATTTATCATTCACAGTACAGCTGAAAAACAAGGGTCTTTGTTTTGTTTTCCCAACCAACAGTCCAAAAAGAAATTCAGTTTGAAATAGTATAAAACAGAGAAAAAGTAGTAAATCTTTGCAATGGGGAAGCTGGAGGCAGAAAATGTTAGGCTTAAAAATCATTTTAAAAGTGACTTGATTAGCAAAATAGTTCAGCTCTAATGACAACTGATGAACACATGTTGAAAGCTCCAGAAAAAGCTAATTATTGGACCTTGAACAGGAATTGTTGGCATGATATGCAATCAGTCTGGTCTGAGTTTTGAGGTTGAAGTTGGCTGTCAAATCATCTGACTGAGGCTTTATCAGTCCCCTGAAGATCTATAGTAAAATGTTGTTTTTATTCAAGTAACTACTTAAAACAATGTGATAGATGACATTGTTTCTCAGATACAGTAAATGTTACTGTTCATTTAGAACACTGTCTTTTAAGAATCCTTGTATTTGGAAGGTACACCCCCCCTTAAGTAGTAACAGATGCGTATTTACTGACTCAGCATTACACAAGTAGTACAGTGCACACAGGGGGCTAAATCAGAGTGTACTTCGAACAGATGGAAACAGCAACACAAAGCTGAGGTTTCCTCTGAAACATGATAAGCACTTTTACATTCGATAAGTTAAATTACCCGAAAATGTTTAAAATTTCTGTGTGGCTGTTGTTGTGTCTGTGTGTGTGTAGCTAACACTGTGTATGTGTGCGTGTATGTATGTGTGTGTGTGTGTGTGTGTGTGTGTGTGTGTGTGTGTGTGTGTGTGTGTGTGTGTGTGTGTGTGTGTGTGTGTGTGTGTGTGTGCTTAGCTAACACAAAACCCTGTGTCCTAAGTTCAAACACTGCAGTACTGGCATCCACATCTTTGACAGATGTGTTCCTCCCTGAAGCACACTCAACATCGATAAAGTTTATATTCAGTTTTATGTGTGTGTGTGTGTGTGTGTGTGTGTGTGTGTGTGTGTGTGTGTGTGTGTGTGTGTGTGTGTGTGTGTGTGTGTGTGTGTGTGTGTGTGTGTGTGTGTGTGTGAGACAGAGAGAAAAAGTCAGGCAGATGGAGATTGAGAACAAAGGCGAAAAATGAATTGGCAGTGAGTGGATTTAAAAAGTCACCAGCAGGAGTGAAAAAGAGAGTTAAATGATTAAACCCTTTGAGGTTTGAATTTTCGTGACCTTTTTTCATTCTCACAGGCTGTAAATCGTGACATCTGTCAGTGAACCTGTAAGACCTAATTGAATTGGACTGTAGCCTCAAGGAAGCTTTGATAAGAAGTCAGTGTGATTGGGGTAAATCATTATTTAGTATTTACTGGCGTCACAGACCCTTCACTGGCGTTTGACAACAGACATAATGTGGCCTTTATAATGGGAGGACTGCAGTTCTCGTCACAGCCCATTTGAATGACACATAAACCACTGCTTCTCCTACTATTGGACTGATACATCTGGGTTGTTTAAAGTGACCAAGTCTAAGGGCCAAAAACACATACTTAAGTTTCTTCTGTTTCTTTCTAGGACACACATGCTGGACTGAGGCACTTTGCAGAGTGTTTTGGTTTAGAAAGCATGGCTGGGTATCCCTTCACTCACTGTTGTCTCAGAGAGAAAAGAGCTTCTTCTGTCAACTCCTATTTCAAAAAGTAGATAGACAGATTGAGACATAAACCCTACAAGAACTAACATGTGTCTTACGTGTGTGGACATCAATGAAAGTATGTACTGCCAAAACAATGTTCTACATGAAAATGAAACCACAAACCTTCTTGTTGTACTGAAATCCTGATGGATTATCCAATCCATTTATATTTCCAGCACCTCAAAATCACCTGAACATCATCTCTGCTTTAATGGTCTGTCTCGTCCTTGGATTTCTGCAGAGAACCAGGTCTTAGGTTCTTGTCTTGAGGATCTGTTACATGTCCAAGGTCAAACAGAGGTACTTCAGCCTGCGACTGTTGAGTAACTGAATGCTGCTGGGCCAGCAGTGCAAACAGACAGTGATGTGAGGTGAACGGTGCTGAGCGAGGGTTGAGGTGAGCTGAACAGGCTGCTTCGTACTCCACGGGTGTTCTATTGCGCTGATAGGGCAGGGGACAAGTCAAGTACAGATCCAGCTCTGACACCAGGACGAACATTCCTGGAGAGGGCGAATGAAAAATGAGAGGGGTGTACAAAAGTTACTTTTCAGGCTTGTACAGTATATTATGTCTGCAACTTTTGATTAAAGAAACAGGAACATCTTAACCTTAAATGAAAAGGTCTTCATTTTAGGAAGTACTTTTTTTACCCACTTTTTGTTGAGAGTAAGATAAGAAAATCATTACCTCTGCATATCCTGTGTCTTTATGAATCTGCCTCATAAACATAAAGAGACAAGAGGAACATGGTTGGTGTGTCTGTTGCTAGCTAATTTCAAGTTATGTACCAGAGCCAGGCTAGCTGCCTCTGTTTCCAGTCCTTGTGTAAAGCTAAGCTAAAAGGCTGCCGGCCATAGCTTAATATTTGACAGATATACAAGTTGTATCAATCTTTTAGTCTGTCTCAAGAAGACAGTGAATAAGTGTATTTCCAAAATGTTGAACTATTCCTTTAATACATCTCTTTAAAAATATGCATTTATACTCCATAATCTTGATCCTGATTATGCCACAGTTTTCAGCAGGCCAGAAATCCTTAGATATGATCCAAAGATAGGTGGGCTTAAGCCTGCAGAAGAATTGGAGTGCAGAGGAGAGGAGGATGGGAGCACCACAAAGAGGATCGGACCTCAATATGAGAAAGAAACAAAGAACGTGTGTGAGGCAGGGAAAGTGGCAGAAGGCTTAAAACATGTCGAAGATATCAGAGTCTTACTTTTAATCTCATCTCACGCAAGCTCCATCTGCTGTTGACCACCAAAGACAATTTGTGCTACAAAGGGAACCATGCAAAACGTTAAAAGTTTTGTTCCAAGTAGTACACTGAGCCAAAAGAAATATGTTAGAGTTATAGCCTGCCTGGCACAGTCACAAATGGATGGCTCCAATCAAGGCAATCGTGCAGGATGTTGTAGTCGATGAGTGTAAACACATACTTAATTAGCCATTTCTTTTCCGATCACCAGGTTGTCATTCAACATGCCGCAAGCTTCCTGAACATAGATTTTCAAAGCAGGATGCAACCTCTTTAAAAGTTGAACATAATTACATTTCAATCACCCCATGTGATTCACATTCAGTTAATAGCAATGAAATACTGACAAGATCATTTGCAATATCACTTAACATAAGCTAAATCAGATGATTGATGATGCTGAAGACAGTAACTGTATAATTAATCTCGAATTGTTCCTCCTACCTATGAATAATACATGTTATTAGCGCACAGAGTATGAATGGTGTTGACACAGTTGCTGACTACTGTGAGTCAAGGAAGGACACAGTGGTAAGTCTCTCAGAAGCCTTTCAAGATCTGCCTCCATTCTTCGGAGCAGTTTAAGTTTTCCACTTGATGGCCCATTAACTCTTCCTTGGATGATCGCCAGAATCAGCTTGTGTCATTTGGAGCATCAGAGTTGAGTGTATTGAAGGAGGGAAATGGGAGTCCCAGTGGACCCTCTGTCATAGGATGTAGGCTGCGCATAGCAGTGGATAAAAATGTCTGCCCTTTGACTGCTCATTCTTATAATGGTAGTACACAGAGAGAGCAGAGAAAGTCTGGTAGTTGTAGACTAAGCATGTCACTAATCCTCACATACCAGACAAAGAGCCACTGTAGCGCTGCACTTAAGCACAGCGGTGCTTTAGCCAAATGCTAATATCGGCATGCTAACATGTTCACAATGACAATGCTGATGTTAAGCATGTTAGCATGCTGCCATTTGCTAATTTCCACTAAACACTAAGTGCAGTCGATGGTAATGTCATTAGTTTTGCAGGTATTTTATCATGACCAAATATACTGGACAAATTAAAATGATGATGTAGCTAGATGAAAAGTCAGTACATCACCAAAGTCATTGGGATAAAATATATGGGAACCATGAGTGTCTTAACGAAATTTTGCGCCAATTCATTATGTAGATGTTGAAATATTTCACTGGATAAGTAAAAACTTTGGCCTGCTGCTGGTGCTAGAGGAACAGTCAGGGAACACCCAAGTCATTGGGATTAATCCTCTGTGGACCATGAATGTCTGAACAAAATTTCGTGGGAAACAGTCCAATAGTTGGTGTGATATTTCCGTCAGGACCAAAGTGGTTGGTCAACTAACACTCCCATCCCTAGAGCCACAGCATTAATGTAGCTAATGAAAATACAAGCACCCCTATAGCAACATTTAACTACTGTACCACCAGCCCACCGCATCTTAGTCACAATCACCGTTGTAACCTTTGTCTAAACATTTTCATAGATTTTAAACATGTTTGTGTAAAAAAATGATTTTAATAATAATAATATATTTTATCTAGAGCCTTTCAAGACACCTAACGACAAAGCCAATAAGACATTCAATACATAAGAGAGTAGATGGGCATCAGAGGAACGTAGAGATCGAGTAGGTGTGGAGGGATGGAGAAGACTGGATAGGTAGGGAGGCGCCAAGCCATGGAGAGATTTATAAACAAGAACTTTTTCTTTAAAATACATGCGATATTTAACTGGGAGCCGGTTAAATATTGTTGAAGGTCAGAGGTAATGTGCTCCCAGCACCGTGATTTTGTAAGGAGTCGCAGTTGTTCACCCACCTGGGGCATGACTGGTGAGTGATGTTTGAAGAGAAGCTGTTGTAGCAGAAGCTGGCAACCTGGACATGGAGTGGAGCAGCTGCAGCACACGGCACATGGCAGGCCTCTATATCTCTTTAGTGCCCTGAGGTTAATAAAGAGGCGTGCAATTGCGTAATTTTGCTCTAGACAGTACTGAAAAGGGAAAACAGATACAATAATGTCATTTGATCCCCTTGTGGAGTCCTCAAGTGCGTTCCACAGGTAATTTCAACATGACATGAGCTTATAAAGGCAATTTACTGTTGTTTTTCACTCAGCTTTATTAAATTTTGTGCCCCAGGACTTGGCTGTTATCTTAGACAGCTTTAGGTTATTGTGCACATTAAAACAATGCAGGCAGTTGTCATGAGATTGCAAAGCCAGTATTGTCTGTTATGGGTTTTATGTTGCCACAGTTATCTTGCTCTGAGATATATGGAACAAAAAGTTATTGATTAAAGATATTTTATGGCTGTATGATCTACCTTGTGAATCTTTTAATGATATTATTTTTGACTGCAGATGAAACATTGAGATTGTTATACAACAGAAACCATGAAGATGCAATCATTGTTAGAGATGGGACTCAACGATTGCCACTACTTCTCTGCAGTTGATAAATTACCAGCTTTACCAGATTTAGCTTGTAATAGCAGCTTTTCTGGGTCCACTGCTTCTGATTTTGACCTCAAGTCTCCTCGACCCGTACATGCGGGGTGAAAGGGAGACTATGGTGGCCATGAGTGTCAGCCACATAGTTTGAAAACAAACTGGAGCTCCATTTATGACCTCCATCGCTTTTTTGCTTGCACATCCAGCTGTAACTGCTGCATGTTTCATACCTGAAATACATTTTCTATACACTGGGATCAGAGACAATGTGTGTGTGTGTAGTTGTGGGAATTTTACTTTCAACTTCTTCTAAAGATGTCTGAACAAAGCCTTCCTCGCTTATAACCATGCAACACAATGCAAGACCTTTGAAGAACAACCTGTGTAAGTTATCCAAAGTGCTACCTTGGCTTTATTCTCTTATCACTCAACTCCGGAGCTTAGTGCAACTTCAACCATTTAGCACACAGCACCACAGGAAAGTGAATCTCATCAATAAACCATGGCACATTATTTAGGAAGGAAATTAAAGATTCATGCTTGAGAATCCTAAAAGAACAAGTATGGCACATCAGACCATCAAAGTGCACACTATGAATTCAGCTTGGTTCATCCTCAAACTTTTGAAGAGATGTCACTTTTAATATTTACTCAATGGCCCAGTTGTATGAGACCATACTTCTGACATTTCATGCGTCAGGAGCTCTCAGCAGTTAGGGAGGCCATCTGTGTTTATTTTCCATTAAGAGTGGCTCTCTCATCTCTCTCTTCGTCAATGATACACTTTACATTTTATGTATTAATGAATTATTCAGAGATATTGAAATGGCATGATCTCACGACGAACCTCATGTACTGTACTTATTGATTTATATTATCTAGCATGCCAATACACAAAACCAACAACAAGTATTTCTGACTCATACATGCTCAGATCATCTACATATAAGACAAACCGATAAAGCTGAAACAGTGTGGAAGGACTTGCTTGAGGCGAAAAACAGAGCTGTTCACCCAAACGGGATATGAGCCGGGCTTGTGTGATTTAATACCAAATTCATGAGATAGTTTGTGTTTGTGAGAGCAAATCATTTGCTGGTGTCTTGTGGGATGCTAAATTGTCTGTGTGAAGGATGAGGGACCACATGATGGGCACTGGCTGTACGCCCAAAATAAACACTTTATCGGAGAGTTAGTGCTGGGTAAATGGCCCACAGGCATCAGCCCGCTGAGGACTCCTGACAGACATCTCACCCAATTAGAATTCGACACCTTGCTTAATGCTTTGGGCAACACACACTATTTTAATGTAGCGCAATTTTCATCAAGAACAAGCAGGGTGACTATTGCCAGTGCTAAGTATAGAGAGAAGTTCAGCAAGTACAGGCATGCCCTCAGCACGCACACAAACACACACACCGACAGTCAGTTTGGAGATATTTCAGTTAACTCCCATTAAAGGTCTGTAGATTTTCAATACACACAAGAATACAGCTAAAATTACGTCTTAGGTGGTATAATTGATTAAAGTAACAATGACAACCTTCAGGATGGATTAAATCAAAAGTTGCAAAAGTCTCATTCAGGAAAGTCTGAAAGTGTTCTTAAGAGTCTGCAGGTGCATGTGGGTCAAGGAGCTTCTACCCCTACCATGGTGTCAAGGACAGGTCCCGTCAGGTATGAAGTGACAGTGTTACGAAAAATGTCTCTTATGGTGCCCATGCAGTACAAAACTATTAATGACTATTTTCGTGCAAACATATATATTCGTCAAACATGATCATACAACTGTGAACTTCATTGTTTTGACAATTCTGGTGTTCTGGCATAATTTAGTTGTGAGAAGGGACTGCTCTGAAAACCCCGACTCTCAAACTCTTGGTAAGTAGTGTTTGCTCAGATGACAATGTGTAATGTGACAGGTGTCGCTGGTGACTAACCCACAAAGAATAAAATCCAAAAGACTAATTGGGAATTTTGAAAAGCAGTTTTTTTTTTTTTTTTACATTAAACTTATGCTATTATGCAGGTGAATCTCAAATGATGTTCAACGTGATGAGAGAGTGTCTTTAAAGGCACCAGTAAGTATTCATTCTGCCTGCACTGCATTCCCAACAGATGATAACAGAACTCTCACAAAAATAAAGTAGACTCACAGATCTCTGTGATGAATTACCTGTCTAAATGTTTTATGTCTCTAGTCAATCTAATAGCGTACGTTCTGAAAAATGCGCATCAGTAAAATAAATGACACAATTTGTAGGTAAATGTATAAAACATGCAAAATCACTGGTACTGTCTGAAGGACAGAATCAAAGGTAAAGCTACTAGATGTTAATGGTCAGATCACATGGAAATTCCTCCGATGTCTGTGCAGTGAACTGGGCAGGAGAGACTAGGAAAAGGTATCAGTAGCATCTCACAGTGCAAACTATAACATCTTCTTTAACACAAACACCACAACCCCGATTTTATTGTCAACAAATATCCTCCACCTTTTTCCTGACAAACATGGAAGTTATTTCATCCCTTTTTTCACTCATTGACTTAATCTTTTACTCTCATTCAATCAAGTAGACTGAAGAAAAGTAACAAATAGTCGATGTTCATAAGAGAAAATGATAAAGAGAATATAGAGAGGGACATTGGATTGCATAAAAGATTGCATTATTCTTTGAATCCAACCCTTTTTTGGAAAAATTTAATTGTAAGTGAATTCATTCTTGGTTAACAAATTATGAGCAGGGTTCATTAAAATGTTGGTGTAAAGAGCTTGGGAAAATAATCAGGTTTAAACAACAAACTGATATTTACATGTTAAAGTTCATCCAAATTTAAAAAGGTCAATAAAAGCAAGGAAAGCAGCAGAACAGGTAATGAAATATTGTTAACCTGGTTTTAACAGACTGTGAGGCATATTAATTTGACTCTGCTGATGATATTTCCATCCCTGCTGGGCTGTGCTGTTTTTGAGCTGTCCCCAGGTGAAATTAAAATTCGGCCACAGTCTTGGCATGACTGGGAAAACCTTTATTTTCAGATAACTGTGCCGGGAAACTACTGCCAAAAAAAAATGAGAGAAAAGTCACAACAGAGGCTGTGCTTGAAGTAGAAACTGCTGCCTTTTGTGTCACAACTTACTGAATATTTCCACGCAATCGATAGGAACAACGTCCTAAATTCAAGCCTCACATTTCAAACTTTCACTCTAATGGGACTGACAAAGGAATCGCCTGTTAAGCTAGTTTTGGCCAAACATATGTGTCCGTACAATTCTGTGTCCCTCGGGTGCCATTAGAAGGGGCAACCAGCTTGGCCTCTAGTCCCGGTGAGGGGCTAAGCTGCTGTAATTTGTGGCTTTGGAACAGTGAGTAGAGAAAGTCCCACCATGTGGCTGTGACAGGGCCTCGCAGAGCTCCGATAATGAGGCAGGTTGCCTCATTAAAAGCCATGAGGCTTGCACACAAAAGAACCTGACATCAAAAGCTTCCACGCTTCCTTTAGTATGCCTCTGCACACATGCTTCTGACCACAGAACTAACGCCACGAAATTGAAGTCGCGCAATAGACCTCTCCACTGCTGCACCCACTCTCTTGCTGTTGTCTGGTTCCCAAAGGCAGCTGTGTGCTTTGCTTCTGGAAAGAATAAATCATTCTTTCATATTAAAAAAACAAAACAAAACAAAACTAAGAGAGCAAAGATGGGCTCTTATGTTGGGCATGCCAGGTTAAAATTGCCACCATGCTTTCTTAACTAGCTGTGAAGCTCTAGGGATGGCACTGTCATTTGGTCCACCATTTTGGTCCATACTGAAATATCTATAACTATCGGATGGATTGTCGAACAATTTGTTGAAGACTTTCATGGTTACCGGAGGATAAATTGTAATACAGTTACTTTGGTGATCCCATGACTTTTCATCTATTGCCATCATGAGGTCAAACTTTAAAATACTCCAATGCTTGGTAACGCTTTATTTTATGGCTGTATGTAATATGTTGGTAATAATTTCCTAATGATTTACAGGAAGTTTCTTGAAAGAAACCATGTAATTAAGTTCTAATAATGGCAAAAACAGTAAATGTTCAAGTAGTTTATTCCCAATTAATTATTGATATCCCAACCAAGGAAGTATCTTGGTCAGTGCACAGCAGGTAAGCTGTATATTCAAAAATATGAAATTTGTCTAGGGACAAGCACAACATCCACCTAATATGAAAAATAATGTTTCAAATGATATATTAATATTGTATGAATATTTACTTGGGATTCAATGGCTCGGATCTTTCAAAGTCCTATATAGCTTATAATACCAGACATAGGTCTGACAAAGACATAGGTCTTTCCAGGAAACTTCTTAGGAAATTATTAGAAAATTACTGATATGTAAAATAGTTACCCCATATTTTAGTTAATGACTAAATACCCGCAAAACTAATAACATCCATGCTTGTTAGCCCAGAGTGCAGAGTTAGCTGTAAGAAGGAAGTGGATCTATGACTCTTTTGAACTGAAACTACAAGAATAAACACCAGTCTTAAGGTAAGACAGTTTGAACTGTGACAGTATGTTTAAGGCTGTTTAATGAATGTTTTTCAGGCTCTATTTGACATGTGTTTAGAGTTTCAGTTTGAGAATCACTGACAGTGTATAGAGGAGCAGAGTGATGGCTTTGGATGGAAAATTTGTCATATTGTTATGCTTAAATTTTACAGAGAATAAAAATATACAGTTGATCAGAGTTTCTTCTTGTGACCCAGTGTGGCTGATCAATAACACAAATTAAATCCTGTAATGACATAGTCTCACTGTTTGTTTTGTGTTAATCAAAGCTGACAGATGTCTATCAAAGGTGGCATGTGGTTAATAAAAAATAGCAAAAAAAGTTAGGCAATGCATAGTCACACACAGCTTCCCTCCTGAACAGTTATTGTACCAGCACGCTGCTCTATTTCAGAACAGTGAAAACTGTCTTTATACATGGGAAACCAATCTTTACAACTTTCTTTGTCATGTTTTTAGTGTCTCCACCTTCCTGCAGGTTTTTTTTTCTAATCCCCATGCAGTTAAGTTGCCCAATATTATATTTGTGCTCAAGAAAATCTTTCAGTGGGCAGTGTAATGTATGTAATAATAATATTAATGAATAGCAGCTTTATGACCACTTCAGTTCTCAAAGTTCTAGAGTATATATAACATATATAAAACAAAAATATTTTGATGGCAGCAGAATTTTTTAAGTACTTTATAATACATGGTTTTTAGGAGTTGATCAGGAGATAAAACATCACCACCAGCCATTCAAAAGAATTAAATGTATGTGGTGGTTTGGAGTCAGAGACATTGTAATTTCAATTATATAGTGCGTTGCATTGCTGGAATTCCACACTGGTCATTTAAAACTGGAAGCAAAGACTCTCACTGTCATTGACTGAGCCATTAAATCATTACTCCTCCTGTCCTTCCTCTGCAGGCATTTTGCCATTGAGCCACATGGAGTGGGGGATTGATGGTGTGTGAGTACGACAGGGATCAGATGAGATGCCCTCTGACAACGCCGCTCCAACACTGCTGGAGAGAAAATGTCAGGAGGCAGACAGCGTATGTAGAGACAGGAGTGGCAAAGAGGAGTCGTGGCTCTGTTTTATGGGTTGGACAGTGTATACGTCTCTGTGTCTATTATCTGTCCGGGGTTTTGAGCAACAGATGTGTACACACGTAACTGTATAGTATGATGGAATATCCAGCAGGGCTTCAGGGTTGTCGTTTCACTGTACTTCACTGCACACTGTAGGCGCTTAAAGTGTGCTAACCATCAACACATGGGTCCCCAGGTGCATCAACCTGTCTTGAGGTAAGCCTAAGTGGGTCTGACACAGGAAACATTCAAAGCTTGTGGACCTCAGGCCATGAGGATGGCAGTGAGGTATGGATGAGGATAAGCAGATGCTCAGGCATGAGATGCCCTCCATGGAATGTGGACAGAGATGCAGAATGACGTGTCGCTTGATTTGCCAAGACTAATTTAGATTTTGACTATATTTCTACATCTTTGCAGAATGTCGATGATCTGTGGAGCCCAGGAGGCGAAGAGTTGCAAAGCGTGACAAGGGCCCTCGGGGCAGCAGTATAGTGATGAGTCTCCATATAGCTTGTGATATGGGATTTCAGCACAAGTCTCCACTGACTGTTGCTGTAGCTCAACATATCGCATTCTTGTGCCCTCGGGAATTTTCTGGCTTACCAACAGCGCTACGACCATTCATATTGTTCACACAATGGTACAATGTGATTGAATCTTTTAAGGTTTTTCTTTGAATAAAGTATATATCTGTGGTCAAAACACAATGTAAATCTTACTTTCCAAAGTGTATGATTCAGACATACATGTTATGATGCCTATGAGCCTTGTATTTTTTTTTTTAAATTGTACTGTTTTGTTGACTCCAAAGGTTTGCTAATGAATAATGATGCTCCACTGCAGGTAAAAAAGCAATGCCTGAAGGTGGATCTGAGCCTTTAAATTAAGCAGCCATAATTGCCCATGCCTTGCCATTTTCCCCAGGTTGCTTCATGCTGAGTTGAATGGCTGGTGCATAGCCTTCTGTGTTCTTTTTTCTTATTAAGTAAGTTGACATTTAGTTGAATAAAATCCTCGCTTAAGCAATGGTGCCTTTTAGTGAAAGCCTGTGTAAGACCTGCCTTATTTTACAGTACTTTCTTGGAGATAAGAAATACAGAAAACTCACCACTCCCACAGTGCCCAGTCGGGTTTGCGGCATCAACTGGAGCTGAAGTTACTGTGCATTGCTCGCTGCATTCTGGTTTCAGTATCGTAGTAACTTATTAGCCAAAATCCTTTGGAAGCCTTTTCTGCGTGTATTTTTTCAGTTTTAATCACAACTAGTTATATTAGCTTAGTCTGGGTGTCACTGAAATATTAAACAAGTAGTTCTTGTTAGCACCGAGCCATAGCAAACACAAATGCTTTTTGACTCTAGCAAATCTCGGCTAACAAGAATATGTTTTTTGCCAGCATTTCAATTAGCCATTCAGACTTCTGTTGAAACATTGGAATTGCCTCTTATCGAAAAGTGTTAATATGCATGCTGGTTTAACTGTAAATAAGATGCTATCTCTGTATTAACTCTACAGGCTAGCTGTAAATCATTTCCAGTTAGCACCACATGGTTTATGTTTGAGTAAGCTTTAGGCTAGTATGGGTGTGTCAGTTTTGGGGGCGTCTTTTATCAGTCTGGCATGGGTCTGCAAACCAAGCATGCCGAGTTTAGCCAAACTATATTGAATTTGGGGGAAATGTGTATAAAATGTGGCACAAGACATCTACAATATTTTCACTGATGTGCAGGCATAAAAAAAACACAGTGTCTTGGGTTTAAACATTTCACTCAGTGTAAGCATCACATAATTTCAAAGCAATTAAACATATTGAATGTCATATCATCATACAGTATCGATTTTTCTCTACAGTAAAATAAATAACCAGAAAGTCAGAATTAGGGGGTAACACAAGAGTTTTCGAGATAACAACACTAGAAACAGGATTTAAATTAGAAAAATAGGCACCTTGACAGAAGAAAAATAATAACAAAAAATAAAGCTAGACAGATAATAAGAAAAGTAAAAGCCAATAAGAGCCAACAGGCCTTTCTCTAGAGTAACTTTGGATCTAGCACAAAATATAAATTTAAACAAGTTTTAAAGTAAGTACACCATATGGCAATGTATGGCAACAACATACTGATCTAAGCAAATGGACATTCTCCTCCAATGATCAATATGCTTTTGCTTAGACTGAAAAATATTTTACAGGAAACAGTCTCTTATTAAAATGATCTAGCTGTCCATTTGAAATAACTGGATCTTCCCAAATGTTGTACTCCTGGCAAGAAGCAATCCTTGCTCAAGTCATTTCCATTCCATTTCCATCCATTTCCATTTCAAATGGATTCAAACATCTGATGCACTTAAAATTCTTGCATTCCTGTTGCTATGGGAGGTTTGTTAAGAGGTACATCACTGTTGGATGGGCTACAAATGTGCCAGAAGGAACAAACTCTGAAGCACTTACAAGGGATCTATGCAAGTGTTCTGGCCTGTGAACTCAATGTGAGAATGTCCTCTTGCCTCCCAAAATTGTTGTTCTGTTGTCTCCACACGGCTGAATATAGACGCTATTCATTATCAGTGATTGAAAATGGCAGATGATGAATGAAGAATCACATTATCTCTTGCAGTGCAGTTCAGTATTGGTTGACTCTTTGATTACCAATCTCATTTTAAACAGTTCCCCAAACACATCAGAATCAAGATAATGAGATAGTTCTTTGCAATCTGACAAGCTCCCACTTTCATTCAGGTTGTAATGTTTCTGCTTGTTGCTTTAGCTGCTATACTCAACTGCTCCTGGCTGTGTCATTATTACTCCCTCCACCACCCCGAGTCCTATCTTATCACCATACCTCATTTTATGCATGATTTTTAATCTATAATTCAGTAATATGTGTCTGTATATGTATATATGCTCTGTATATTCCTTCGGGGGTTGACATAATAGTGTATTATATGCTCATAGCGCATTAGAGAAAAAGCAATTCACCCAAATGAATGTGTGAAACCATTTGTTGCATTATTTTTTCACTCATATACATGGATTATTATCTAGAAAATTTTCATTCTTTATTGTTTCATAAAGTTTACAACTCTCTAAGA
Source organism: Xiphias gladius (assembly GCF_016859285.1). Taxonomy (NCBI): domain Eukaryota; kingdom Metazoa; phylum Chordata; class Actinopteri; order Istiophoriformes; family Xiphiidae; genus Xiphias; species Xiphias gladius. Next base: position 11,438,391 of record NC_053409.1, read on the forward strand.
ACTGCATTAACACAATTTAATAATGCTTTTTTTTTTTAACCAGTGGATCAATACCCATGTATTGTAATTAGAAAGTGTAAAGATAGCTAATTGAAAATTTGACCCTTGTTGGTCAATAAATCCATTATAAAGGAATTAAAAGGAATGTTTGTGTGTGTGTGTGTGTGTGTGTGTGTGTGTGTGTGTGTGTGTGTGTGTGTGTGTGTATGACAGTGAGCGGTGTGCAGCACTGTGTCAGTATGGGTTTGTTTTTGTAAAGAGTACAGTCCCAGTAGGTGGAGGGTGGACCCAAATGAGGAGGACAACAGTGTGTTAGAAATCATGAAAGTTGTGAAAACTTAATACATGTAAATGTGGGAATACAGCACCTACATGCATATAGCCTTCCCTGCATCCCGGGATACGGTATTTCATATCCCCTCATAAGGTAAAAAAATTCCTGACCCTACACTGCACGGCACAACCTTCCCACGTATCTTTTCGACTTTTAAACTTACTTACTTACATATTCCTTCAGTTGTCGGTGAGACATCTGTTTGTCATGCACATCCTGCGTGCCCTTCATCCGAGTCACGATTGCGAATGCAGCTGGCGCAGAAGCCCGTCAGTTGTGGTGAACAGGTAAGAGATGGCCACTGAGCAATGCTCTTTTATGTCAGTGGTGTCGAAACAAGAATAATCACAGGTTACTGGAGCACCACCACTTATCAGTGAAGCCAAAGGATCTCCCTTTCTCTGTTTCTCTCTGACTCTCACCTTAACAAAGCACCAGGTTACACAAAGCCATCACAGGTTTTACTTGCTGCTCATGTAACAGAAGGTTATATAAGCAAACCAGAGATTTTAAGTCTCTTCATACTGAACTAGGCCTATGGGTCAGCAGGTGCTCTCGTTGCTAGAGGCAGAAGGCTCGATGTCAGTTGTTCAAACCCACATACCAAACTGGGTCAATGCTGTTTTTGGTAGCAGGATCTAATAGTGTCTTTTGCGGGTGAATGTTCAGAATGAAAAGTTTTATCTATGAGAAAGCAGAAACCGGTGTGTGAAAAGTTCTCTCTGTTAAACTGATGTTGAATAGGAGTCTTTGATTTAGTTACAAGTAGCAAATGTGGAAGTGCTTTGATGTGATGTGTGTCCTCTTACTTCAGAGTCAGGATGTGTTCCATCTTTGAAGCAATATTTTATATCATTTTAACCAAAGACATTGGTGGACTATTTGTGTTTGCTTTGAGTGCATGTTCTTTTTGAAGTAGACATGCAAGGTTTTCATTACACCGTAGTGGAGTAAAAATGCAGGAGGGTAAAATTGACTTCAACAAGCTTAAATGTCCAAAACAGGAGCTAAAAGTTGCATTTGTAACTGGGTTGGAAGATACACTGTCGATGTAATTGTGAGCAGAGATGTGCTGAATTGTATGATCAACTGATTTAAGTTTTGATGTCATGCAGTGAAAAAGACACATACGATAAAGGTCCTAACGGGTCACATAGAAAAAAACTGACATAACATCAAATTTAATTTCAGATATAACCTCATATTATCTTCATAGCTGTTCTTGTCATCATCCATTTCTTTCTGAGCATCATGAAGGTGATGTTCATAAAGATAGAAAAGCCACTGGACAAATGTGTATGACATAGGTGTACTACTGGCAATTACAGCATGCTTTTTTTGCTAAAGCATCTTTAGGCAAGACACTTTCAACTCTAGGAAACCTGTTTGTAACTTAAGAGTATATGTGCTTATTCGCTTTCTTGGAGCGAGTTAAATGAGATGACTGACACCACTCTTTTATTTGTCCATTAAATACAATGCTACAGCCAGGAGATGGTTAGCCTAGCTTAGCATAAAGTTGGGAAACGGGGAAAAAACTAGCCTGACTCTTTCCAAAGGTAACAAAATCTACCTACCAGCACCTCTGAAGCTCATTAATTGACACATTACATATTATTTGTTTGGTCCATTCAGTAATGGAAGTGTAAAAACGACAGGATGTGGTTTTACAGGGAATTGTGTGCTGGACTAGTTCTAGGCTGGGTGCAGTGACTTCCTGGAGACTTGTGGTCCCTGTGAGGTTGCCAGGTTTTTAGTCAGTTGGTGAGCTTTAGAGGTGCCAACAGGGGGATTTTTTACGTCTTTGGACACGCCCAGGTCAGCTGTTTCCCCTGCCCCCAATTTTATGCTAAGCTAAGCTAATTGGCAAAGAGGTAGAAATAAAATAGCAAAAACATAAACAACTAAAATCAGAACTAAAACTATAGGACAATGACAATACTCTTAATGTAAATAGTGACAGTGCCTGATAATATGTTGTACGTGGTCATTGCAAGTCTACTGTGTATTTTATATTGTTGCATACTGTATACTGTATCTTGTTGTTATGCCAAGGGGTTTCATTGGAATTGCAAAGATGCATAGTTAGAATAATTATGCATTTATTTAGTTATCTACAGGTTTGTAATAAACAATTATGTAGGTATATAATAGAACAAATAGAAATTGCAATGCTACAATATTCAATACAAAAATATTAGATATTAATATCAATAGTATAAAAAAGTAACAGCAATAAAGAAAATATTATTGAATAAACAGGTGCGACATGGATCGGGTTTCACAAACTTTTTGTGATCATCTACATTCTGTGCTCCAAAATGGTGTAAACAATACATCTTTTTTCACAACTGACCAAGCAAAGGACACAATTGCAAAATTTTCCCTCATGGAAAAAAATGTCATCTCTTATTAACAGCAATAGCAGAAACTGTGGCTGCTGGTTTATAGATTTTCACTCTGGGAAATATTCATCCACCGTAGCGTGTCTCATTGAAATATACTATACCTCGGGATACTGCATGAGGAATCGGCCCTCCTATTAGAGTTAACGTTGCATGTGAATAAAGCAGATTAGAACAATGTCCTGGGGATGGACACATAAACTCAACTCACCAGGGGTGATAGTGACAAGCTTTATAATCTTAGAGTTACTGGAATGAACTATGCGAACAAATATTTTTCGAAAGAACAACCTCACTCCTGTTTTTCAGCTTGGAAATAAAGAAATTTTAATAGTAATCGAGTTCTCTTTGTCCACAGAGTATTATTATCAATATGATAGATACATTTCACTGCTGTTTGGAGTGTTGAATGACGTGCCTTCTCTCTCAGCTCAGAAAGATGCAGATGGAAGCATTCAGCGGGTGGTTCTGAAAAAAGACAGTCCTGAAAAGCCAGCCCAACATGAGAGCAGGGCTGTGCCCAGACAGACAAGCAGAGTCAGAGAGACACGGAAAGATCAGATATTGAGCACGCTTGATCAATTATTTTCACTCTGTTTTCTCTCCTACTTTTTCCCTCTGGGGTCAGGCGGGGGGTAGCATTGTTGAAAAAGGTTTTTATTTTTATTTTTTTCTCTGCACAGTGGAAATTTGGCTGCTGCTGATAAGACTCTGCAGCATTAGCCAAGCTCATTTGAAGCCTTGAAACCCGTTTTGGCGATCAGTAATTCAGACGGATGGCAACTGGACGACCTGATAGGGAGGGAGTCTGGACATCTTGTACACAGTGTCCACAACAGCATCTGCATCAGTATGCACATGAGCGCATACACATATAACACACCTGCATAAACAAGGTCAATTTCGACTCAGTGATGTTAGTAGCGTGAAATGGGAGAAAAACTGTGATTCAGCTGTGCTTATTTGTTTTCTTTTTGCCAATATGCCACTGTGCAGATATGTGTTCACCTATGCTGTATATAAGTTAATTTCCATTATTCTCTCTGTTATCTTCCCTATTTTTATTTGTTCTTTGATTGCATTCTTCAGATATAGGTAAACATGGCGGTAACGCTTTAGATTACAGCCTAAAAATTACATTGCAATTATTTGGAATATATGAGGTACCAGGGAAATACTTGGTAATACTGGGTACCCATCAGTAGAATCAAAATACCATTACTTGATACATATTGTTACTTGATAGATGTCAGGGATAGCCTTAGTGGCTTGCTGCTTGAATATCCTTGCATTCTGGTTGAGGATGGTAGCTATGTTATTGTAAGCTATGTCGTTCCATGCTAATGGAACATGGGGTCTTTGACATGAAATGATTGATACCACTTTCATATCTGTACGGCAAATATTTAACTGGAGCCAGCAGCTACTTAGCTTAACTTATCTTAGCTTAGCATAAAGACTGGAAACAGATGTGAACAGCTACTCTGACTCTGTCCAACGGTAAAAAAAACAAAAACGTGCCTGTATGTGGTTTTACGTTATGTACAGGACTGTTTCCTGATTAGGTTCAGTGACTTCCCGGAATCTCCATGGCTCAAGAATTAGCCCCACACGCAACCCCCGATAAAACCACAAATTTTTATTAATCATTGAGCTTCCAATGTGCTGGTACACGAATGTCCTTACTTTTGGACAGAGTCAGGCTACCTCTTTCCTCATGTTTCCAGTCTTTATGCAAAGCTAAGCTAACTAGCTTCTTGCATTAGCTTCATATTGAATGGACCGCCATGAGAATGGTATCTATCTTCTCATCTAACTCTCGGACATCTAACCTCCCTCTGGAGATACCATATTCATAAAGTTTCAGTTTTACAAATTGCTAGGATTATTTTTGATCGCCTGCTTACCCCAGCCTTACACTGTAACAAGGGACACATATTTCCGATGGTTTGTCCTGAAGGTAGCTCACGATCAGTAAAAAGTAATGGCCATTATCTAAGATGGCACTACTCAGGCAAAAAGTTGATAAAAATATGAACATGAGCATGTAATTTGTGTGTGATTAATAGCTCACCACACTATTCTATACTGTGTTTTTGTCCAGCGTACCTTATTAAGTTCGCCTCTTAGTGTACATACAGTATTTAGTTCCTAAATTGTGGTGATCTGATGAAAGGGCGGGGCATGCATTACAGTATATAATAAATAATTACATTGTAATTTGTGGGCTGTATTCTAAAGCTTTGCGTAGGTAGTGCTTATTCCTTTCATAATACACATTCATACAAAGGAACATGAAAGCTAAATCCAGACAAGGTCATTGTTGTTGACGCGAGAGTGTCTGAAGAGTCGGTGTTAGATGTCTTTAAAGGAGTGCAAACCACAGGTCCACAATAACAGCTTAATCAGAGCTCCCTACCACACAATCTCCTCTGCCGAGGCAACATTAAAGTTGCATTGTGGAGAGGAAGAGCTCATGTGCTACCCAGCCCCAGCTGATTGGTACCTGGAGGAGGTGCACAAAGCTGGTGGTTCACTCATTTACTGTTTGGTCAGCGACATGGATACTGCTTCAAAATATTAATTTCAGTAAGCACTTGCGTATTCGTGAGCCTTCAGTAGCTTTGATCAAATATTGGGTAACTTTCTTAAAAATCGCACAATTATAAATAGGTTGCAAACATGTTTTTCAAGCAGCAAATTGCTCGGAGCAGGAAAACCCTGTGCATCTTATCGTCTAGCTCAAAACAAACCAGTCTTTTCTATTCAGGGATGAAAGTGAGCTCCACAGCAGGGGGACTTGTAAATCCACTGAAACATTTCAAGGTATTGGCAAATCATTATGTCAAAAAGGAGTTGTTGCCTGGGGCCCTGTGGGAGACAGAAAAAAAAACCAAAAAGGCAGAAACAACGACATATAAACATTTGTTGCACATCAAAGCCTTGAAGAGGGAAGGACAGCAGAGGAGTCGATTCTACAGCCAGTATGGAGAGACACATATGCCAGGGATCAGCTAGATTAAAGGGGGCTCCGAAATGAGCCATTGATCATGTCAGCGAGGTTATTCTGCTGGATCTTTATCATTTATAGTGATGGGGATTAATCTGTAATCTGTCTTGTAAAAAAATCAAGTGTTAGACCAGGATTGAACTAAATTAAGCTCATTTAAGTTTTAGTTCAGGAACAATTCGTAAATCCAAGCGCAGAATACTCTCAGGCTGAGCACGGAAAGAGTGGAGAAAAAAAAAGAAAGATAGGATATTTTAGATGTAGAAGCTGATCTTTTTTTTTTTGCAAGCGTATGGGTGCACAATTGGGTCAGGAGATAAGCAAGACCCTGTGGACTGTGGACAGATGCAATCCATCTCCGGCTGTGTTGATGTCCTCCCCCATCTTGTCTCTCTCACAGTCACGCAGTGATCAGACAGTGACCTGTAGAAAAACAGCCATGCCTTTAGGATGCAGATGAGCTGAGAGGAGGATGCCTGAATGAAAGCCGACCTCACTGCTCTCATTATCTGTCATTAGTAGCCTTGTGATGTTGTTTTCCAGAGAGGATGAGGCAGGGATGATCGAAATCAAAAATACATATAAAACGTATTGCAGAGCCATTATTTTCAGCTTTAGTGTTAAAGGTCATGTGCTACATTTCAGTTACTGATTTATTATCAATTTTCAATCGCACACTTAATTAGAAAGTTAATAATGCATCAGCTTGTCATTATATCTAATAGACTTTTGTGATTTAATCAATAAGGCATGTTGCACAAAAATAATCAATATGAATGAGGTTGAAAGGCGACATGCTTGTGGGTATGCACAGCTGTGTGTGTGTATTCATATGTGGATGTTATCACATAAAAATATGACTACCCTATAAACTTTGTGCAGGTCAGCGATTCAGCTGTAATGATGAGCCAGGTGTCTGTCCTTTGGCCAACTGCCTGGAAATGGCATTAGATTAGATTGTCAGGCCGGGTGGAAAGTGGAGGGGCGGTTGGGCGGGGGATACACGGCGCTCTGTGGAACAGACATGGCAGGATTTTCATGAAACACATCAATCGTGTCAGCGGCATATAGCTCTGACCTAGTAGCAAAATCATTTCAGTGTGAGAGCTGCATTATGACAAATGTCAATATGAAACATAGGAGGGAGCGCATCTGTCTATTACCCACTAGCGAGATTCTTCTGCTGCTCAGGGCAAAATGAAGGTCTTTATTCTGTGTTTGCCTGCATAGAAGGAATCTTATTATCACTGCATGGCTACCAACTCCAGATATTAATATATCTATTTTTATTTTTTATATCAATTGTATCTATTAGATCTATATTTAGTCTTTATTTTGTCTGTATTTTTTTTCTTTATTTTGTCTTTTATTGTGAAGCACTATGTGACATCTGATCTAAAAAGGAGCTACAAAAGTACAAAAAAACGACTTTTTTACTTACTTACTATATTCCAGGTAGTTTGCAAGCAAGTTAGTGTTTCCCAAAAGTTTTTGGCTTGTGACCCTTCAAAGTAAAGCAGTGTTTACATGCAATGTTTGAAATGTGAGCAATCATCTCACAATCCCTCATTTCCCTGGCGGGGATGCTCAGGGTAGACTATACAAAAAAACAGCCTTACTGTATACCGAGTGCCTAGAAATTGAGGGTAATTTGATCATTAGCTGCAACGAATAAGTACCAGATCAACAGCCAGTTTTGTCCTATGGCCTTATGAATATGAGCTAGAATGAGCAAGTGCCAAAAATGAAATGGATGGCAAATACCTACCGTGTGTTCTGCAATACAAAGTACTACATTGACAGCTTCTGGATTTATTAGTCTATTTCTCTGGTGATTTGATGGGAGCTCATGGCACAGATCAGCCCCGATCATCCAGATTAAAACATATAAGGACTTTAAACCCATCCAGGACAGTCACCTAATACCAAGCAAATAATTCCCTAATCAGCACAATAACATGCATGCTGTGTATACACACGCTAACACACACGCGCACACACACACACACACACACACACACACACACACACACACACACACACACACACAAAAACAGACACACACAAAGGTCCTAGTGAAACACATCTGTCACTTCAGTGTCTACTTATCTGGCCCAGCCATGTCATTGCTCTCCCATGTGAGCACAAAGCCAGCAGTGGTGTTTCATGCTCTGCAGATGAGTTTGCTGATAGCCACAGTGCTTCAGTCGCAACGTTGTTCAAACACCGAGAAAGCTGGGAGTGGTGATAACAAGGGTCACTGTCTCTTCTTGATTTTCTGTGAAAGACAGACAAAAGACATGCCAATGGAGGTAATTAATGGTTTGTGCAACCACACAAACACAGGGTCTGGCTTGACTAAACCGACCGACTTAACACCACCCTCTCCACTGCCTCCACACACTTTTCCTTCCCACCCCGACACCTTCCAAAACGAACCCCCTTAAAACCACCTGGCCACCTCCTTTTCTCCCCCTTCTCATCTCTCCCTCTCTCTCACTCTGTGGTCTGAGCTGCATGCTCACTGTCCCGAAACATGATGAACCATTCAGCCCTATGGGAATTTCTCCTCCCAGCTAGCTAGCGTCAGCTACATCTGTGTCTGTCAGCCGGAGTGGATGCAGCAGCAGCAGCAGCAGCAGCAGTAAGAGCAGCGGCGGCGGCAGCAGTGTGGCAGTAGCAGTGTCTTGGCTCAGGCATCAGGCAGTCTCTCTGTGACATTCTGCTTCAACTTGACTGAGAGGAGGCACAATTCATCCAGCTCGGCTCAGACTGGGAGGAAAAGTTCTCTCCACTCCTATTTTTCTTGGCTCCTGAGCAGATTTTACTAATTTATGAATGGCTGGGGAAGGATGCTCTGCAACTTGAGGATACTTTTCTCAACTGGATGCACAGTGGCTATTTCGAATGGCTGATGGGGAGGGGATGCTGTATTCTGTGCCTCTCTAGCAGGGATGACCAAAGCCTTGTGGTGTCAATCCTCCTCGTACTCTTCGTTGTCTTTCTCCTCTGCATCTGTGCTCACACTTTTCACCCTGAACCCCTCTGGCATGCCAGGTCAAGTCAGCAAGATTTCTCAACCACCTCAGTCCTCTCTCCAACTGTGTTGTGATCCTGTTCCTCAGCGCTACACTTGACCTGAAGGCTTCCCAGGCAAAACAAAGGGATTAACCATGAACTTTGCTCTCACCAGGGAACACAGTCTGTCCTTTACCGGCAGACTGTGAGATCTGATGAAAGTCAACTGTGAGTATATGTCTTTATTTATTTATTTATTTATTTTTTACATCAGTGACTTGTATCAAGGTCTTTAAAGAATCATGACTGATTAAATATGCACTTTTCGATTAATGCACAAAGGCTTGACCTGGATTTAAGGGGAAATAGCGTCATGTGTACACAAGTGCATGTCTGAGAGGTCTGAGCATGTATTTTTAATGTAGCCTTTTACCTTAATGACAGCAGCAGAGGATGTGCTCCTGGAAAGGTGCACGTGCATCTGTTCTTGGGATATAGAAAAGCGTGATAATTAGATTGGATATGTTTTTATTTGGTCATATATCAGGTACATTTTAAAGCCCACTAGTTTTTGCTGAATAACTTGAAGAATTGTGTGTTTCCATAGGCTGTAAGTCAGTAAATACCTTTTATAGCACAACCCTATTTCTTCCACACCCCGTCTCCTCTCTACTCCTTCTATCTCCTTTTAGTCTTTGAAATATCTGATAATAGTTTTCAAAATTTGGAATTCATATTTTTTTTAAATGTAATTTTATCTCCTTTCCCAAAAAAAAAAAAAACAATCAATATTTTTCTTCAACGGCTAAAGCACAATTCTATCACCTCCTTTCTCCTTTCTTCTTTGATGAACTGGAAATGACAAAAACAGGGTAGGATTAAGCAGTGAAGCGTGATTTTAACGAGTCCATCCCAGTCCCCACAGATCTTGTGAGAGGTTGCAATAAATGTAGAAAGGTGCTGGTGCTCCGGAAGAAATCTCGGAAACAGCTTCCACAAAACATTTATGGTTAAGTAGATTTGGACAAATCGTGACCGGATTGTAGACCAGTTTACCTTTTTTTTTCTGCCGCAGTTTTACTTAAATTGTACTTTTTGTGGGGAGTTGTCAAGCAGGCATCAGACCTGGACTCCTTTTGTACTAATTTTAGATATTTTAGATAGACCAGCAAGCTAAAGACTAAGCATATTAACAAAAAGAGATAGTAGCTTGAGAGTTATAGCACAGATATGTTTTATTGTCCACATATTTTTGTGTGTTTATGTGTGTCCGCTCATCTGAGCATTCATTAGTATTTAAACAGCATGGAGGACATTCAGCGACAGACACAGACTCATATTTAGAAAACTCTTCACACAAATGAGTTTATAGTCAGATTGATTGACTTTATGTCGGTCTCTTTAGTTGGTACTGGCTGTATTCTATCTTTGGCCACCAACACTAACACACTGATGAATATTTCAGATCGCATGTTTTGGAGAAGCTCTTAACGCGAACATTTATAATCCTCCTCCAATGCCTGACACATAGAAAGATTCAAGCATTTCTTAGGTCCTCTTCCAGAACACCAAATATTCAGGAATTTAAACCATGGGTCAGTGGGCTGACTACAGCATGCACCAACCATTGTGCCAAAGAGCTCTGGGCTGATTTGTAACATCATACATACTCACCACGCACACACAAATGGTGTCCTACACCTTCTTTGCTTTGACTCGCCTCTATTTTTCTCTCTCCTTCTTGTATTCTTTTTCTTCTGTTGGTCTCTCTCATCTTCTTTCCCTTTCTTCTGCAAATGCCACCCACACACACGCGCTATTCACTTTCTTGTTTGTGCTGTGCAGAGCAGCTGTGCTGCAACCACAGGAGAGTGTAGAAAAAGGTTATATATGACTGGGAGGCCTCGTGGGGGCCAGCGTATGGAGCTTCAGCACAGGAGTAGCGATGACCAGGTGCCAGTAGGATCAGCAGGAAGCAACCATTCAACATGTCTGTCTTTGCAATCAAAATTGAGGCTCAAGACAGATTTTTGCTACCTAGTCTGTCCTCACTCAAATTTTGGCACTGTTAATCACTGGATCAATGACCATTACTTATGCATACAGAGCTCACAAAATATTTGGCAAGAGCAAGAGCAAGATTTCTGTGCACCACTATTTGGCACTGATTCACTGTAATGACGTCTGTGTATTATATTTTATTTCTAATACATGATATGAACAAGTCACAAATACACACAGTATTCTACCGTGGATGCTGCAGCGGCGTCACTGTTTTTCATACCCCCCATTTTTTTCCCCTGACCAGACAGCGTCACAAAGCTTTTCCACATCGTGCGTCACATTTGATACCAAACTGCATCAATAAAAAGTCCTGAATAGGCCAGAACAGACCATATTCACTATTTATAGTATTGCAGAATCCATGTTTACCCCACACTCTGAACTCAGAGTGTACCATTAAAGCGCTTCCTGCTTCGATTTAGAAGCTATTAGCAAGCCTGACTTGTTCTGCCTCTTGACCTGAAGAGGCAGAACAAGTCTATTGGTTGTGTGTGTGTGTGTGTGTGTGTGTGTGTGTGTGTGTGTGTGTGTGTGTGTGTGTGTGTGTGTGTGTGTGTGTGTGTGTGTGTGTGTGTGTAAGCTTAGCGATATGTCAGCCATCGATGAGTCAGGAATATCCTTGTTTCTCAAACACCGTACCCGTCATCATTAATTAATTATTTTTGTGGTCTCATACGTAACCACTGATGGTTCAGCCCATCCACGTTTTGTTCTGAAAAAGAAAAAAGAAATCATCTGAAGACTGTTTCTATACCAGCTGATATATTTTGACTGAATTCCTATTACACTGGCTTTAAATCAAATGTGCCTACAAAGTAAAATTAGCTATATATATAACTCAAAATGTGCCAGTTAGCACTAAATACAAAAAGCTGATGGAAATGTCATTAGTTTTGCTGGTATTTGGTAATGAACAACAGTACCTGACAATTTATAATATTAACCTGATGACAACCCTAGCTAACAAGTCACCAAAATTATTACAATTCATTCTGAGGGTGACATGAAAATCTGTACCAAATGTTCTGTCCATCCAGTAGCTGATGAGATATTCAGTCAAGACTACAGTTGGTCATGCTGCTACTGAGAATAAAAGTGTTGTTGAGGCTTTGAGTTAGTAACATTGTTCCTCCCCTCTGTGTGGAAAAAGTAAAAAACTTAGCTTTGGAAACCAATGTGCTATTTTGCCTCATTATGAGAGTTTCTGCTAAACACTCAGTAAGAAAAAACAACACAGGCTAGGTTTGTGCATAGCAGGAAATCACGGAGAATTCTGTGGACAGATTTATGGCACTGTAAACGGTGTAATGATGTGGGGATTTGATTGATGTGATATGAAATGCCATTCTGTAACAAGATGAGGGACAATCCAAGTCCTGCAGGAGGACCCCGCAGAGACTGGAATTTTATTTGTGTGGGCCCCGGGTAGCTGCTGGCTCTCCTGCTAATCTGGCACTGTCCAAAGAATGCCAATGAGTGAGGAACTTATTGCTCTAGTAGTGATTACATCCAAAACATTGTATTGTAGGTATGAATTAGGATACATCTCCAGCTGAGACAGCGGGTAAGAGAGATTTCCTTTTACTTTAGGTCTGAATAGATAACCTTCTGCAGGTTGGGCAATTTGGGATAAGACGTGTATTGATAAAAAACTAGCAAAGTGGGCTTCGGGAAAATAAAATAATGTTAAAAATGTACTGTAAAACCTTCTTGTCTTGCTCAATGTATCGAGGGGAGAACGGACGGAGACACATCATCACGTATATGAGAGCCAGAGTTACATTTAGTAACCTTAAGTGCTCTGTTTGGTACCTCAGCCTCACGGACAAGATTTAGCTAACTTTCTTGCATTCAGTTTTCTGAAGCCGACCGTGCTGTCCTGATACATACCACAATTTTCCTACTGCAGTGTTTTGATGAGAACACACCTGTACTCCTGGTCTATGGATAGTAAGAGTGGTCAGGGTTGGTCAGCCAGTATCTGAATTGCAGTACCTGTGAGAGCTAATGCATCCCCACAAAATGGTGCTAACACATTAAGTAACTCCTTTCCTTGCCTCTCCTTGACCATGTTTTGAGGGATTAGACTGACTAAAGTCGGAATGTGTAAAGCTGTCTCCCTGGCCACATGTGTGCCCGTGCCTCCACACCCATTTGCCAACTCTGGCTGACAACCTGAAGGTTCAATTGCTACTACGCACATGGAGGTAATCTGCCCACGAGTCATTGTTGCTCCACACTGACAGCCTGCTAGAGTCTGTGCCTGCCTGATTGTGGACTTATTCCCCTGCGGGTGTACTGGTCATTTGCAATAGGAAGTAATGATCGTGGAGAGTTTCACCATATAATTTTAGAGCTTGGAAGGTCTTACACAGGACGCAAATGCTAGGCTGTAACATGGCACTGAAATTCCAAAATTTTAAGCAGAAAATACCGCTGCCATGGCGCTCACTTGGCTGAGGTATTTCCTGACAGAGAGGAGTTGTCCTCTCTTGAAAGCTGGAATGATTGAGTGGCAACTTATTAGCTCAACTGCCAGTGTGGATAGGTACGACACACCGTAGCTTCACACTCAAATGCTGTACAGTCTGAATGGGTACAGATGTGTGTTTTCCCCACTGGGTGTAATCATTAACATATGCAAGTGTACTCAAACTGAGGGGATTTAATGCTGCTTCAAAATTTAATAAAAACCTTCAAGGCAAGAGCAAGACCACGTGGCACAGTCATGCATTTGTAGTTCATGGAAGGAGAGGGCATCAATCCATAAAAATTGCCCGTGGGCTTATTTCAAAAGCACAGGTCCAGGTAGGTATGGATGGCCCCGCATCCACTATTAACTGCAGTGTCCAGCACCCAGGGACGAAATGTGCATGCACACCAGTGCTCCAGGCTGAGAGTGGAGGGACCATGTGGGTTGTGAGCTTTCGTATGTGGAGGGACTGCCCTCTGCTGTTCCAGGGTGGTACTATGTGCCTTAATTATTAATAACTACACTGCTTAAACACTGTGTTGACTGTTGATAGATTTTTCCATCATGCAAGTCACTCGTCAGTGCTGTGCCAGTTTGTTAAACTGCTCTGAAAACATGTTTGCAGGGTAAACCAAACTTTAAGTCAAAAGGTCAATTAAAAACAACCCGAACTTATGTCTTGATGTACTGCTATGGTATACATGTTCTTTTCTGGTTGACTGTGGAGACAGAAAGTCACATAAAAGTAATGAGTTCAAGAAATGTTTTAAAGAGAGAAATGACCGCAGAGGCACATCACCCTCTCTGAAAGATCCCATAGACTAAAGTGCTGCAGAGAAGGGAGTATATCGCAGGATTGGGGTATTTCCGAAGCTCTCCACACAGCAAATGTTTTGCCTTATTTTTTATTATTTTTTGTACAAACACACTTAGAAATGAGGAACACAGTTCAGAAATAGAAATGTGACGCATGGCTGAAAAATGAGCTGACAGTAAGTTTGAAATCTAGGCAGAAATCTTTGAGGTTTCAACAACCTCAAAGGTGGGCCCAGATTTAATTAGCAGATTTAATTTGTCGTATGCTAAACATTTAACAAATTGGACAATGACTGAATGAATAGTGTTAGAGTGCACCACAGTTGTTTTTCACTATTAAGGGGCTTATAACAAAGTTTCATTACTAATCTTGGTGTCTTCCAGCAGTATTTCCTCATACAATTTTGGAAATGATGTGGTCACATTTGACTGATAGAAATTATAAGAAGTTATAGCAACTTCTTATCACTGTTTAATTTGATTAGCCTTTGTTATTGTTACCTTACAATATATCTGTGATCAGGAGATACTGTTGCCCACATTAGTTGCCTCGTATGCTTGACTATGGTGATTGATTGTATTTCAATAACTGGATGGGTTTAATGATAAACAAAATACTGATCATAATGGATAATCATCGATATTCACTTAATTTATGCAGAAACATGCAGATGAACTGGAAACTGCCTGTAGGTGTTGATGTGACTGCGAATGCACTCGTTTCCCCATGTGTTAAGTGCTTCAAGGACTGGAAACCTTTTCAGGGTATTTCCAACTTTTTTCTGAGTGATAAGTGTGCACAGAAAAGAGATGAAAACCCTCCAAGGGACACTTTCTGCAAACAGATCAATCAAAGCAGGTACATTAAAAAAGATACGGTCTTTACACACGTATGTCATTTGTGATTGGTGGATTGATCTAGTCCAAGATAAATGCTATCTGATGCTGTTTATTTGGGGCTGTGGAAACTCTCAGGAAGGTAGCAGCAGTCAGTTCAAACAGACTCTAAGGACTAAAATCACCATTATCCTTTACCTTGTAGTTTTGCCACAAACTAGAATTATCCGTCATATTTTCTCTTTTATAACATTACTGATAAAAGGCCCTCTTAATGCAATGACTTTATGCACTGTTAATATAACAGCACAGATTTAGAGCAAGGAACAAAATTATGTATTGACCTGGATTTTTGAAATGTGCCACAGATGTTTGCCGAGATTCCCTAAAGAGCTCCATATGGCTAGATCTTATTCTGCGTGAACTGTGTGAAGACAGTAGCAAAATGATTTTTTTCATTAGGTACAATTGACAACAGAAATACACAATGCCTCAAGGACAAGTTTATATATAAATCACTAAAGTGAAGAGAATGCTATTATCTATAAGGGATGTATGACATACAGAGGTTTGACATTTAGTTTTAAAGAACAAAACATATTAAGCTTATATATTCACCTTCTTAGTGTGAGGCCAAATGTGACAATTTGATGCTCAACATCCTTAATTGATGCCATCTAGTGGCCATGAACGGAACTTTTTTGTGCAGAGATAACGTATGACCTTTTCTTTCTTTTCTTTCCAGACGTTCGTCATGAAAATGACAAGTCAAAACACACTTATCGTGGTTGGATCCCAATAAACTCAAGACCATGGAAGGAGAAAACATACTGAACTCCACTGTTAATACCAGTACAATGGATATCCACCTAGTGACACACAGTCTCTGGGAGGTGATCACCATTGCGACTGTGTCAGCTATAGTCAGCCTCATCACAGTTGTGGGGAATGTTCTGGTTATGCTCTCCTTTAAAGTCAACAGCCAGCTAAAGACAGTGAACAATTACTACCTGCTGAGTTTGGCAGCTGCGGACCTCATCATAGGTGTTTTCTCCATGAATCTGTATACCTCTTATATACTGATGGGCTACTGGGCCTTAGGCAACCTCGCCTGTGACCTGTGGTTGGCTCTAGACTATGTAGCCAGTAATGCATCAGTCATGAACCTGTTGGTGATCAGTTTTGACAGATATTTCTCCATCACCAGGCCTCTGACCTACAGGGCCAAACGCACTCCCAAACGAGCTGGAATTATGATAGGTTTAGCCTGGCTGGTTTCGCTTATTCTTTGGGCTCCACCGATACTCTGCTGGCAATACTTTGTAGGAAAAAGGACTGTCCCTGAGAGGCAATGCCAGATCCAGTTTTTCTCTGAGCCTGTAATAACCTTTGGGACAGCAATTGCAGCCTTTTATATTCCCGTGTCAGTCATGACAATCCTCTATTGTCGAATCTACAAGGAGACGGAGAAGAGGACCAAAGATCTGGCTGAGCTTCAGGGGATTAACTATGCCACAGACTCTGGGGTCAGTCAGCCTCAGAAAACCATTATCAGATCCTGTTTTAGCTGTAAACTAAGATCAGCTTCGCATGACAGGAACCAAGTCTCCTGGTCATCTTCCAGCAGGAGCAATGCTGCCAAATCAGTAGCCAACACCAATGACGAGTGGTCCAAAGCTGGTCAGCTGACCACCTTTAATAGTTATGCCTCCTCAGAGGACGAGGACAGGCCTGTGTCTCCAGGAGGCTTCCAGCCCTCATTCAGGAACCAGGCTTGCGAGACCAGCAAGAGTGGAGTGGGCAGTGAGGGCAAGAAGCTCAGCAGCTATGAGGACAGCTTCTTTCAGATGCCATGTAAAAGCAACTCTCAGAAGAGCAGCAAGTGTGTGTCCTACAAGTTCAAACCTATGGCCAAAGAGATTCACGTGGCGCACCAGAGCAAAAATGGTGACACTAAAATGGCATCGTCGACATTTTCCTCGGCAGAGTCCATGAGTGTTCCATCCACCTCCTCCACATCTAAACCCATAGATGCCACGCTGAAGAACCAGATCACAAAGAGGAAGAGGATGGTGTTGATCAAGGAGAGGAAGGCAGCTCAGACTCTCAGCGCTATCTTGCTGGCCTTCATCCTAACATGGACGCCTTATAACATCATGGTGCTGATTTCCACCTTCTGCTCAGACTGCATCCCCCTCTCCCTCTGGCATCTGGGCTACTGGCTGTGCTACGTCAACAGCACTGTCAATCCTATGTGCTACGCCCTGTGTAACAAGACTTTTCAGAAGACCTTCCGCATGCTCTTACTCTGCCAGTGGAGGAAGAAAAGGATTGAGGAGAAACTATACTGGTATGGACAGAACCCTGTGGTCAGCTCCAAACTGACATGAACTTTTTTTTTTGTTAAGATGGTGAATGATGATGGCTGTAAATCATATGTTTGTACTGATAATCTTGGCTATATGACCTTGAATTCTACATATTAGCTGATATCAAAAGTAAAAATGATTTATCAAGAAGCTGGTACAATTTATAGAGTTGCTCATTAATCAGTAGGTCTGCTATAGTGTTTCTTATTTATTGTTCAAACTATGGAAATGGAAAAGCATTATAAAATTTTCCCAATATACTGTAATCAGTGACACTGTACATACATTCTAAAATATAAAAATACCAATATTTTCCCCCAAAACTGATGCTCTTATGCACAAAATGCCATCAATTAGCAAAGTATTTGTATCCAAGATGCACTGTTGGATATGTGGAGACCATAATAAAATAGTTCCAGCCTAATATTTGGTTTTAAAGTGTTAAAATTGCCAGTTTCCCCCCCTGAAGTTGATGTTTTACACGCAAAATAACATATCTGTTTAATATTGTAGGTACTGTGAGTCGCTATTTTATTTTAAAGGGCTAATATGTGCCGTCCTGATGTCGGTCTCTGCTTGCTAAGTCCAGATTTTAACTTGATGATAATCAGAGCCTTTTCACATATGCCATTGTCACTTGTAAGATGAGTGAATATAGATTCAAATTCATTGTTTTAACACTACATATTCTGCATTTTCTGTCCTGCAAAACCTCAGTGGAAATAAAGAGTAATTATTCCATAAATTAAATTACAAAAATTAATAAATAACACCAGGTCTAGCCTACTAACCCTACAACATAAAAGATTTGTTAGTCATTTCACTCAAAACTACATGACAAACTTGCTTAACAATATTAGTGTTTACATAGAGAATGGTATGGAGGATTTAAGAGCACACATTCTTTATCATGATCTGTTTATTATTCTTCACCCTCAGGATCCTTTCTTTTTATATGAGCATTAAAATACAGTAGTTGTTTTCTCAGAATTACTGTAGCTAAACCATTCTGTTATTATATCGTCAGTGTATTTCTGGCAAACTTGTAATGTACTGTAGCAAAAAAAAAAAAAAAAAAAAAAAAAAAAAGCTGTTTGTTTGTGAAATGTTCCTTTGTGTAAACATTGGATGGAAGATGACACACAAAAGATACTTTACACGTGTCATAAGCTAAATGTCATGAAAGTCTTTTTTCTAACTGTGATAAACCAGAAATCTGCACTTGCAATTTGGGAAATGAAAGAGCTGCTTTTCTTCATGTACTGACAGATTGTATGTTGGAAACAAAGCTAGAGCTAAAACTGTAATGTTTTTTTATTTTATTTTATATTCTGTTGTTTAATGTCGGTAATTATTTTGTGATCATGTTCCTGCATTTCTGAATAAAATGTGTTGATATAGCTATTAGCTATTAATAGCTATTGAGAGAAAATTGCTGATGTCACCCATCGTAGTGTTTGTTAGAAAGAAAATGTCAAACAAAACCAAACAAAAACAGAAAAAGCTTAACACGTAGTCCATAATGTTTATCACTTAGCCATGACGAACCCGGTATCACAAATGCTAAAAAATGGTGTCCTTATAGCTCGTCTTTCTTGCAGTCTCCGCTGTGAATCAGTTTAACTGTGTCTGAAGGTCTCACCATCATCCATGCGTACTTGCACAGTCGCTCTTTGTTGCAGTCCTTTTGCCAGTAGATGACATTCCTGCGATTCAGATTGGCACCAGCACAGGCATCGTACCACCAGCCTCCTCCAGGCACCCCCTGAAACTCCAGCTTGGCACAGTTTTGGAAGTAGTTGTCATTGTCTCTGTCTTTAGTGGTGAATTTCTGGTTATCATGCAGGTAGTTCTCTGTGTCCAGGGTCAGAGCGTCTACAGTTGTGCCCTGGAACAGCCCCAGCCTCAGCCTGTATGCTGATGCTTCATCCTCAACTAGAACGGGGTCATACTCCCCCGTCTTGGTGATGGCGTCGCGGTCCACTAGTTTTACTCCTAGTTTATAGCGCCCAGGGCCGATGGTGAGCTGATGAAGGTATTCATTCCCAAGCCAGTGATCCCCAGTGACATGCCCAAAGCCATGCTTGTACTCAGCCCAGGTACAATCAAAGTTCACACTGCTGTTAACAGTGATATGCTGCACAACAGTCCATCCTCCCTCCTGCATGGCACAGTAAGCCACGATGGGGGAGTCACCTGGTTGGATCAGGTACACCCCGTCTCTGGCCTGGCCTGAAGAGGTCATCAGCATTTCATAACAGTCTCTGGGCAGCACTGTTCGGCAAATAAACATAACAGTCATAACTGTGTAATCAATAAAGGGTAATTACGCACACATTTCTAAGCCTGTGTCTACTCTAAAACAGTTTTAAAAAGATGCTGGGGTGAGTTACTAAGTAGTTTGTAGTGGGTAGGTGGACATTGGAACAGATTTTAATCCATATAACACCATAGGGTGTTGACTGTCTCCAACAAGGTTTTCTGACATCACAGATTAGGTGGCGCCAGACTGGGAGGTACGGTGAAAACCTCAAACACCCCGTAGCAGTAGGATGAGGGCTTTTGTACCAGCTACTTTTCTCCTGACATATGTTTCCTTGTAGAAATGAAGATATTTACAGATATTTCCGTAGATACATGACTAAATTTTACAAACTGAATTTGATAGATTTGATGACAAAGTCTATTCTACTCAACACTATATTTATCAGTTTTCCTTTATCTAAATTCTCATTTTGTTCATCATTTGATCATGTTTATTGTTTGACATTTTGGAAAATACACTTATTCACTTTCTTGCCAAGACTTAATATCTGTCTGTTAATAATGAGGCTATAGGCAAGAGATGGTTAGCATAATTTAGCACAAAGACCGGAAACAGTGGGAAACAAGTAGCTTGAATCTGTGCAAAGTTAACAAAACCTGACTACATTCACTGCTAGAGCTCACCAATGAACACGTACACAAAACCATGGAGTAAAAACGACAAATTGTGATTTTAGGTTATGTGACAGACAATTTTTTGGCCAGTCACAGTAACTTCTATACTATCGTCGTATCGACCTATTGTTATCAATCACTTTTTTTGTATGTATTTAACAAACACGATATAACATCTTAATTAGTGAGCTTATTTGTGCTGGTAAGTAACTTTGTCCAACTTTGTTATATTGGACAAAGCCAGGCTAGCTGATTCCCCCTCTTCCCAGTCTTTATGCTAAGATAAGATAACTTAATTTGCTGGCTCCAGGTACGTATTTACTGCACAGACGTGAGACTAGTATCTAGCTTCCCATATAACTCTAGATAAGAAAGTGAATAATATTTCCTAAAATTTCGACCCATTCCTTCAAAATCAAACTGTCAAAAACTGCACTGTGGTAAACGGCAAAACACATTGGCAGGAATGAGACATTACATTGATTTTAACAGCACACCAACACTGTTTCTCGTCCGGTAAACACGCTTAAACCTTGATCAACTGCCAAACTATTAGAACTGTCTGTCTGACAAACTATCTTACTAAGGTACACAAATCAACTCATAATGAATCACTAAGCAATTTGGCGCTACAGCCTGGAATTTGACCCACAGTCACAGGAGAATCCACGCAGATAAGCTGAGATAAAGGTAATTCAGTATTTAAAAGCAATCACAGGGATTTTTCACACAAAATAAGCACTGTACTATCACCAGCCAGAATTTGGAAAATTCTCCACAAGTTATGTGCATTTAATTCCCCAACAACTGCAAACAAAGCACATCATTGAGATAGACAGCAAAAAGACAAGTCAGACTGAAAGTGAAAGTCTACACAAACAAATGTACCTCTCATTTCACGGTTCAGGACCAAGTTATGCTCATGTGGGGGAAGCAGATTCAGGTTCTGAGCTTGGAGATGCTCCATGTTAACTCCAGCCACACCAAGCAGCAGCAGGGCTACTGCTGCCAGCCAGCATCTCCAGCATTTCATCCTTCACTTTCCTGCGGTATCCGACCAACAGGGTTTAGTTAATAATACAGTTGTGCAAGCTTCTTATTGAATTCAGTGAACTTAGTGAAGAACACACAACAAAACTTTGCCTAAGAAAAAAAAAAACTGAAGGCATCTTACTCTATAACATCAGAGAACTTACCTTCAATAAAGACCCCTGTATGAGGTGACAGAAATATGTTGTTCGATGTACCTGAATCTTCTCTCATGTGCCTACTGTATTAGTCTACTCTGACTGAATGAAAAGCACCCAAATGCAAATAAGGCTGTTGACCGCTGAGTTCAGATTCAGAGTTCACTGATTTGCAGCCTCTCCTGCCCAGTCACAGCTGGACTTCAGCCTCAGGTTCACATCACAATGACAGTGACCCACCCTCCACTTATCTGTGTCAAGTGAGATAAATCTGCATGTAAATTGAGAGCTAGGAGCCATGTAAAACCATATCTCTGCCTTCCTTGAATCACTTCATGACTGAGTGAGGCTGAAGTCCAGGTGAGACTGAACCTTAGGGATTAAACTGAAATCTGCTGCTGGATATCTACTGTACTAAAACTTGAGGTGAAGTACAGTGTTGGGTTAAATTGCGGTATGTACAGTTGCAGAGAGGGTGTGCATTGAGTTTTCATTCATTAACAGAAATGTATCAGTGCTGTTCCATCCCACAAAAGAAGTTGAATCCACAAAGAGATTCTAATACCAACCACAAACCTTAAAATTTTAAATACAAACTTTATTCATCATCAATAGGGCAATTAAATGAGATACACACAAACAACATGTCAATGAAACAACATCAAGTTAAATTCATATTGCACATTCTCAGCATTTTAACTGTCCAAGTTGCTCTGCAAGCCAATAAATACCTAATCTCTACAGACAAAGCACAGTACAATCTAAAAGCACAGTAGCACGCTCCTATTTAAGGTTTCCACCAAGGATTTTTAAAAATATTTTCAGGCCACTGTTACCAGAGAGGATACGTATGTTATCTGGCTCTTCATTGCTGTCAGGTAAGTTGAGACAGAAAAGAATCAATGACCTAAGGGGAAAAGATTACGTATGTAAGACTAACACATTTTTTGTACAGTATGTACAAGATAAGTCAACAACAACAGTGGTAATCCTGTATTCATACATATAGCACTGACCTTTGCCACGTCTCCTGCAGCTCCTGGAACAGATTTCAATGAAGGTTCCTGGTGCCATAATTCCAGTAACTGCTGATTAAAGACTCGGAAATTCCTGTAACAGAGTGAAAAAACAATAACTTTACTACAGTGGTTTGATCTACACATTGTGCCAAATATTGAAAGTGTGGCAGATTCTGACTAATATTATGAGATGCTGTATGGGCTCATATATATGTTAATTTGTTCACTGTGTCTTTATGCTGTGGCAAGACATTTTTACTTGAATATATACAGCATTTACCTGTCTGAAGTATTGCGCATCTCATAAAGCACTTACTTATCTGACAGAGGTTTAGATGATCCACTATGGCCACTTGCTCTTAGTTCCTCCCACCAGTTCTTTAAAACTGAATTTATCCAGTTTAAACCAACTATAAGATACCTGTAAGCATAGAAGAAAACCTTAATTTATTTGCATTTTCTTAATTATCCTGCTACCGTACGTCTTGTATGTCCCTCTGTGTGCATTATGTGTTTTATTTTGTAATAGTTCTGTTAAACCGCAGTAATAAGACAGGGATCCAGCAGGGATACTCACTCTTCGTATGGATTGGTGAGGACTTTCTTAACTAAAGGGAAGAGGTCAACACAACAGCCGATGGTAATCTTTGGAGAGCTCTCTTCAATGCTGCGGGGAAAATTAGATTTAAATAACATTTACTTCACTTGTAGGCTGTGTTACTCAAGCTCTTGCAAAATACAATGCTTACCTTTTGCTGATCAGGGGGAG
The DNA here is from genome assembly GCF_016859285.1 of Xiphias gladius. NCBI lineage: Eukaryota > Metazoa > Chordata > Actinopteri > Istiophoriformes > Xiphiidae > Xiphias > Xiphias gladius. The sequence continues at coordinate 11,461,632 of NC_053409.1, forward strand.
AAAATCCACAAACACACCAGTGTCTTGGATTCTGTACAAAGACAGACAGAGATGTAACAATTCTTCTGAAATTCTACCGAACGTCTTGTGTGTCACATGTTTGAAACCAACTACATGCTACATACCTCAGGAAGTATGTCAGTAGCTCTCCAGCATTTCTCTGCCACAATGTTAAAGCTACTTTCAGTCTCAGACTTCTCCCAAAGAGCACATCAGTCATTGTACTATGATCCCTTGTGAGCTGAAAAACATGGATTGGCTCAGATTGATTATGCATATCAGAAAAACAGAAGTTCATTAAAGAACCGCAACATATGGAACAGAAATACAGTCTGAGCTGTGATAGTATGTCTGACCTCAGTGAGTGTAGAGCAGTCAGTTTGTTCAGAACCAGTTCTACCAGCCTTGTGGTTATTATTGACATTTAGTGGTAACTCCCATGGGTCCATGTCAAATATCTCCTGTTGCATGTCCTGTAAGCAGTTCATCTCATTCTCCTTGTTTGTAGCATCGTGAGTCCTCCCTGACCCAAGCTGCTTCCTCCAAGCCACCGTCAGATGATGGGTCTTCCTCTTACATGACACTATCCGCCTCACTCTGCCTGGGTTGTTACCAGAGCGACTCATTGGATACCTGGGTGAGGTAAAATGTTCAAACAGTCTAGGGGAAACACAAACACATAATGCAAATGCTGTAACAAACACAAAACATGCATGACTTACCTCTTTTTGTTGACCTCTTCATTTTTATCATAATCCACCTGCATAGAAAAATACAGTTCGCATGGTGATAACACTGTTACAAGCAGCAAAATAGGTAATACGGAAATAAATTTGTGTTTTATAATGAGTAACCCAGCTCACCTCTTTTGTGTTTTTCCCATGAGTATAGGTCACTCTGTACTGGGCTGTATCATGATGGAAGGCATGCTCAAGATTTTGATAGTCTCCGTCCTCACTGTTCGAGTCCATTATACCTAAAAAAACAGAGGCAGTTTTTAATCAGTGACAACAAATTGCTAAACGCACACACACATACACAGACACACACACACACACGCGCGCGCACACACAGTGGTTACCACTGTGGTCAGGTCACAATAAGATAGTCACAATATGGTTTATGTCTCTATCTCCATTATCCACAGCCTTCATACTGCATTTTTAGGCATTTGGGCTGCAAAAGATATGTTAAACCAGTAAATTAAGAAAACAGGTATTCTGGGGGGTTTTTAAAAGAAAGAATAAAGTTTTCATTTAATGTCTTACAGGCTTTCTAAGCCAGACATAATAAAACACAATGTCCCATAATCCACGTGGGCATTGTTGTTCTTCTGCACAATGACGTAGTCGAGGAACTGCTCCCGGGCCAAACAGTAGAGTTGTGTTGTGAGTGATTGCAGTTATTAATTTAGCATTTAGCGAACTTACCCGGCCCAGAAAGGGTTTGTGCTTTTGGGGGACCCTTTTCCATGTCATTAAGCTGTAAGTGTTAATCAAAGACAAAATAAGGTCTATTGTGCGTAACGTCATAGCTAACGTACCGTAACTTAGCTGTTAATAACAAAGTAATTGAGTCAGCTAGCTAGCAGCCAACAAGATAAAAAAAAAACAGCACGGTTTAACATTTCAACCCCTGGTCTAAGCAATAGTTAATGACGGCATTTTATTCTTCAGCTGCGTTACAGCACTTAACGTGAAATAAATAACCTATCCTAAATGGTGTCTCTGTCGTACTTACCTTTTTTTTCCTTTTCCAGGCAGAGCTAGTTCGTGCTAAATCTTCCCTTTGATTCTTTTAAGCGAGTGACAACTAGCTTAGCTAACAGACACTTCCAACGGACACTGGCTAATACCGCCCATTATCAGAGAATAAAGCATCTTATTCATAATGCAGTTTGTGCAGCGTGCACCCTCTAGTGTGCACTATTGCGACACAAAATTGCCTCAGGTTTCCTCGTTAAAGAAGTGGTTTAGACTAATGGTTTAAAATCATACTTCCAGTCAGCTGATCTCACTGATGTCTCACTTGTGGTTCAAATTAAAACGTGCATATGCTTTTGCCTTCGTGAGCCATGCCCCTGACAGTGTCTTTATCCTGATCAGTGACGCATATCAGTTGTTTGTCTCAGCACTTTATTGTTTCGGGGCAAGTTGCGGCTTGTGGGCTAATCTCTGCTGTACTTGAGCTCACTTTCAGAGCAGTACTTCCCTGAATGAACAATGAAAAACAACATCAGCTGCTTTTATTGACACAATCATGTCTTTCCGTGCTGTTCTCGCTGACTCTGCTGTTCTCTACAGTTTCCTCATTCAGGTTGACTGCGGGTTGACTGATGTTGAGTTTCTTATCAAAGACCAAAACACAGCTTGTGAGCGTGTGTGTGTGTCGCTGCCAGAGCACTATTTAAACTTGCACTAAGTCAGGTAAGTTACTGGGAGGCTTAAAAGAAAGGGAGTATATTTATCCACTTTGTTTTATATCGGCCTTTAGTGTCATGTGATTTTTGGTATTAAAGTTTAAAAAAGATCATGTTATAACAGTGACAAACAGTTTTATTTTCTGGGTGTGTTTTGCTGCTTTAACAAGCCTTGTGTTTCAGCACTGCATTGTTAAAATGGTGCCTGTCCAAGCTGCCTGTGCCTTGTTAAGCCTTGCACCCCTTTTGGTGCTTGGTGTTCCTTTCATTTGGACCCAGCCGGAGCAGGTGCACCTCGCCTATCCAGGTAAGTGTTTGAAATGCTGCTATCAGCTTCATGTGTTTTCGTTTACGGATCCTACTTTCCCCTTATGAAAAACCAGTATCCAGGTCATGTGGGTTGCAGATTTGCAGATGTTTCGTACAAATCACTCAATAATGTAATGACTATAAGCACTGGTATTTTTAGAAAGCTAAACTTTTTCTTACTGTTCTGTAGCTCAGCAACAAGTTCACTAAATGTTCAGTTTCACTTGCAGTTATCTTGATATTAAAGAACCTGCAATGTAGCGAAATTAATGGCTGAAGTCCCTGATGAAAAATTTACGTTTATTTCCAGCAACAGCAGCACCATGTTCTGCCGAAGTGTCTTGGTGCACTTAAACAATACCTGTGCACTCTCTGTAAGTCATTTACTATAGGTTAAAGTCACTAACTGCCACACATACAGCTGATCACTCAGTCAGTGCAACAGAAATGCTTTTTTGTTCGTTCCTTTAAAAAGCTGAAACATGTGGTAGTCATTTAATGAGTTGATTGATGTCTTGATGAAAAGAGTACCTGGCCAATTGTCAGCTTAACTCAGTTTTTTGATGGTTATATCTTGCCAGCAGCAAGATCAAAGAACCACTCATGCAAAGTCAGCCTTCTCGTACGCATCTCTTGGCTTTTCGTAAATGCACCAGTAAGTGAATCCAGTGGTTCTGTCTGATCAATCCATCACGTTTCCACCAACTGGGAACTTTTCTTCACAGGAGTGCCAGGTTCTATGGTAGTGACCTGGACCACCTTCAATAAGACAGAGAGCAAGGTGGAGTATGGCCTTCTAGGGGGTCGGCTCTTTGAGATGACCACCAAAGGTAGCGCTACTCTGTTTGTGGACTCAGGAGAGGAGAAGAGGAAGATCTACATCCACAGAGTCACTCTAATAGGCCTCAAACCTGCTGCTGCTTATGGTGGGTAGGGTTTACTGTTACTGATTTTCTCTTTGGGCTTCTCAGACTGTCTCACTATATAATTCGTTAAGATGAATATCTCTCCTATGTTATTTCAGTGTACCACTGTGGCAGTGATGATGGCTGGAGTGATGTGTTCTCCTTCACTTCTCTGAATGACAGCGCTAGTTTCAGTCCCAGGTTTGCTCTGTATGGCGACCTGGGCAATGAGAACCCTCAGTCTCTGGCTCGGCTACAAAAGGAGACACAGCTTGGCATGTACGATGTCATCCTGCACATAGGTAAGTTCCTGACGGATAAAAATGCTACAACATTCTGCACTGTAAAAGCAGCTGAGGAGGCATTAAGTTTTTATCAGCGGGAGCCTAAGGCATTAGTCATCCACAGATACAGCTCACGACAGATTGTACTAATATTAATCAAATCAAGTAAGCCAGCTAAGATCCAACGGAAATGATGAAGAGGTAATATATCAGGGTAGTAATCACTGTAATCAGCATAATAATACCTATTTGTCATTTTTAATATTTGCTTTTGAAGAATATGTGTTGGATTCCCATCGCTTGCTTTGATTTAAAAATATTAGCAGGTGGGAAGTAGAAATTAAACAGAATATTGGTCTGTGTTGTGCCAAAAATTTGTTTGCCAAAAATCTGACTGAATCTGACTGATAAGAATACAACATTTTGGGGAAACTAATTGGCACAGTTCACTGAAGCTATATAGGTTTGTCATACTATACTGTGGTAGTGAAAAATAAAAAATCATAAAAGCTATTAAAAACTAACATATTTTAATCTGTATATGTATATTTTTTGTTTGTTTTACAGGGGACTTTGCCTATGATATGCATGAGGTATTTCACTCTCCTGTCTTTCAATATCATAAACTCCAATGATACAAATTTCTTTCATCAATAGCTTATACTCTTAAAGCTGCTCTGATTTTCCGCTAATTCCGCAATGACAGATGCAATAAGCCACTTTACCTTTCCCCACTGCTCCCTTCCCAAGGACTCACCACTATTATCAGTGCATATAAAGGCACTCAGCTGTGGTTGAGACACGTAGCTTCTAATTAGCATTATTGTGAAATGCCTTAAGCCTGCGGTGAAAGATGAGAGCTTGAGTCATTTTGCCCAAGTATTTCACAAATAAAAATACTGCCATTCAAAACCCCAAATTTTAAGTCCCAATCACATATTTCCTCATCTGAAAACTTCCCAGCTGTCATCTTTGATATCTAGCGGACATAACGTTGTCTTGGATGCTAATATTATTTTTCCTGAAACGAGTTCCTGCATTATTAATGCCTTTTTTTAATATGGAGAGAATGCTAAATGCAATCAGCAGACTCCTGCAAAAACTAATAACCATAATTCATCCAAGCTGTGTTTTCAGCTGGAATGTACAAGTACATCCTGCGGCTTCACCCATATTATAAATAGAAAAACAGAGAAAGGGAATTTTGTCTGAAAGGTCATTAAATGCTGTGGCAGGTAAAAGCTGTCAGAACAGTTATGAACTGCAGTGGGTTTTTAAAAGCTGTGTGGCCAGTATTAGGATATCTAAGAAAAAAAACAAACACTTTTGGTTTCGGTGAAGTTTGTGTGGAAGGGTGATGATACATTCCTGCATTTGTCTGGAAAATGGACTTTTGTCAGTTTTTAAAACTACTTTAGCTGAATATCAGTAAGTGGCAAAAAACGAAACATTTTTGTCTAACGGGAAAATCTTTGGCGTCATGTTTAACGGTTGAGTGACACTGTTGCAGGACAATGCCAGGATTGGGGATGAGTTCATGAGGCAGATCCAGTCCATAGCAGCCTACGTGCCCTACATGACGTGTCCAGGCAACCACGAAGCTACATAGTAGGTGGATCTCAACAGAATGTCTCTTTCCTCACTCTGATTTTTAAACTCTTTGGGTGTAACGCAGACACACATTCAGTAAAGAAATCTTTTTTAAAGTCATGACACATTCAGTGGTCAGTGACTCAACATGAAATCTGTCTGACCGTCTTTTGTCCATCTTCTGCTTTCTGTTAGCCAGTATTTTCCTTTTTGTTTACGTTTTGCGCCACGTCCTGCTCAGGTCACAAGGGCAGAAGTATAGTAATAGCTCTTGGGCCGTGGGCAAATTGCATTAATTACTGGCTTCTGTAAATGTAATGTGTGTTTGTGCATGTTTTTTTGGGGGGGCTGCCAAAAAAAACAACCATTCTGGTCAGCCACAGCCTTTCCGCTATAGAAAACACTTATGACTGCTGAAAGCTCCTTATTGTACCATTTGAAGAGATGAGATTTGTTTTGGTCTCTAAAAGCTGGAGCAGCATCAGGAACCACCAACATCTAACGCTCTGGCAAACAAACATTTATCTGAGTGGGAATCATCAGCTCGCTATCTGTTTTCAGTTCCCAGAGACTGCCGGTGGTGGTGGGAACTTCTTGTATTTTGACTCATCGCCACTGAATGTGTTGTTCACATTTCAGCCTGGGAAATTTTCTGTACAAAGAGGCAAACAGAAAGGAGAGAACAATGCAGGGACTTAATTGTGTAAAAACAAATTAGAAAGAATTAGTTGGTTTAGGGATTAGTAGATGGTCAGAAAATTAATTTGATAATTGATTAAGTGTTTTAGCCTTTTTTTTTTTCAAGCAAAATTGTGAACAGTTGCTGTTTCTAGCTTCTTGAATTTGCTGTTTCTCTATGTCAGATATATGATAGTTATTATGATAGTAATAATTATTTTATTTTAAAAATAAAATAATTTAATTTAATTTTTAGACAAAAAGATCAGTTATTCAACAAAATAATCAGCTGTGTATTAACAACCTGATAAATATAAAAAAGTGCCAATGTCTATGAATTGTAGCCTATTATCTTCCCTTTAGATACATACACTGTAATATTACAATATGTTGCTAGTCAGATGTTTCCAATAAATGTTGAGGTAAATTAGAAATTCACAGTATTTTGTTGATGATGGAAAACTTTCAGCAGCCTTCATATGCTTTTTATCCTGAGAATCAGCAGTTTATGTGTGTTAAATTCCAAGCACATCTGCTGGAGTTAGTTGTGTGTGTTTATTCTTTATAAAAGATTTCAAGGTGTCTGATCCTGTACCATAATATTTACATGCCGTTGCTTTACTGAGACAGTCCTCGCCTGGCCTTGCTATGTGGGATATGACCACTGCCTGGTCTTTATTAAGGAGCAGCTAACAGTAGTCTCTTTTTCTTGGCGCAGCATCCTGACATAAGAAACTTATATCAAGAACCAGCTCGTTGCATTACATAACCTGAAATTTAGCTCCTCTCTCCCTCTCCTGTACCTAAATGTGTGTTTTGTTCTGCGGTGTTGTTAGGAATCCAAATGTTCCCAGCTGCTGGCCCCTGCCTTTCTACCTCCGCTCTCTGTTGTGCTCCCCTCTCACTATAACTCTCTGTTCCTCTCTCTTTCCAACCTCAAAACCTAATGGGTAAAAGGCAATTGAAACTGTGCTGACCACAAAAGTTTTCAGTCAGCATTCCAGCAGGATGAGAACAGCGGGTCCACAGAAGATGCTAAGGCACCACTCAAGACTGTCTTTGTTCACCAAGCACAATGTATGGTTCATCAGGCCCTAAGGGGAACTGGCAAGTTACCGTCGCTGTTTGAAACAGTGTCCTGTGATGGGAGTTAGTGATATGCTTCCAGACGACTACAACTGGCTCCTTTAATGTGTCCAACTCCCTGGATTAAGCTCATCAGATGATGAAAACAAAGGCTTGATGAGGAGGGAAAATCTTGTTGGGTCAGTTTAAGAGTCAGGTTTTTCACATTGAATTTGATGTCCAGCAGATTTTATTTTAATGGAAAAGCAAACACATATGGCAACAAGCATGCTTTGGTTTACAGATAATGACTCACATGTTACATTGGAATCTCACAGTGCAGATTAATGACACAAATATAAGATTATCATGCGTGTAGTCAATCTGATCTTCCAAAGCTGAACTATAAAACGAAATACTTTAAAGCCGTTGGGCGACTTTATTTCTACAGGAAAAATGCTTTGCCTCAGGGCATGCCTGGTTATATCACTGTGTTTGGATTCCGAGAGATTGTGTATGTTATTTCACTAAAAAAAAAAGAATGTTTATTGCTGCTAACTAGAAATGCCTTCAAAGATACCACTAAATGTTTTCCTACCTAGCCACAAGGTGGGAGTATTAACCCATTTTCTGACTGTTCCTGGTTCAGTGCCATGACTTAAAACTCCAGACCTTAATTGATTTCCAAAAGAGCAGATCAAACTTTTTTGGCTCTATTTTAATTTTTCACTTGGTAGTGTATACCAACTCCAGTTAATCCATCGTTTCATACTTGTTTCAAATATTTTTTCCTTATAATCAAGACTTAAATATGAAATTTTAGCTATGTACTTTTGAGGATTATGTTGATTCGGGGTAATAGTAGTATGATAGACACCCAAACTAAATTGTCAAAATTGGTATAAAGAGGTGCTGCCAGAGTCAAATGGTTTTCTCCCTCTTGATGACTGATCACAGCTCACAAACTGACCTTTGCTGGATTATTATATAAACTGGTCTTGGCCCTAGACTTATTCAGCATTGGAAAAGGTCTCTGTGATCCTCCTCTTGTGTCCCTGCTCCTGGCCTTCAACCTCTGACCCGGCTGTTCTCTAGTTACCCCTAACTCAACCTTAACCCAGTCCGTGGCGTGATCTCAATTGTCCCACCCTGGCCCGGCTGCAGTCGAGAATATTGCTTTTTGTTTTTTTCTTCCTTACGTAAGATAAGAAAACAATCATTCCCATCACCTTGCTTAGTTAATGGCCTGTTGAGAAGACTGACTGCTGCTTTCATGCTGAAATTAAAAACCACGAAGAGAGACTGGTGGATTGGCATCGGAGAGAGCTTTCCATGAAAGAGTTTTTTCCCTTGATGCATGGTGCACCCATTGTAATATTTGGACATGGCTGGTTTAATGTGGATGATGGTGTTCTTTCAGCTGCTCCTGAGTTTTTGAAGGATGTGTGTTTCATGTAGTCTGGTGCAGTATAAAAAGTCTAGAAACTAGTGGCGGTGATTGTGGTAGCAAAGATACATACAGTACATGTAGTGGCGGATTGATCACTGTAAGCACCCTGCTATATCTGGATCAAGTAGGAACCACAACGACTCAATGCTAAAACCACTTTGGAAGTGCCTTAAGATGCGATTCCTCTAATGGCTGAAGGATCTAAAATTACAGTCTTCTTTTAACAGGATGTCAAGGTTTTAAGAAGGGTATATTTAGAGGCTTTTTTCTTGATTGACAGGTGTAGTACACTCAGCCATGCTGGCACCTACTTGTTCATCGCATCTCAGCTCCACCCAGGCTCCCTATGTTGTCAAAATTTTGATTATCTGGCTTCAGAAACTGACCACGATTCTAAGCTTCATAACATCCCCTTATAAATCTATAGGGTGATGTCACAGAGGCTAAGTCCATGTTTTTCAACAGCCTTTAATTTGGAGGGGCAGCCATTGATAGCCTGGCTACAGCAAAGTGTATGGTTCCTCAGAACGTCTAAAGTTGGCTACGTTTTTTTGGAAGTTAGAAGCAAATGTCACCGCCACAGTTTGATGGTCATCTTTATCCAATGAAATACCACCCTGCGTTTTCTGCCAAGTTGAAGTGAAAACTGAAAATGGACATAAAACACAGTTATTTTAAGAATTGCAGTCACACTGTATAGCATAGCTTGGAATTATCTTGAGTGTATTCTGAATGGATTGTAGTTTTTTGAGCTGTGGTGTAGGCACCACAAAATAAGAGAGAGCAGCAGATTGTGGCGTTAATTGCTGTTTGTTAGATATTCAAGGAACGCAGATTGTATGATCCGTCCACCTCATTACATTCTCTCGACTGTTTTTGTTCACAGCAACTTTTCCAACTACAGGAATCGCTTCAGTATGCCAGGCCAGACTGAGAGCCTATGGTACAGGTAAGGGAAAAGAACACAATGTGTGAATCAGTTGCTTTAGTTGAGATGGACTTTGCACACACAAAGCTAGGAGTGAGAAATCCTTTATTTTCCAACAGAGGCCCCATGTGAAGTATCGTGTGAAAGCATACCAAATCTCCTACTCTGTTTTAGTAAGCATTAATGAGTTGCAAGAGGCAGCTCAGAGAAACTGGAAACTAAAACTGGAAACTGAAAAAGAGCATAGTAGCACTCCCTTCTCTTAGTTTAGTTTGCCTCTCCTATCTCAGGAACACAGGAACTACACAAAGGAGCTATACATCTGACTGGATGACTCATAGCCCACTTCAGACCTCCCTCTCTCAGACAGTAAGATAATACCCTGCTAGTTCACAGGCCAGCTGCCCACTATTTAGTCCCTGGGCCTGGATGCAGACAGGCCTGCTGGCTGAGAGCCCTTCGCTCATGTGCATGGTTAGAAACAAGGAGGGGCAGAGAAGAAGACTAGACAAGCTATCTGAAATCCCTCAACAGCACACATGTACAGAATACATGCCTTTCCATTAACGCTCCATACGAGCACTCATAGTACTGTAAGATCTTTTATGTGGAATTGCTCCATGTCTTCTCACATCAAGTTAAACGTCCACCCATAAATCTCATGTCGTTTGAAATTATTGACAAATGCCTGTTAATTGAGTAAAGTGAATCATCTGCGCTCAACACCAACGGGCCACTGTCAGAACACCTGTGTTTTGAAGTATTTTTCACACAGTCTGGAGGTTAATGTTGGACCTGTTCTTGCTCTCTTGCTTACTCTGCGGGTGTCAACACTCTTTATGATTTTAATGATGTGTGTCCGCAGCTGGGATCTGGGGTCAGCGCACATCATCTCCTTCTCCACTGAGGTTTATTTCTATCTTGAATTTGGCCTGGAGCTCCTATTCAAGCAGTATGAGTGGCTGAAGAAAGACCTGGAGGTTAATGACCTAACCAATTGAACATCATCACACATTGATAATGGCTAAGTGCTCTCGTTTGTTCCCACACTTGCTCTCTGTCTCTCTCTAACTTCCATTTTAGCACAATGTTATATTTCAAAGTGGTCCCATTCTGTTCTTTTCCATTATAAATCTACTGATATGTCATTCTGTCTCACGTTTACACATGCGTGTCCTCATTTCTTCCCTCTTCTGATTTAGGAGGCCAACCAGCCAGAAAACAGAGCAGTGCGTCCATGGATCATCACCATGGGACACAGGCCCATGTACTGCTCTGATGATGACCAGGATGACTGTACCATGTTTGATTCTTATGTAAGTGTAAACCACAGAATCCCATCTATGAATTCATAGTCGTTGCCTAATGTACACAGTAACCAGAACTACTGATTTTATATAGGTGTAAAGATAGTGTCAAACCCATTCTGACAGGTAGTCTTAAGTAGATGGAAACAAAGTCAAGAGAAGCTTTACAGTCTGGCTGAGTGAGGGAGGATGATGCCACTCACACTCCTCCTTGGCTCCGCTGTGAAAATTCCTGATAGCAGACTTTTGATAAGCAAAGTATAAATAATACAATTTTGGTAATATGACTATGTACCTGACAGGATCTTGTTTAATTTGGCCAAGGTAGAGAGTTATATAAAGGCCATGAACCATTATATGAATTGCCTACTAAGGGCTCATTGTTTATTTTGCGGTGTCCTTGCTAATGCAAAGAACAGCACGTCTGTATTGTTAAAGTTTTATTTTATCATATAAAGGTATTTGTAAGCTTTATTTTCTGCTGCTTTGCCTGACACTGTAATTGCCCCTGGTAGCAGACGTGTCACGCATGTTGCAAGCTGGCCAGTCCACATCAAAACCCATAAGCCCGTTGAGTTACGGTATGCTGTCGTAATCATTGTAGTTTGGTCCAAGTAGTTTCCAGTTAGAATAACTCCTCTCAGCACTTGGAAGTGTTTGGAGAGAGGCTGGCATGGGCATAATGGGGCTCTACCAGGTAGTGTTTCAGGTAGCAGGTAGTGTTTCAGACATTAATGCCAATTCATGCCGTCGCTATTCCTCTCTGTTATATCTCAGGTCCGACTGGGACGGAATGACACCAAACCACCAGCTCCTGGTCTAGAGGATCTATTTTACCGCTATGGTATGCTCCCTATTCAACAACCAGCTTTGTGCTGCTAATGAGTGTTTAAGATCGCAAGTTTGCACGCTCAGACAGACCAGTGTCATAACAGTTACAGAGAGCGGAGCAATCCAAACATCCTTTACTAAAAAAGCAGGCCCCAGGCTAGGTGATATCCCACCAGCCCATTTCCAAATTGTTTTTCCTGTATTACATTTCTTAGACTTTTGTTTGATGCATTTAATTTTTTTAATTTTTTGTGAGGGAACTCTGAAAGTTTTGGTTGCTCTGATCTTAAGCTTTTGTTGTTTGCTGAGAAATCACAAAATTAAATGGGCAGAGGATCTGAAAAACAATAGATTACACAGCAATATGTGTTTAATTGAGCATTGTGGGCAGTTATTTTTCCTTGGAAGGTTGCTGACTATCATTACTTTCACAGGAGTGGATCTGGAGCTGTGGGCACATGAGCACACATATGAGAGGCTTTGGCCTGTCTATGGTGACAAGGTCTGCCATTGTATTATCTATTTAAAGGCACTCTATGTCTTTTTAGCCTTTGTGTTGGATCAGAGAAAGAAACTCACTATGCTTTTCTCTGTAGGTGTACAATGGGAGCAAAGAGAAGCCTTATGTGAACCCCAAAGCTCCGGTTCACATAATCACAGGCTCTGCTGTAAGTACTTTCACATCCCTGCTTCACTGTTAACGTTTTTCCACATAGATCAATGCATGAATTGACAGGAAGATCAACAAAAACAATGTTATGTATTGTACCCAGTCCGGACCGTGCAGGAGCTGGTCTGCCACAGAAGGTTAGTACCAGCTGTTCCTCTGGTTAAGTGTTTTCTGATGTGGTAGCGAGCAGCGCAGTGTAGGCTTTGTCATCCAGCCACAGAGGGATTAATCATCGGTATCTTGAAATGCAGCCAGACTCACACTGAGGCACAGCCACATTTGTAAATGTCACACAGGGCTTTGTGGACAGAGTACGAGAAAGGCATGAAGTTCATCACTAACAGATTCAGTTTAATCACTGCTGATTCCTCTGCAGGGCTGCAGAGAGAAGACTGACAGGTTCAATCCAAACCCCAAAGAGTGGAGCGCTCTCCGCAGCACAGACTATGGCTACAGCCGAATGCAAGTGGTCAACACTACCCATGTTTACTTTGAGCAGGTTTCTGATGACCAGGTGGGCACACACGGAGGAACAGACACACAAGCAAAGCAAAGGTGAAAGGATACATTTTAAGGACAAAGAGTGTAACTCAAGTAATAACAAAGCCTTTTCTGTCTTTCAGTATGGTAAGGTGATTGACAGCATATGGGTGGTGAAGAAAAAGCATGGCTTCTCTGCTTGGTTCTGAAGATTGCCATCATTAAAATAAACTATCTGCTCAGGAAATGCACTTTGAATTTAAAACAACTACTTTTTTTTGCTGTGCCACACCAATTATGCAGCAATAATGAAAATTATACTTTCCTTCCTGGTTATTCGTGAATCTTTTCCATTTCGGACATGTTCCAATATGTTTTAACCAATCAGAAGACCATTACTTTACATGATGATCATCTACTGTAGATGTATATAATGTAACTGTAGTTTGCTGCAAGGTGCTCTACTAAGCAGTTTTTTGTAAATAAGGCATCAATAATTGTTGTACGTTTGAATAAATTGTTCTTTTTTTTGTAGATCTGGTCACTGTAGTTCATCACTGTAGTCTAACTTTAGTTTTATTTAGTTTAACTTTTAATTGACAGATAGATGTAGGTCCTTTCCCTGAATAATCCAGTGACAACAGTAGACAACACAGACAGCGTGACTCAGGCAAACACCAGGCCCAGTTCCCGTCAGAGCATATTTTTCATTTCAGAATCCTGGGAATACACTTAGAAAGATCAGGTCCCGTCTCTATCACTCGATCAAGATGACACATTGGCTAATCCTATCAGGATATTGGAACCTCATTTCATTGTCCATCTGTTTGGCTGTCAGGAGACAAAAAGACACATGGAAGTCTACGCCACCACAAAAAGGACTGTTATGTAACTGTGGCTTGGGCTCATTAAGACCGAGAGAAGGCGCTTTCCCCAGAAAAGTGTTGTTCATGCTGTGACTCTCACCTCTATGGTGGTATTAATTACTAATAACAGCATGCTCCCTCTGATGAATATTGGCAGACAACCAGTTTGGATCTGCATGCCTCTGTATTTTCAGTTGTCAAGTTGTCTTTTAGCGCCAGACTGTAGTCATCTCTTTGCATAATTTTTTTGACACAGCATAGTTTACATATGCAAAATCAATGATTTATTCACACTACATGAGTTAACATACAGCACAATGTTTGGCAGTTGTTCTTATCCAAAGCACATGCTTGGAAGGATGTAAATACCTGTACAAGCCGCAGTGAAACAAACCATGTTAGCTATAAGAAGCTCCGAGACCTAAAGTAGACAGGCGTCAGTAGCATGTCAGTAAATCTAACCGTGGATTTGTTGCACCTCTCTCTGATGTCGACGCCCCACAGTGCAGTGGTGTCTGGCAGAAGAAAGAGACACAAGCGTACAGTGATCACACCTCACACTCACATGCTCTTGGTGTGCCTACCCACTGCTAACTGCCACTCACAACACAGTCTCATGATTGTAAGAGTACCTTTGTAGAGAAGGCCCCGCACCACTGAGTTCCCAACCTTTGACCTGCTCACGCTGTACTCAGTATATTGTTGTCTCCCACTGAGTGACAGACACAAGAAAGAAGTGATGCTGAGTTCAGACTGCAGAGACCAGTGTGGGGCTGCAGGGAAGAATATGTTCTACCAGACTGTAGCCGAGGCTGAATCACTGTATTAATTTACCATTGTTAGTGACCAGATTTATAGTCCAATGAAAATTTGTTGTATTCCAGTTAGTAATGTATGTACAAGGTGTGATGCAAAAAATGGATGGATTGAAAATTCTTGCCTTAAATACTGAGCATGTAACGTGGCGTACACGTTCTTCATCATTTAGTTCATGTGATTTCCTAAAAACCAGGAAAAAACATTGATTGCAATCCAGGAAAAAAAGAGCGAGGAGAAAATGTCACTTCAGATCACATGCCTGTTGCTGAAATTTGATGTGCTTATTACCACCTATGATAGAGGCACAGCAGCTTTTAGGTGTTGGGGTTAAGGGCCTTTGTTGACAGAAATAGATTCTTGGCTTTAAAAAAGGCGACAGATTTTCTAGCACTTCCTCGTGCACTGTATGTTAGCTAATTTAATTGATTTCTTTCAACCAAGGGCTTTGACATGTCAGATTTGTTAGATTGTTTCAACAAAACTCACTGAGGAATTGCGTCTTCACATTTGTAGACATAATACAAACTAATAACAACCATTTGAAATACCCAGCTCCTCTCTCGCTATGGTGCCCTCTTGCACACTGATGTTCCTGGCAGTTTGATGGCTACTCGTGGCTGGAATTTGTCCTTATTGGGCTAATTTAACATTGGTATTCATTTCCAGTTGATGACTTACTATAATAGGACCTGCTTACTGGTTACACTACTCAGCATCCCAAGACCTTGACAAGACCACATAACCTTCCCACTTCAGTTAACTTAATCGCAACAGGCTAATTTCTAATGACACATCAACAGCTATTTATTCTTTCCCAAGCTTATGGCTTAGTAAACCCTAAAAGTAATGACCTCTAAAGACCACATGCAAAATTGGGAGGCAAATGTCTCTTTTTCTTCACCAAACAGCTGTAAGACCTCTCTAAATTCACTTTAGTTAAACTCTGCGGCTTACCAACATTATTAATCTATTTTCAAGAGTCTCTGGAGCTCTCACACTTAACAACAAACTCCCTCGGGGGACAGGAGAGCGCCTCTGTGTGGTATTTTTCTCCACGGGCGATCAAGGGGCGGCACTTAATCACAGGGTTAAACTGTGGAGACTGGGGACATGTAATGAATTCAAGGCCCTCAGAGGCTGGATCGCAGGGATATTTCATCAATCCAGCAGCTCAGTGTTCTTCCAGAACCAAAGCACCACTATTAAGCAGCCTCAGACCACCACCAAGACAAAAAGCCAAGTAGACTCTGCCCAGGCACATCACTGCACATTCTTACCATAATTCCACTCTCAACATCAACACCACAACGACAGGACGACATCAACAGGAACAGTTTGTGCATCAAGAACACACTGTATTGCCTCAATAAATCTGAGGTAAACATGATAGGGCCCTCACTGAAACAGGGTTTTGTTTTTGTACTTGCACAAAGAGCATTGGGGAAACACAAAACGCATTTTCTCCATAAGAAAAATTTGAACTGAAATAGATCAGACCTGGCGTTTGATAAAAGCAGTATATTATTTCTGGAGATACGGGAAGCAGGCTGCCTGGGTTGAATAACATTCAAAGTCTAGGAATCCCCACTGATGAATCACCAATGGAAGGAGTCAAACAGCACGAATCCTGTCTCACAGCACAAGGGGTGTAAATCATATCAGTATAACAAGGAGACACGTCTGCTTTCAAAACTTGTAAAGTTTGGATAGATTACCTTAAATACATTAAATCAAAGTTGTTACCATTAGTAAGACCCAATATAGCAAATGCTGTTCAAGGATAAAGTGAGAAATGTGTGAGAGCACAATGTATCCTACAGTTAGCCTCCCATGTTGACCTTAGATTCATACTAAGCATATACTGTAAAGCAGTGAATCCCAACCGGGGGTTGTACCACAGGGCATCCTTCAATTGCCAGGGAAGACTTGCAAAGATTGTAG
Organism: Xiphias gladius; assembly: GCF_016859285.1. Taxonomy (NCBI): domain Eukaryota; kingdom Metazoa; phylum Chordata; class Actinopteri; order Istiophoriformes; family Xiphiidae; genus Xiphias; species Xiphias gladius. Next base: position 11,478,174 of record NC_053409.1, read on the forward strand.
AGTAGCTCAGCTTATTTGAAAAATTTGAAATCACGATTTGATTTTAACCATATTGAGTCAGTTGTAACACTTCAACTCTAGCCTATGTGATGTGATTGAGAATGTGTGAAAACTAGTTAGCAAGCAGGCAGAGGAATCTAAACAGTTAGTTAAAGTAGTGGATAAATGGTTGAAATACCTAAAAGCAATGGATAAATGGTTAATATACTCAGCTAAAAGTAGTGGATAAATGGTTAAAATAGTTAGCTAAAAGCAATGGGTAACGGTTAAAATGGTTAACTAAAAGTAATGGATAAACTGTTAAAATAGTTACCTAAAAGTAATGGATGGCTGAATAAATGTTTGAATAAATGGTTGAACCATTCAGTTCACCCTGATGGTAGAAGATTGCAAACCCGACCAAACCAACTTAAACATTCCAATATTCCAAAGCTTCCATTAACTGAACAAAAATATAACAATATCCACTTTTATATTATCAGTGTTGATTGTAAATAACATCCAGTTTAAAATCAGTTCCGATTAATACACTTGGACTATTACAGCAGGTTAAGCCGCACCTGAGCTAATCTGACAGAGCTGTGGGGGTACGTCAGACAAAGAGGATTAGGAGCCACTGATGTTAAGGATCAGTCTGTATAGTATGACTCAACCTTCACCCCCTAAATATAATGCACTGTGTATAATTATTTACGGATGGAAAGGTTTCCATGCAGTTCTGACCACAGGCACATATACAGGCTACTCAAAAATGGAGCTTGCAAGCATCAATTGCACTATTTCTGCAGTCATCTACCCAGATTAGTAATGCTGCAATTTATCAGGAAAACATTTAGTTAACTACCCTCGTTTAGCCAAGCAAGACAAATTCTAGTTAGTATAGGGCTCATCATAATCATCCTGCAATTTAACAGTGAAAGGGCTTGGACCCTAATTTTTTGTCTCCTCCTATCCTCTCATTTTCAAGTAATCAATCTTCCCCAGCGAGCAGGAGAGCTTCATGATACACGGGTCATGTTGTTCTGCATACAGACAAGGTTGTTCTTAAAAGCTAGGGGAGGCCAACTTGAGACTCCTCTCAGTCTGCAGGAAGTACTTGCTTTGTGCCAAGGGGCAGAGATTAAACTCATTAACTTTGAGCCTCAACACTTGAGTGCTGTACGAAAACAGGGGTATGCTACCACATCGCCTGCTGTTGGCAGGCAGAGCTGTGGCACGTCACTTGGTTCAAGAGGTCTATGTTAGGGTCTATTAAATCGAAAATTCTCATTCAGCAGCCTCTATAGGCTGGGTATGCAAAATTCGTTGAGCCTGATCTGTCAACAATATGAAGTTGGACTTCTTGCCAGTGACTGACTGTGAAGAAAGCCTTACAATGCAGAAATGAACAAGATTCTGTACTGTCACATGTTTTCGAAAAGGATGTTTCTTTCTGTGTCTTGTGGGCTTCATCACCTGCACCAGCATCAACCTGTTTTGTGGTCATACCACAAACAACCTGTCGTGGAACGCCATAGAAATCAAGGCTGTAGACATTTACCCCTGTCCTCCAAGTCAAAATAAGAGGATCCAATTATTTAAGTACTGCATATGCTCTCCGGGCTCCGTCATGCCTGCTACAAATTGCACGGCAGAGCTGTCTTCTCTCACAGACTGGCACTGCTTACTAAATGCTCTCACAGAATGCAGTATGCTGTTGAGAACAATGCCAGGCTCATTATGCCTATCCCGTGTCCTCAGTGTTGTTCATGCCAGGCAGTCTGTTTCTCTCCTTTAACTTTGGTTACTGTTACGTTCTCACACTTGGTTCCAAATATCAGCGAGGCCCTTCATTGTTGGAACTTTAGCTTACAATGTAATGTTCTTGTTGATCCTTGTCCACTGTCAGATCTGCATTGCTGTATAGCACAGGCTATGCTGAGGTGAATGGCCCAACTTTATCGTTTTGGGTACAAAGCCATCACTCTACTGGCATTTGAGATTTGAGCTCTAACAAAGAAAAGGTCAGTGGGTGGTTTGTGTCCAGAGTTTTCAAGGAATGGTAACACTAGAACTCCTTTCAAGCTCTTATTTTAAAACCATTTAGACAGAAATGATGGGATTAACATCCGTAATGGATTTTGCACTCAAAAGTCTCAACTCTTACCCCCTTAAAATATCAGAAAGAGAGCCTGAGGAGTCTTTGAGTGTACTCAACCTCCCCGGCACGTGTAGAGGCCATACTTCACACTCCTCACACTGGGAAACAAACGGAGGGGTGGAAACCACAAGCCCTTTTGAGCATTTTAAACACATGCCTGCTGCTACTATTTAACACGACAATCACCCAGTAGTAAGCTATCCCAACAGTGCCCAAAGGAAATCATTTAGCTCTTTAAGATTGTTATGACAAGGGCATAACCTGACTCTAGACATAAGATGATATTTCAACACCTCACTTCCCATGGGGAGTTGATGCATGATCTTTCTCTAGGAAATCTAGTGGTATCCACAATGCTACTGGCAGGGTAGCTACCAGCGATAGATCTTTCAGCACGCAGCGAAAAGATGGCAATGTCAAGGAAAGCAGTCAAAACGGCTTTTTCTTTCTTACCCACCTGAGGTAAGTCTGGCATACAAGACTGTTTTCTCACCAAGTTCATGGTGAGGCCTCCCCTGCTACACTCAGATGGCCTCAAACACTCAGAAGTGCCATGTGTGGCCCCTGGTTTTGGCTGACACATTGGCCGAAAAGGGGACAAGATCGTGAGTGTGTGTGTTTGGAAGGAGGAGTTCTTGTAAATGAGCAAAGGGTAAAACAGAAACAGATGAAGGGCAGCACTGAAAGCTGTCTCTGTCCTCAAAGCCACATTTCAGACTGTAAAGGTAATCATCTTCAGGAGATGGTATCCAGTGTTGTTTTTGAAAGAGTGTGATCATACTAGACTGTCTTGCTGACGTTAAGGTGGTTTTTAATGTTTATGGAGAGCTCAGAGATCCAAATGAAAGGCCTGTGTAGATCTCCAGTGTACCTTGAAAATAAAAAATCCTCTCCTCGTCACCAGCTTGTTGGATGGGGATGAACTGACTGGCTCGCTACGAAAACACAGATGTCTCACATCAGGGAATACAAAGTATTCAGAGAATCTGTCCAGCAATAGCAGATGGTTTTGTCATTAGTGGACATTGAGGTCCTTGGCCTGATGACATGCTACAATTTGATTCAGACAGGTATGTCCTCTGACTAGAACCGTACGTATACCTTATGTCTCTGTTGCTAGAATTTATGGATCAATCTGGCTTAGATCTAGAAGTTAAACTTGGTTATGCTTGCCATGGTTGAGTTAAAATGTAACCAAAAAACAAAACTTTGCACTGTTCTTTCGTGCAAAAATAGCCCGCTCTATTTCAGCGTTCAGTTTAGCAATATGCAACCATTATTTAATAAAGTGTTTTTAGCCATGCATGACACTGGATTTTAATGCTGGACCAATTTGTTGAGATCAAAAATTCTCAAGAACTTTGGATGGATTCCCATGAATTTTTTCGACAAAGGTTCATGGTCCCTAGAAGATGAAGCCTGTTAATTTGAGCCCCTGCCTTGTACTCTAGCGCCACCATGAGGTTCACATTTCATGTAGCGCTATCATCAGGTCAGAATTTCAGTTTGTCCAATAGTTAGTTTTGAGACCAAATACCTGCAACATTAACAACACTCCCATCCTCCTCAGCTGAACTTTGTGTTTAGCACTAATTAGCAATTGTTAGCAGGCTAAATTGTGAAACTAATGTTGGGAATATGGTAAATATTATCCCTGCTAAACATCAGCATGTTAGCATTGTCATTATGGACATGTTAGCATGCTGAGGCTATCATTTAGCTTAAATCACCAGTGTACCTATGTACCCCCTCAAAGAGCTGCTATGAAAAGTGAGTGAACCCACAAGAACAAATTGAAACCACACACTGACAATATATTACATTCTTCTTAGATGATAACAGAAACAGGTGGATGCAGTTTTTGTACCATCGCAAGCAGCCAAGAAAGCTAACAAAAACATGACTTGGAGTGTTTGTTCTACTTCACAATAAGTATATTTGACCACCCATTAAATTGACCAAGGCATTAATTTGGGCAGAGAGAAGCAAATTTCCCCGCGGCAGGGAATTGGTTTTGTGTGGCCACTGGCCGCCAGAGGAGCTTGTTTAAACAGACCCAGACTGAAAGACTTAATGACCATGCTGACAGCAGTCATACGAGATGTCTAGTGAGGCTGGTGCTCTGTGGCTGAGAGGGAGAGAGAGTCCTTCAGTTGCAGAGAGAAGGGGAGGGAGGTTGTGGTCACCATCTCTTAATGTAAGCTCCAGAGAAAAAGAGGTGCACAAGACTCATTTTCTAAATCTGACTTCAATATTTGTTCTCCCACCAAACCTAAACCAACATGAATATGGGATATACAGTCCCATGGCAGCCCTCCGTGTTTTTTCTGCCACCTCAAACGTGTTCTGCTGTCTGCTCCAATGTCATCTCAATTAAACATTAGCATGGGGATAGAAAACAGCTCAGACTTAAAAGTAGGTTTGTGTTTTTGTTAGCTAATGGTGAGTTTGGATTGCATCCTAAATATAATCACATATTTTGGAGTACATTTTGCTGATTTGATTTGATTCTCCAAAACCCATGAGCTATTTTCACATGCTTAACACGTGCTGACCAGCAGTGGATGTGCATATGTAGAGAAAACAGTAGAGGGAAAAGTGATATAGTTACAATGAAGCAACACCTGACGGACGTTTAGTGATTTCAAGAACTGAAAGAGCTGTCCATTCTAAAATTAAAAGATTACACTGTTGCAATCAAGAAGTGACACATTTATAACTGAATTGATATTTTGGAAGGTATTTATAATTCCAAGAATACTTGGAATAGCTCAGTAATAGGCACTGTACTTCATAGGTTCTGACCTGTGATCCTCTGGGTAATTCTTATCTTTATCCCCTTCATTCCCCAGGGTTTAACCCTCCAGAGGAGACCACATGTGCACGAAATGTCCTCAGGTCTTTCGGCCTCTTTATCTGATAGAGACTTGATCTGCTGCTACATTTTGATCTCTCTAACTTGGACTAGGACAAAACAAAGAAGAGAATGCAGATATCAAAAGCTATGAAGATCATCATCATCTGCACTCTGTGCTCTATAGAAAGGCTTGCAGTTGATAGTTACGAAACCTAACATTTTCATGTATTTTCCTTTTTTCTACGTAGCATAAAAGTAATCTGCCAGCTACAGTAGACTTCACAGATAAATGAACAAAAAAACAAAGGTATTCTTTGTCCCCAAATTATTCTTTGTGCCCAGCACAACAATTTGTGAACACAACTCTGTATTACACTTTAAGTTTGGCAGCAGGAAATTTTTTGCTTAAAAACAGCTGCCTGTTGCATCTGGACACAAGGCTGATGAAATTGGTGAGAATAAACCCAAAATAGTAAAATTGCAGCCCCTAAAACCAAAACAATGAGCTGAAAGGTGCTAAAAAGCTCCGCCGAGCTGAGGGGAACTGCAGAGCTGGGTAGCAATTCTCTGTGATGATCACTATGATCAAATGTACATTACACATAGTAAATTGATCCATTGTTAATATAAAAACATTAATAAGGCCAGAGGCCAAAATGGCTGCTTTCTGCTTAACCGAAGAATATAAAGCCAAGGCATGATTGGCAAAAAAGCTAAATGGGACAGAGAGGAGAAAGCATGAGTCTACGGAATAGAACCAGACTTCTGTTGGTGATTTGGGACTTCCCAGTCTGCATAAGCATGGTTATCATCCACATTCCAACCTATAAGAGAACACGATTAAATACTTTTAGAGAGGGATACTGGCTGTCTTTCCTGCTGTGGTTAGTGCAATCGCCTTCAAAAGAAAGTCACAAAGGTTATTGTGATGAAACTGTCTCCCTATGCTTTTGGAAATCTGTTTCACTTTATCTTAAAGGTCAATGAGTGTTTCCCCCAGACCCAGCAGTCTGCACCAGTATGACCCCTGCTTTAGTAAGAACGCCTTCATATGAGAAGTTTAATAATATGAATTCTGTCTTCACTTCTGGTGAAGTGAAGCCAGGGGCATCTGGTTATTGGGACGAAATAAAAAGGTTGATTCTTCAGCTGCCTTTAAGCATTTAAGATCCATCGTGTGGGGTGCACATGATGGATCTGAAATGAAGAGAGTACAAAACAGTAAGCAAAAAGTAACTGCTTCAGACAGCATTACATACCCAACTGTAGCACACAATATAGGATATATTGTGGTCTGAGCTGCAGACCACTGCACACTAACTTTCCCCAGCCTATAGGAAGTGATGGGAGAAATAAACAGTGTCAGCAGCTCATCTTTTTCATCTAACACAGTCTTCTCATAACCTCTCAGTGTCTAATTTTAGTTTTTTTCAGTCCCAGCCTGAAACTGGCATGGGGTCAGCTGTAGGTTTAGCATTAAGGTGAGATACTCCACTTGTGTTTGGTTTGGAACTTCCTGTCTTTTCTCTGTGTATCTACATAATCTGTCTCCTCGATGGTATGTAAACTATCATAGACAGAACTAGACTTTGCTCTTTTCCCCTCTACCTTTCTTTAGATCCAAATGACACTCATAAAAATCTATAAAATTAAATAAGTAGAAATTACAAATAGCCCTTACCTAACCAAAGCCACACATGTTCATCTTTAATTATTAGATATTGCTGTAATTAGGATTCCCTGAATAGTAAAGAATTATTTTGCTCTTGGACGATTTTTACATTTTAAAAAGATCATCAATCAGAAAATGACCTTTCTGACGTGCGTGTGCCTGCATATATTTTCACAATTTTGCATATGTGACTTCTGACTTAATGAGTGTGTGGTCTCATCAGCACACACTCCTGTCAAGTATACACATGTGGAGTGTCTTTCCAATCATGGCTTAGGTTCCAGCTTTTCCACGACCGCGACGGATCATAACACCAGTCGGTCAGTCACCCGGCCCTGCAGAGAGGCGTGATTCACTCTCTGGCACTTAGTGACTCAAGCAATCTTCCCTGCCTCCTCATGTCCTCTGCTTATTCCCACTGTCTTCCATAGCTTGCCATTTGACCTGCTGCTATTATGCTCATCCAATGGTCAGCTGTGGGATCGTATACAGCCTTTCTACAGAGCAACAGCTTGTGGACATAAACTCTGAGGCACACACATGTAAAAATTAAAAACAGATGGCTTTGGAAGTAGAGTGATTTGCATCTTTCCAAATAAAATGATTGGTTGCCCTTTTCTACATATTGATACTATATATTCTTCATCAATATTGAACCAGGATGGGTCTTGAATCACTCTGATACAGGCACAACACTATCAGCTAAAGTGAGAATCAACATGTGCAGATTGTTGCTTTTGGAAAGTGAAGAACTGACTCCTTCATGAGGTGGCAATCAAAAAAAAAAAAAAAAAACTCAGTGAAATTCCTTCAAATTGGTCCAGCAGTGGTGGAAAAAAAAACAAAAAAATCATAAGTTGCCAGGTCCAGCGAAAGTATCACACAAAGACTGAGCCCAAGTGGGCGGGTCCTTTGCCGGGTGCTAAAGAGGACCAGATGATGGGGCGAAGGTGTTTTCAGCCATGGGGTTTCTGATATTTTCTGAGAAGACAGGAAGAAAAGAGGAGAGCTGCAGATGCTGAGGCTTGTTCTGCTGCCCTGAGGTCTTATTTTTATTTGTCTCAATCGGATTGAGCACTAACCGACGGTGATTATGCAAGAATGGCTCCATGGCTCAGTCTTTTTCAGTTCCTTTGTTTACTGATTTCTTTGGGCATGCCACTGCAGCATATTTAAAATGGGGTGTTTAGTGATCCCCTGGACAGAGCAGACTAAGGGTGAGACAGGTTTGAAACAAAATGAACTCAGAACACAGAGACTGACATTTTGAGCTGAGAGTTTCCAGTGAGACACGTATTCGCCCTAGAATGCTGTAAAAAAGTTTTCCTTTTTCTCTCCTTGTGAGCTTTGAACTAATTTCTTCAGTTTCCCATCAGAGCTGCGCAGTAGAATGTAAGAATATAGTAAAAGCAGTCACCAAAGTTAAATGAGAAGGAAAGTTTGTCTGGCCAGTGTCAAGTAGACCTGGGAGCCAAACACCACAGAGCAGCTCACAGGGAGGGGTGTTCAGTCTCTATACATCCTGCAAGAACCAGAAAAGTCCCCCTAATATATCTAATAGCTCATATCAGGCTATTCTGTATAACGCTATTCAACATCCAACAATAATATCTTGATTATCAGTAACTGTTGTTGATGGAAATCTCAACACAATTAACCATTCACAGTCATATATTACACTTAAGTAATAATTTCTTTTTAATGGATGAGCAATTAATTGAGAATAATCAGCATTCACTCAAAGCATGGCACAGCCTTTGTGTTTAATCTGAAATCAATCCATATATTTTTATTAAATCCATGCTAAGTCAAGAACATTGTTATCCCTGGTGTTAAGTCTCAGCATCGTTTCTGCTGGGCTTGGTTTGTATCCAACCCAAAACACAGTTTGAAGCAATAAAAGGGTTTCTGGCATGAGTCTGTAAACTTTATAATCAACAATGATACATTCCTTTGCTATAATATGTACTGAATATTCTTCTTTGGTAAGTAATCAACATCACTTTAAGCATTTGATTAATAGTCCAGCATTTTCGAAATATGCCTATTCACTTTCTGGTGGAGAGTTTTTTTTTCTGCCGAATATTTAAGGCATATTCACATTATCAGCTTCTGCATGCGCCTTTCCATTGTTGTGTATGTGGTGTGTTGCATTGGCTATTCATGGTTGTCCACGGTGCACCGAGCAGAGAGATGTGGAGCTTTACCTGAGCTGCGCTTACATTTGATGGTGCAGCCTGTTGTGCTTGAAGTGAAAAATTGATGAAAAACTATGTGTGTTTCTGAATTCGCAGAACTGTATAGTAACAAACTTGCCTCATATGCAGACCAGACAGAAAGGATATTCACCAAGCGAAATATCAACAAGCAGATGCTACTGCATTTACCACGTTTGTTACAAAAACACTGTTCGCATCTCTGAAACGTAGCAATCTCCTACTAGCAACATCAGTATTGTAGCTAAGGTGGCGCCATTTAGTACAACACCGCTGGGAATTCTGGAGTGGTAAATACTGCTCCGACCAACGCAGAACTGTAATGTACTGTTTTGTTAGCAATGTCGATATGCTTTTAGATAAGAAGAACTTCCTGGAGTCTCTGCTTTTTACTGCACATGGCAGCATAATTGTCCACACAACAGCCAGTCACAGTAAACGGAGTTGGGCATCTTGCTGAGAAGTTGGAGGTGTACAGCCTTGTCACCTGCAGTTCTTGATCTAATGTGCTCAGACAGAGAGCGAAGTGAATTTTCGCCCGTGTAGGACGCACAAATTTGACCACTGAACCGTTAGTGCAGCCTGTCCTAAATGGTCAACGTACCAACTGTACAGATGTAAGGTGTGAACTAGCAAGCAAAAAACGCACTGTTATATTCTGTCTGAATACATGGTACAGCTCAATGTGACTGGCCAAAGAGATGCTGACAATCTTCGTTGTCTGTGTTTTGGAGACATATTTTTGATGAACGGTCGCGGTCGGCGCTAACCTCTGTGAGAAATACTGTACATTCCTTTCTCTTGATGCCCCCCCCACACACACACACACACACCCCCAGCCCGTGTTTTGCCAGTTCAACGCTTTAATGTGAAGTAGCAGCAGTAGGAACTACTCAGTTTGCATTGGCAGCATCCTAATACAGCTCTGATGCGGTGTTAGGAGAGTGCACGGTAAGCAGTGAGGCTGTTACTGATGAAATAAAAGTTGTAAGTGGCAATTTGAGTTCAAGGCAGACTGCCAATAACACTGAATACTACTATATAGAGAGGTATAGAATGGAAATAAATTGAATGGCTATTGCAGGAAAAGAAATGCAGACCATAAATACTATTAAACCCAGGGTTTGAAAATCAAGGATTATAACTTTAATTACATCCACTACAGTAAAAATTCATACAGTAATTTGCATGATACCATGAAGAACACAGGTCCCTATTTGAAAGAGTATGCTTCTACTTAATTTTATTTTTTTCGCTATAGGTTAGTTATGCAAAGAGTTTAGTAATTAGAGCACATCCCCTAAAGACAGGAATGATCTGTCGAACTACACTGTGCCCATTCATCCTCAAAGTAAATGTTTTGGATCAATGAGTGTCTTTGCCTGAGGCAACATCACCCACTATTACGCTAAAAAACAATAGTGAACGAATCTCTAATTCTAAAACATCTTCAGCTTTCCAAAGTCAACAAAGCTGATTTTTTTAAAGCTAAACAGGCTCCAAGCAACAATTAATATGTAAAGCAGAGATTTTATCTCCCTTTCACCAGAGGGCAAAACACATTTTGTTCTTTCCACTGGCCTTGCTTTTGCTTAAGAAACTGAGGACAGATCGAAAGGGCATCGGGTAGGTCCAACGATACTCCACCTGGAAGACAACAGGTGAAAGGATAACGAGAGATCCGCCCGTCTCCAAAAATTCAGGTTGTATTTTCCACAAAGCCCTGTGAATAAACATCAAGCAGAATGGGCTAGCTGACAGTGAGCTGTCAGCGGACAGTGACAGATCCAGCTCTCACCTCCACCACCACGCCTGCATGGTCAAAATAGAAGGGACAGCAGATTCCATAGAGACTCCTCAAATAAGCAGCACAGGGCACGACGCCTCCCTTCACAGGAGAAAAGGGAAGGAAGATGAAATGTCATGAGACAGAGACCTGACTCTCCTTTCAGCCAGCTGAATAGGAAAACTAAACACCTCGGTTTAAACATTCAATAATGGAAGCCACTCATGTGTAACCAACAGCTCTTACAAAAAGGGATACCTCTTTTTTGTTTTTATGATTCATTTTTGTCCTATGAAGTTGACCCAAAAAAATAAGTACAAGGAATTCTCTCAAACAAGAGTTCCCTCTCTTAAGACAAAACACCAAAACGAAGTTGACCAATTGCAGATGGTTCACATCCTCCATTGCAAGACACAGTAGAGCCTACTTGTCAAGGTTTGTTTTTCAGCCATGCTAGCAGCATGGCTCTTGGGATGGAAATCCAAAGGAAATTGGTCTGCCACCTTGGTCCATAGTGAAATATTTCATTAACTATTGGACGGATTTCTTTTTGTGCAGACATTCACAGTCCGCACAGAATTAATCCTACTTGCTTTGGTGATCTCTTGTATTTTCCTCAAGTGCTTCTGGCAGGTTGACATGTCTTGACAACTATTGGATGGATTGTCTTTAAATTTGAAATAATAAGGTTATTTCAATCATGTAGACTGGGAAACACGTTGTTTCCCTTTTTTCCATTGGCTTTCATATGTCACCTGAGAAATATAAGTGGGACCCTTAATATAACACAGAGCAGCTGATGAGAAGCCAAAAGATGAGAAGCCAAGTCACTGTAAAGATAATGTATGGAGGTCCTCAAAGATTCACTGAGGCTTTTGCCTCTTTAGAGTGAGTGTTATTGTAAACCCCTGCCCTGCTGTCGGGCCTGTTTCCTGCTGATGTAGGTGGCCTCTGAGAGAAAAAGAGCACTGATCTCTATGATGTACATCTTCAGTAGGGAAAACAAACTATTGAGAAGAGGCAGTAAATTGAATTTGCCGCATTATGCTTTCCAAGGTTAAAAACAAAACAAAAAAACAAACAAACAAAAAGCCATTAATCAAAACATGTAAATTGCATACTGACCTACATTAAAAAAAATCTAATCACCATAGTTCTTACAATTACAGGCCTTTATACCGGCACTGAATATGTCTATAAAAGGGCAAAGGGGAAGTGATGTTGTCACAGGGTAACGATTCGGCAGCTGGTCTCCAGTGGAATCCTGGGCGATATTAGGGATGACGGAGACCAGCTGCTGCTGACTCAGTGACTCATTTTTACCTCAGCAGGGAGAAGGAGGGACGGAGAGAAGGAAATGGCAGAGCAGCAACTCTCGCCCAGACAAAGAACAGACACAGCCAGCTCTGGCACGGAGAGTGGCCAACATAACACTTAACTGAACAATTTTAAATCTGCTATATCAGTTTGTACTGTCCTTTTCCTCTGCATCATGCTGCAATGCAATCATTGGTTTATAAACAAGATAAGATATGATAGGAAAAAGTCATTTTAGAAATATACATCTTTTGGTTATTTCAGTAATTAGAATGGCATAACTGGAGGGTGAAACTTTGGAGAAAGAGTGTAGCCTCTAACTTTGTGGCTATATGACAGCAGCCCAAATATTTCTCTTTCTTCGCTGTCTCTGTTCCCGTTTTGTTCCACAAATTATGTGTGCAAGCTTGTGCTCTGTCTGGATATTGACATTAGCAATAATGACAGATGAAAATGGATCAGTGGTTCACAGTCCTGGCAGTCAGGCTTCAGAAAAAGGGTTGGAAAAAGAAGTGGTACAGACTACTCACGGAGAAGTGAAATTTCTTGGATTGAAGTTAAAAAAAAAACTTATATTCATTACAATACAGCTCAAACAAAAGTAGCCTTCAAAAGCTCTTTTGAACATACATACTGTATCCTCATAGTGTCATAGTGATGAACCCACAGAGAACCATCTCCCAATTCTGCGGTTTTCCACAGCACTAAAAATATTTTAGTGTCTTCCAACTAATTGTTTTGGTTCTGATGTTTTGGTGAAGTCTCACGGCTCTCATCAAATCCATTCCAGCGTCAGGAGGCAGACAAATAAAGTTAGTGACAAGCTGGTCAACATAGTGCATCATGCGTTTAGCATGTAAAGGGCCAGATATTTCCTTCAGGATTTGGTGGGAACCAAAACAGTTAAAAGTAGAATGAAAGCTGGACTTACATTCAGTAAGACACCTGAAACACGACTCCAAATGAATGCTCTGTATCTATTGGATGTCTGAAAAGGCAACTGTCTGCTACCCATTAGCTGTATCAACTTTATAAGGGATGTAGTAGCTTGTTATGCTACCTCAAAGTGGCCAAAAATCAACTACTTCTGTTTAAAAAGGCTGTGTCTCAGTTCCAGAAAAGGACAAACAGGTCCAACTCCTTTTAGTGATGCTGTCATCTTTTTTGGTTAGAAGGTTTTCTGGCAGAGTTCCTTAGGTGTTTACAGAATAGTCGCAACAAACAGACAGACAGGGCACACAGTTTGACTTATCATAGGTGGAATGGGACAGCTGTAACTCATAACATACATGATGGCTCTGTTCCACGAAGTGTCCCAGTAAGCCCTTCTGGTGATGCAGCATGCACAATAGCAGGAACATGGAAATGGCTCACCTGAATGGAATGCAGCCCCTGTCAGTGTTATTAATTACACCTGTGCTTTTCCTGCTATGACATGTCAAAGGTCTCCACCCTGCATACTGGATGAAAACACCCTCACCCTAGGTTTTTTCCATTTTCAAAAGTACTTCAGTACAAGACCTCATAAAAATACATTCATATGTATAACAAGTACATGAAAAAGCTACTCACTTACTGCAACAAGAGCCCTTTTAATTAGCTGGTAATGTAGCAGTAATTTACACAGTTTAGCCCTGGTTTCCCAGAAGTCGGCTAACTCAGTTTCCAGTTGGATAGTTCCAGTGAAATTCACTGGTGGTTAAGCACTGTTGACAGCAGCTGATCCCAATCAAATGCATGAACTCTGGCACACCTCAAAAAGACCACACACACATAAACACATACATAAAATTTACCACCAATGTGATGCAGATCTCTCTCCCTTTTGAAATTCAGGAAAAGAGCATCCTATCCTATAAGCTTTCAGATCACTTAAGTGTCAAACAGCTTATAGAATTGATCCTGTGTTCAACTCTGATGTCCCAGATGTTATAATTCACACCTCTAAAGCGGCAAATCCTCAGCACAGAGAGTCGTGGAGGTGAATCCAAATGTTGCCAACCATAAATAAAGTGAGACTGTGATTACAGACACATTGTTTTTGTTCAAACTCTTTCCACAACTGGGGGAAGATCATTCCGAGACACTTAATCAACATTAGACAATACATTAAATGTTGCTGTGACTCAGTAGCACTTCTCCAGCTACAACAGGGAATATGACTCTGCTCGAGCAACAATCAGTCAGTGCATTCAGTGAACAAAAGTCTCATTACAGCAGATGTGACTGCATTGGAAAGAACCCCCTTGAGATAAACACATTTTAGGCTCGCGGCTCTCGCAGTCTCACGGACAAAGCTACTGAACCCACACATAACTGTTCCTTAAGGAAACTAAGGAAAAAATAAATGCAAAAGGAACAAACAGCATACCAGAAAACACATGCCAGCACGGATAAAAGACAGCCGTAGAGCGGAAATCATAATTTTTTCCAAATACATACCATTCCTGCCTGGGAGATTGTGGGAAGTTTTGCGATGACACAGTAGCCTTGCCCTTATATGGCAGCCGCTGTCCTTGTATTGTGTCCTGCTGAGAGGGACAGCCACCTTACAAGTCTCAGGAACAGCAGATTTTAATTACATAACAGACCTAAGCAGTGACTGTGTATGCTAAAGGCTTAAACCTTGAGCCATGCAGGATTTGTCAGTGGAGGTGGCTAGAATGTCTGGTATGACTGGTGGTACCACCGACACACAAACAGGAACAATCTGCTGTTTGTCAGTCCTGAAAAGAACAAACACGACTTTATTGTTGTTCAAAGTGAATTATTTAGGTTGTGTAACCAAATCAAACAGAAAGAGAAAAATATAAATGAGCATGTCAAACTGTGGGTTCTGACAGTGATACCAGTAATTGTTCTGTAAAGACATGACGTCTGCTGTCAAGAATCAGTGGATTACCTTCTCAAAATAAGTCAAATCAAGCTTTTCTACTCTGCCTAAAATGAATGAAGACACCTTTTGGTTCTGGATTATCCGATGATGATTTGACCGAAAATGTCAGAAAATGAGAGGTGATGAAACTAAATTTTTGCTAGTTTATTACAACTTTCATAGCAATAATTGTTCTGTACCACAGAAAGAAATGTGTGAAAAAAAAGCTTTTTTTCTAAGCAAATAACATCTCTTGTGGCACATCTGCAACAAGTTAGCCAAGTAAGTACACAGCCAAAGAGAGTCATAAGGACTCCTTGTCGTAGTATGGAGTGGCCTTTGGGAGTCTTTGTTGAGATGCCTGAGTAAACCTTGTTGCTATGCTATGAAAGAAACTGAAAACAACCTCAAAACATAGGATCTGTTGTTCAAGCTATTCAGAAATCTATGTGCACTTTATTAATACAGACTTACATTGGATTCAGCTTGTGTACATCAGATTGACCTGCACTCCCTGAATGCCAACTAATACTGCGAAATTGGCAGTATATTAACGTGAAAAGTGTGTTTGGTAATAAGATTACACAAACTAAATCTAGCTTCTATAGTTCATATGAAAAGTAATTAAGCATCCTAGTTAAAAAAATAAATAAAATAAAACTCAATTTTATAGGGTCAGTGAATGATAAAAGAGGTGCTTTGTTTAATGGATGTTTTTTATTTGGGATATCACACTAGGCCAACACCAAAAACCACTGCAGAACAAAACCCCTGAAGCACTTTAAAACGGGTCATTTATTACAGGCAGACAACTTTCAATGATCCCATCGCTGGGTAATTTGCAATGTGTCGACATCTATATGTCTGGAGGACTCAGTCCAACACTGGACATATGATATGAAATACATTAAATGACCGAGAAAATATGGAGTGAACATCAGATTTTGTTCTTGCTCAGGATGCAGTGTTTCCCAACAGCATATTTCGGTAAAGCATGTTTTGTCGTATTTATTGGACAAGTCACTCTTTTGGAATTTACTGGAAAGTACTGGAACTGCTTCCCCTCAAGTCCAGTCAGTTACTAAAACTTCTGTGTGAGGGATCACCAAAAATTGAGCGTTAACATGATTGTTATCGTTGTATGATTTTTGACCTTGTTTGGAGTTTTTTAAATTAAGTTTTCATAGTTGATCTGATTACTGAACAACAGGAGATCATACGTCACTTTACACGTGACACTATCTATGTAACTTCAAACACAATACCAGGGAAGAAAGAATATATCAGATTTTATTTTTAAAGGGGCTTTAATCAATATTTTTATATTACATAATGGATTCATTAATAATTAATTACTTGTTTGTGAAGAGTATTGTTGAACCCACTGGGAATATCACCTGACTCTGTGGTGCCCCATGGCTCTACGGAGCATTTTAGTGTCTTTCAGCTCATTGTTTTGCTTTTCCAACCCACTTTTTTACCATTTTGGTTCACTCTCGCACTCCAAATGAATATCATGTGGATGTGTACCATCCAGCAACTTGTACGGTACATCACCTTAATACAGTGAGAATTTGTAAGTTGTTTTGTTTACAGCTTTTTTCTGCTAGCTCAATGTGGCCAAAAATAGCAGTTAATGCAGTTTTAAGCTGATTGCTGAAAAAAGGTATAAGCTTCTAACCTTAAACTGCTAACCAGTGAAAATGTATGGAGCAATGAGGGCGCATGCAAAAAACTTGCACTGAAAAAACTTGATTTGATTCTGCAGTATCTGGTTTTTAGTCATGTCCACATAGGAGCTCTGTAAAAATTCTTTTTATTATGTGAGCAAAGTAAATGTTCAAATTCAGAACAGAAAAACAGACTAAACTCCATGCTTTTAATGCATGGGTAATTAACCTTACGGTACCATAATATTCAATTGGTACTCTGTGGAAATCTTCATGATTGATAATGTGCTTACAACAGAAATCACAATTTACAACTTGTTACAAGTAGCCATTTCCAGGTTTTTTTGGTTTCACTTGCAGTTTATTATGCAGATTTTTTTATACCGGAATAAAGTTTAGAGTACAATGCCCATTTTTACTGTTGAAGTAAAATTTTCAAAGTGGGACGTGACATTGTGCGTTCAGTCTGAAGAGAGAACTGCTGAACTAGGTGCCCATTTTAGAAATAAGGCAGCAAAATGTTACACAAAGTCAACGCAGCAAATTTCATGTTGAAGAAAGAGGCTTTATTTTCCTCTCCAGCTGTGGCTGTTCTTGTTGGCAGCATGTTTCTTCTTGAGAAGAATCCTGGCCGTGATATGAACAGTCTCTCCAGCTCAAGTTTGAACCCTGGGCTGTGATAAATGAGCAAGACGTGCTGTAATTCACTGTTACTCTCTGGTGGGCCCTTAAAGACTGGTGGTACTATTTTCACCCAGACAGTTTCCCTGGTATAGCTGATGTTGTCACAAACTGTACTTAAAGTAGTGTTCAGCTAATGATGATTGAGTGTAAATTAAAATTAAATCCAAAGAAATGAAATGTTAGAGATCTATTTTTTTAGGGTGAAAAGACTGACATGTTATTGTTTGTGAATCAGTTGAGGGCCTGCCGGTGACCTCTGGAAAGTCAGACGGTCGACTCAAAGCCCAGTGAGAAACCTGACATGATATATAGCATTAAAGCTATCTTGTATAAATTATATGACGCTGGATTAAAAAAAGGTAACTCTGTTTATGTGGTGCTTCTCTCCATCCATAGCTGTGGTTAGCCACAGCATTCCTGCCACAGATACCATTTTAGTCATACCTGCTTCCATGCACAAGCCGCAGGAGCAGACAGACACCCAAGTAATCATTCCATTTGTCCAGATGACTCTACCATTCAGGCACCCAAGAAAGCTGAAAACTGCTCATATTTTAGTTAAGGAAAGTCAGAATTTTTAATCCCATTGAGCAACACAAATGCTGATGAACTATTAGTAATAATTTCAACATTGGTTCATCACAGTGAAGAACAAACTACAAAGCTTTCCGTCCACATGGAAGGTTAGGTGGACTCTACGATGGATTTATGGAAATGAGAATTCTGTAATTATAGCTCCATAAAGGGAGCATTTGGGGAAAAATAAATCCTGGTGGTATGATACGCCTTGACTTTAAAGATGGTGGGGTTTTTAATTCCTGGTGTGTGGTGTGCTAATAAATGTCAAGGAGGATATGCTATCTGAAAGCCAATATACTATTTGTGGGGAAATAAAACTGATTTCCAAATTAATGTACACAATTTATATGTATGAAAACATTCCTTCTCTCCTCCTTTAAATAAAGTGGGGAACCGAGGGAGCTAAAGATGTTAAAAGATTAGTTAAGAAGACTAACAGTCTACGGTTATGCTAACAGCTCTGTGACTGTACTTTGGAACACCAGTGATTTGAGCTAAATGCTAACAGTGTCATGCTAACAAGCTCACAATGACAATGCTAACATGCTGATGTTTAGCAAATAACATGTTTACCGTATTCACCATGTTTTTCTACCATGTTAGCATGTAGCATCTAGTAATGAGCACTGAATACAAAGAGGTAAACTGATGGGAATGCCATTGATAGTTAGTTTTGATGTTGGTGTTTTTATTGTTTGCTTGTTTGGTTTATTGCTATATATAAAGTTGGATCACCAACCGAGCGAGGAAAGACCCCAGGGGCCCTAGGTTATGAATTTGAATCACATAAGTGCAATATCAGCTAAGACTGGCCATTCATTACCGAATGTCGAGGCCCTAGTCCTGTTAAGGGGCAGAGCGTCAAAGTGTATTTATTTATTTATTGTAGTTTTAAGACCTTTGTTATTTTCGTTTGTATGCTCTTGTTTTTGTATTTCTATATAGCACATAACACAGTGTTTTATCAAATCGATTGACATAAAACCTGGAGCAAAGTATTATTATTCAAGCATAGGACTGTAGGGCTGCACCTAACAATGATTTACATTTTCTATTTATAAGTCTGACAGTTATTTCCTTTATAAGTTATAATTAATTCATCTTTTAGAGCATAACATTTTTGAAAGCAGTAAAAATTGCCCAAAGTCCAAGGTGACATCTTTAAATATCTTGTTTTGCCTGACTTTTTAGTCTAAAGCCCAAAAATATTCAGTTTACTTTCATAGCTACAGGAAAATTAGCAAATATAACATTTGAAAAGTTGGACCCAGTAAATTGTGAATTTTTGCCACTCTTGCTTAAAAAAAGTTTTAAACAATCAATAAATTATCTAAATTGTAGATTAATGCCATGTCAACCAACTAAGCAATTAATCAACCAATCATTTCAGCTCTAAAGTAATGTTGGTTTCTGGGATCCCTGAGGAAATGATGACATTGCCTTGTATTGCTGGGTACAATAGAGGCCTGAAAACATTTTTTTGCCTCAGGGACCCCTAGGAGGTTAATTCAGCCCTGGCTACTTGAAGTGGTGCTAGATGAAACGTCAGGGGATCAACAAGATCATTAGGATTTATCCTTTGGGCATTATGTGTGTACCAAAATTCATGGCAACCCATCCAATGGTTGATGGGTTGAGATGTTGAGATATGTCAGTGTATACTAAGGGGTGGATGTACCGACACTTCCATCCCCAGAGCACATGCCACTAGTAACTTACTTCTATATAAATTTGTTATCTATAATATCAATAGTGCAATGTATGTTGTGATGCAGAACAACTTTCCATGAGTCATTTGTCCCTTTGGGTGGCAGTATTCACCACAGCTGAAGTTATTGCTGTTTTCTTAGAATAAAGGTTACTCTGAAAATCATGCAAAAAATATAATGACCTAATACTTTTCACGGTCCTTGACAACTTGGAAAACCTTGTGAAGTTGGTGATTTAGTGTCTATGGTAAGTGTAAAAAATTACTTTCAGGTCCTTTAGGGTCACGTCTCTTGCCA